>NC_064642.1:144252173-144619673 GCF_023864345.2 Schistocerca serialis cubense | reverse complement strand
TGAAGGTGCAGCAAACGATACGATATCCCAAAGTATGAAAGCAGGCACGCTATAGCTGTCATTTTTTTCAGTCTTCATACTGATTTGAAGCGACCAGCCACTGCTTCCTTTCCTACGCCAACGCATTCATCTCAGAGTAGCATCTACACCCAAGGTCCTCGAAGATTTGAGGACATATTCCAGTCTATGTCTTTCTATACAGTTTTTGCTCTCTATCGCTTTCTTTAGTACCATGGAAGTTACTCCTTGATGTCTCGTGTTCTACCACCTTGACTTTCCTGCTTGTTAGTGTTTTGAACATATTTCTTTCCTCGTCCATTCTATGGCGAATAGGTCTACACAATTTTCAGCATTTGTCTGCAGTAACTCATCTTTCTCCTCCATTTTTCCCACATTTCGTTATTTTCTTCCATACAGTTCTATGCTTCAGACGTACGTTCTCCTCTTCAAGTTAAGGTTTATGTTGATACTATTAGATTTCTATTTTCCTGTGCTATTCTGCTTCTTATATCGTTCTGACTTCGTCTATCATGCGTTATTTTACTTTCAAGTTATGAGAATGCGTTCTCGTAGTCTACCATGCCCCGATAATCTTATTTCTGTTGCTCTTCTCTACTTTCGGGTTTCTTTAGTTTACTGTCAGGCGCTATTATATCTTATTAGACTGTTTATTCCATTCAACAGGCCTTGTAAAGTGTAAGTGTCCAATGGTTCAAATGGCTCTGTGCACTATGGGACTTAACATCTGAGGTCATCAGTCCCCTAGAACTTAAAACTACTTAAACCTAACTAACCTAAGGACATCACACACATCCATGCCCGAGGCAGGATTCGAACCTTCGACCGTAGCAGCCGCGCGGTTCCGTACTGAAGCGCCTAGAACCGCTCGGCCACCGCGGCCGGCTGTGTAAGTGTCGTATGGCATTGTTGACTGGAATATTCCACGGGTTGGGTTCAGACCCTTGTCCGATACTGTGTTCTTCCTCCGCGCATATGAGTCCGTTTCTATCCCACAGGTTGGGTTCAGACCCTTGTCCGATAGTGTGTTCTTCCTCCGCGCATATGAGTCCGTTTCTATCCCACGGGTTGGGTTCAGAACCTTGTCCAATAGTGTGTTCTTCCTCCGCACATATGAGCCCGTTTCTCTCCCATGAGTTGGGTTCAGACCCTTGTCCGATAGTGTGTTCTTCCTCCGCGCATATGAGTCCGTTTCACTGCGGATATGTGACAGTTGTTTCTTATGCTTAACGTATCCATCCGACGGACAGACCTCCATCAACAGTGTCCCATGCTCTCACTTCATGATGTACTGCTCAAAGATTTAATACGGGAATTTGAAGGGAAGACTGGGGATCAGGAGCTTTTCGCGACCACCTCTCCTCCTCTCACCAGTCAAATGAAATGAAAATTTCGTCCAACACCAGGATTCGAATCAGCTTAGTTCCGAGTCTAGCACCACAGCACAGGCTTGCGTCAGCGACCTAGCTTACGACGCCGAGTAACGGGTCTTGTAATTCTTCCTCACTTTCACTGTTCGATACCAGTGTCAACAGCGAATGTTGTCTTTGAGATCTTTCCACCCTAAATCTTTATCCCACTCCTGGATCTTCCCTTTGCTGTATTGTTTCAATGATGTGACGGCTGAGCAATGAGAAACTAGAGCTAATACAGAGGCTTACGGACAATCATTCTTCCACGCACTATTCGCGAGTGAAACAGCGAATGGGGGATCAGTTAGTGGTACCGGACGTTCCCAACACCACACACCGCCAGCTGACTTGCGGAGTACTGATCTAGATGTAGATGTAGAAAGACTGCTTTCTTAGCTCACTCCCTTTTTAATCCGGGCACTTTCCTCTTGTCTTCCCATTGTTATTGTTTCCTCTTGATTCTTGTACATATTGCCTATCAGCAGTCTTTCCCCGTAGCTTATAACTATTTCCTTAAGATTTACGAACATCTTCACCCATTTTACGTCGTCGAACGATTTTTATAGGTCGACGCATTAGATGCACGTTTCTTGATTTTTCTTAAGTCTTGCCTTTGTTATTAAGTGGAACGCTAGAACTGCAACCCCGGTGCCCTGACCTTTCTTAAAGCCAAACTAATCAACTAACGGACCATCAATTTTCCTTCTGCTGTATATTATCCTCGTCAGTAACTTGGATGCATGAGATGTTAAGCTGATTGTGCGTTAGTTCTCTCATTTATCCGCTTTTGAAATTTTCTTGATTGTGTGGACCATATTCTTCTGAAAATCCGATGGTATATTTCCAGTCTCATACATTTTAAATGCTAACTTGAATAATCGTTTGGTTGTCACATTTCCTCTAAGACTTCATTAAACTCTGAATATGTGTTACCTATGCCTTCTGTCTTCTTTGCTAGAGTGTCTACAAAGCTATGTTAAAAATCTGACACCAATATTGCAACTCCTATGCATTCGAAAGCGACATCCATTTCTTCTTCCGTCAGCAGACAGTACCTCCCTCGTCTTCCCTCTCCACTCCCCCCCTCCCACCCCCACCATGCCGTCCGCCCCTGTAGAAGCCTTCAATGTGCTGTTTCGCTCTCCCCTACGCATTTAAAAGTCAGATTCCTCTCCACTCCTATTGCTGACACCTGTGCTTTTAATTTGACCAAACGTCAATTTAGATTTTTCCTGGAGCCATTTTACATTCGATTTTCTGCTCTTACTATAAATTTTATTCCGAAGTGACTTATATTGCTGTATTCCTTCTTTTTCCTGTATATTTTTGTATATCCGGCTTTCGTGGATGTGTTGAAGTTTTTCTTCTGTTACCTAAAATTTCTTCGCAGTTTTTTTCGTTATAGCTACATATGTCCTTCCAGCTTCTATGCTTGCCTTTTTTTAGGAGTGTCAATTCGTCTTCACCTGAAATGCCTACTATAGCCTTAGAGAACTACAAAAGTTTCTTACCCTTCATCAATACTTCAGTATCCAATTCTGTACACTTTCTTCCTGATGGTTCTCTTACACTTCAGCATATTCTTCATCATTACTAAATTGTAATGTGAGTCCTGGTACGCCTTACAAACCGATAGCTGATTTCAAAATTTCAGTCGCACCATGATGACGTAATCCTGCCGGTATCTTTCTATCTACAGATCTCTTGCAAGTATATTTCCTTCTCTTTCTATTCTTCAACAGTGTTTTTGCTATTATCAGCTGAAATTTATTGCAGATCTCACGGAGTCCTTCCACTCTCTCATTCGTACCAAATGGACTGTCTCTCTCTCTCTCTCTTTTTAACGCCGTCTTCTATTCGTCCTCTTACTACAGCGTTCCAAACCTCGAAGATTATTGGATTAGGATCGAAGTAACAAAGTAATTGACAGTTAAGCATGGAAGAGGTTGTCGGTTCAGCGTTCAGCATTGCCCGTGATTGCAACATGGCTGCGGCAGCAACACTTGTGCGATTCGGAACTGAATCCGCTCACACCTTTCCCTTTAACGAACAGTATGGAGTTCGCTTTACAGGGTTTTAATTGATTAATCACTTTTCTGGTCACGTCTCGTCCACTGGTACCTTCAGACATTTTGTCGACTAAAACAACAATAAAGAAAGAGAAGTACAGTGAAACAAAGTAGACACGGAAAAAAATCACAGCAGTTTTCTTAGTGGCCGCAATTATCTTCTGCAGTTGTAGATAAATGGGAGCTTAGGTAGCACAGCAAAACGACAAACAGGCGCGAATGCAGGAGGAGCCAGGGTTCTGGTTATGGGGAGGGGGGGGGGCAAAATTTGTTACTGTCTTCTCCTTTCCACCACTTAATATGATTTGGATCATTCCCACTCTCAGAGTGCCGCAGATGCCTAAGATTTTACATATAGTCTTCTGACTGGTTTGGTGCGGGCCGCCACGAATTCCTCTCCTGTGGCAACCTTTTCATCTCAGCGTAGCACTTGCAACCTACATCCTCAATTACTTGATAGGGGTATTCGAGTTTCTTTCTCTACAATTTTTACCCTCTAGTATCCTCTACAGCTCCCCCTGGTACCATGGAAGTTACTCCCCGAAATTTTAGCAGATGTCCTATCACCCAGCCCCTGTCTTTTCTTCTTGTCAGTGTTTTCCATTTAATCCTTTCCTCCTTATGCGGACAACTTCCTTATTTTTTTACCTTATCAGTGCAACTAATTTTCAACATTCGTCTGAAGAAGTACTCATGCAATTGGTTTAAAATCAGTGCTAGCAACAGACTCATACATCTTTCTTAACTGCATAATTTACACAATGTAAAATCTAAGTATGTGCTCGTAATTACGAGTATTTCACTTGGCACTAAGATTGTCAACACAGGTCTGAAGAGTACGCCTATCAGAGCTTGAAAATGGGATAATGCTATTTCTTTCAGTATTTGCCGCTTGTGTTCGGGAAAGTCAGACTTTCTGCAAGTTTTTTCCTCAAATGAAGGGTCTTTCCCTATCTGTGTTGCGCTATTCAACTTCTGTTGGCTTCCCGGTTCTGCATGTTGACTCACAACAATTTGTCGCTGGCAGCTTGTGCACTCGGCAAGCGAATGGGCACCTCATCGGAATGTTTCCTGGCCGCGGTCAGGTGGCATAAAGCAACCCACATGGTTTAATACTCAAGCAAGCAACTGAAAAGTATCCTGTGTTAAACATGGCTCTTAATTTTTTACAGTTGCCGGCTGTTTTTGAGACTCTCAGTTTCCATGCTACTTTAGTCTTCGAAAGTTAGCTGAGGAACTTGAAAACTGATGTTCTTTAAAATATAAAAGCTTCTGCTGGTAAAATATGAATTTGGTATGTGGGAGGAGGGGCTTGATATGAAAGCAATGTCCTCTGTGGACTGATTGCAGCCGGCCGCTGGTGGCCGAGCGGTTCTGGCGCTACAGTCTGGAACCGCGCGACCGCTACGGTCGCAGGTTCGAATCCTGCCTCGGGCATGGATGTGTGTGTTGTCCTTAGGTTAGTTAGGTTTAAGTAGTTCTAAGTTCTAGGGGACTTATGACCTCAGCAGTTGAGTCCCATAGTGCTCAGAGCCATTTGAACCATTGACTGATTGCATTTCCCTAGTAAGTCGAAGTGTGCCATCTGTTTACCTACGACTGACCCTGTGTGACCTATCCGTTTCGTGTTACTTCCAAATATTCGTAAGAGTTGACCGATTCCAGCTGTGACTCGTTGATACTATAATCATAGGATGCTAGATTTTTCTGTTTAGTAAAGTGCAGAGTTTTACATTTGTGATCATTTAAAACAAGTTGAGTTATACGATATTAGCGTGACGCCTCCTGGGGTGACGAATATACTCTAAGACAAAAAATAAATAAAGTCTAGCGGTTCTAGGTGCTCAGTCCGGAACCGCGCGACTGTTACGGTCGCAGGTTCGAATCCTGCCTCGGGCATGGATGTGTGTGATGTCCTTAGGTTAGTTACGTTTAAGTAGTTCTAAGTTCTAGGGGACTGATGACCACAGATGTTAAGTCCCATAGTGCTCAGAGCCATTTTTTGTAGCCAAAAAATAAATAAAAATAACAACGCATCAGTAAGGAATTCTCATCGGGACGGAAATCGTTAGGTGTGATGTACAGGTACAGACAGACAAATGATTACAGTTTCAGGAAAATTGGATGATTTATCCAAGAGAAAGAGCTTCACAAATTGAGCAAATCCATAAAGCGCCGGTCGGCCTCTGGGCCTAACACAAGCAGCTGTTCGGCTTAGCCCTGATTGATAGAGCTGTCGGATGTCTTTCTGAGGGATGTCGTTCCAAATTCCATCCAATTACGACGTTAGATCATCAAAATCATCAAAACACCGAGCTGGCTGGAGGGCCACGCCCATAATACTGCAAACGTTCTCAACTGAGGAGACATCAGGCGACTTTCCCGGCCAAGGTAGGGTTCAAGAAGTGCCGCCGTATGCGGACGGGCATTATCTTGCTGAAATGTAAGCGCAGGATGGCTTGCCTTGAAGAGCATCAAAACGGGACGTAGAATACCGTCGATACCATCGACATACCGCTGTGGTGTAGGGATGCCGCTGGTGACAACCAAAGGGCATGCTATGAAATGAGATGGCACTACAGACCATCATTCCATGTTGTCGGGGCGTATGGCAGACAACAGTGAGGTTGGTATCCCAGCGCTATCCAGGCCGTCTCGAGACGCGTCTTCGGCCCGGAATCTCACTGACTGGAGCAGAATTGTCTTCAGCGATGAGTCCTGCTTCGAAGTGAGCTCAGATGACCAGCAGTACCCTCACAGCATTGTGGTACATCGTAGATATTCTGCGCTCCGTTTTGTTGCCGTTCATTGCAATCATCCTGGGCTTAAATTTCAGCAAGATAATGACCGCCAGCTCAGGGTGAGAATTTCTGCTGTCCTCGTGCTTACCAAACCCTACCTTGGCCAGCAAGGTGCCGGATCTCTCCTCAGTTGAGAACATTTGGAGAATTATGGGCAGGGCCCTCCAAAAAGTTTGCTCCGGTTAGACGGAATTTTGCACGCTATCCCTCAGAAGGACATCCAACAACTCAATCTATCAATCAATGCTAATGATCCATTTTTTTCTGAAATTGTAATCATTTGTTTGTCGGTACGTGTACATCACATTTACCGACTTCCGTCCCATCTGGATAATGCCTTCGTGGTGTGTCATTTTCTTTGCCTTGTATACTGTACTTGTTGGTAATACAATCTGTCCCTTGCTAGTGGCTTAGGACGCGCTGTGACAATGTCGAAGAGCTACGCGGCTGTCTGGAGCTGCCCTGTGGCGGAACCCGTGGGCAGGCGCGGCGTGGTCGGCGCTCAGCGACAGACGGCGTGGGAAAACCAGTCCCAGCTCCGCAGAGCGCAACTCCAACTGTGTCTGGCGGCGGCGAGGCGGCGAGGCCGCGAGCTGGCTGCGACTTTCCTGCCAGCCAGCAGGAGCGCTATGTAACGTAGCAAGTGTAGGAATGAATTCTGGGTGTAAGTGCAAGTCTGAGGAAAAGAGTGTGTCACAGGGTAGGAAGCCGCTTTAAACGAACCACAAGACTGATATCAAAAAAAGTGTGTCATCCAGAACCCCCTATCTTTTTTACTATCTTGCGACACCATCACTACTCCGAGAAAAGGAGGATGCTTGATGAAACTTCACCTGTATGCAGTGATGTGTGGACATCGAGCGAGGATGCCACGTAACGTCCCTACTACTGCGCTTGAAGGAACAATGGAGGCAAAAAGATAGTTCAGAAGAGCGGTGACTAAGACGAAAGGATATCGAAGACATGGAACTCCTGACTGACAGTAAGACAGGGATGGATATTCTATCAAATTAAACAGACAGGTTATTTGGCCCAAACTTCTCCTTGAAGTGCCCGCAGATCGTGGTCTTACGGTAGCGTTCTCGCTTCCCACACACGGAGTCCTGGGTTCGATTCCCAGTGGGGACAGGGATTTTCCCTGCCTAGAGATGACTGGGTGTTTTTCTGTCGTCTTCATCATCATCATCATCATTCATCCCCATTACGGTCGGAGGAAGGCAATGGCAAACCACCTCCGTCAGGAGCTTGCCTATTCGGCGATGCGGGTCTCCTGCATCGTCCCCTACGCTCCTCGGAGTATGGGACTTCATCATCATCATCTATTTGAAGTAATTTACTAAAGCTTCTCCCACAATTCCTCCTTGTTGCTCGCACTTCTTTTCCTCGTGGATTCATCGGCTGTAGATCTTGTGTATTCTTCCCTTTTTTTAGGGTCCGCTCTTCAATTGATAAAAACGGAACCCTTCTAGGGCTTATTCAGCTGTCCGTCCGTCTGTCTGTCTGTCTCTCTTTCCTTAAGAGGGGATAGTCGTACCAAGTTGAAATTTATGTCACATATTAAGGTCTATAATTCCTGGATGGTGTAAAAAATTAAAGCTTCTAAATCAGTGGAATCAAAAGGTACAGCCATTTATGTCATATACGAGATGCGACAATAAAGTAATGAGAGTGATGTGAAAATAAAGTTGCTTACCGTTTTAGTCAAGTTTAGTGTTGTCTCCTTCAAAGTAGTTCCCTTCTGATTGCACACACTTTTTCCAGCGCTTCTGCTGTTGATGGTAACATTTGTGGAACTCATCTTCTGTAACATCCTCCAAGACCCTCGTCACAGCTTTTTGGACATCTTGTGTTGTTCGAAAATGGTGTCCCTTGACCGCCGTTTTGACTCTTGCAAATAGAAAAAAGTCGTACGGAGCGATATCTGGTGAATGAGGTGGCTGTGGTAGTACTGAAATTTGTTTTGAGGTTAAAAATTGCTGTACTGGCAGAGCAGTGTGGGATGGCGCATTATCGTGATGCAGAGTCCAACTATCAGCAGTGTTGGCACGGACACGAAGAACTCTTTTACGAAGTCTTTCTAAAATTCCTTTGTAGTAATATTGGTTAACTGTTTGTCCAGGAGGCACCCACTCTTTATGAACAATTCTCTTGGAATCAAAGAAGCACACAAGTATGCATTTCACTTTTGACTTTGACATGAGAGCTTTCTTTGGTCTGGGTAATCCCTTTGAGCACCATTGCGAACTTTGGCGTTCTGTCTCTGGATCGTACTGAAAAAACCGACTTTCATCACCAGTGATAACACGGGTCAACAATTCCGGACTGATTTCCGTTTGCTCTAACAGATCGGGTGCCACATTTTCCCGTGTTTCTCGCTGTTGTGGTGTGACATTTTTGGGGACAATTTTTGCACAAATCTTTCTCATACCAAGATCTGCAGTTATTATTAGACGAACCGTTTCTCGATTGATGTTCGGTTCTTCTGCAATCATTTTCACGGATAATCTTCGATCAGATCGTACGAGTTCACACATCCTGGCCAAGTTACATCCGTCCGTGAGGTTGATGGTCGTCCACTGCGGGCTTCATCTTCAACATTGGTTCTACATTCACTAAACATTTTATGCCAACGAAAAACTTGAGCTCTTGACATAACCTCCTCTCCAAAAGCCTTCTGAAGCTTACTGTAAGTTTTCACCCAATTTAACGCAAAAAGAAATGGCATACCGTTGCGCAATATTATGCGGTTCCATTTCTGTGACGAGAGACACAAACATGTGTTAACTTATTACAGCACAACTCACGACAGAGCAGCTACATGGATGTGCCGCTTGGATTAGAAGCAGCTTATAGACCCATGTCAAAAATATTGTGCCTACGCAAGCCTGCAGAGTTGCCACATCTTGCAAAGAAAATAAGTCTCGTTACTTTATTGTCGCACCTCGTATTTTGATACTCGCAAACTCACTCATCAAACCTATAGGGTGCTTCCCTCTGACCGAGAATCACGAAATTTGGCAAGAAACAATGTTTATAAGTACAAATAAAGGGAAAAATCCGAAAAGAGATGATTTGTAATTATATTACACGAAAAGAACTTTTTTGCTGTTTGTTATCTGGATGTCTGTCCCGCCGTCTGTTAAGAAGCCTTTTTTCTCAAGAATGGGTAGACGTGTCAAGTACAAAATTATGTCACATACTAAGGTCTACAGTCCGCTGGTGTTGTAAAAGCGTTAGGGTTATAGATCAAAGCAAACAAAAGGTACAGCCATTTATGTCAGATATTTTGATACTCGCATTACTTCCCGTTGACCTAGGAACATGAAATTTGGCAAGAAGCAAGTTTTCACAGAACAAGTAAAGGAAAAAATCAGAAAATTGTTAATTTGTTATTACATCAAATCAATAAAATATTTCTTCTGATATTTTTATCCGATTTCAAGCTTAAAATTAAAATAAAGTCGAAAGTCTTCGAATTCCTCGTCCGATATCTTGTCAGTATCAATATCAACATCAATAAAAGGCAAAAATCGCCGAATTTCTCGATACTTATGATGAATGAACTGTCTATATACATAATCAAGTTTGTGTGGAACCCTCAGAGTGCAGTCCTACTCGCGCCTGGTCAATTTTTGTTTTTCATTTTTCTTTCTGTACAAGAATTTCTCCTTTTCAAATACTTTTAGGAAATTGTGATGCATTCCGATGTGTATGAAAGCAATGACATTTTTGTGTGGTGTTTCTTTCACAGTAATATTTTGGCGGATTTTTTTATTTCTCATATGTTTTCTTTGTGTACTTGATTTCCCGTCACGTGGTCGGTTGGAGCAACCGCCACATTGGTAAAGTGCAGTTTCGGTCTGAGAATGT
Source organism: Schistocerca serialis cubense (assembly GCF_023864345.2). NCBI lineage: Eukaryota > Metazoa > Arthropoda > Insecta > Orthoptera > Acrididae > Schistocerca > Schistocerca serialis. The sequence continues at coordinate 144,609,503 of NC_064642.1, read as the reverse complement.
ACAGTAGACTATTCCAATAACTCTACGGTAGTGCGTGAGTGTAAGATAGGGAAGGAATAATCTTGTGTGTCGTTATTTTTGCATTTCTGTTAGCTACTACAACTTGGCCACATATGTGGAATAGTATGAAGGTGATAATTAGTAAATGTTACTTGTGCTCCCCATAACTATTTAATTTGCTTACAATGAAGTGCGTTACGTAAAATATACAGTTTAAACTCTTGTATCTAGGAAAAGTTCAGATTTTAATGCCCGTTGATGCGATAAAGACTTGGGAAATTTTCCCGTCATATGATAGTAAATGTTCGCCCCCCCCCCCCCCCCCAACTCAGTAACGTGGTGTTGTTTCAGAACGCAGGATTAAACCAAAATTGGCGGTCATAGTCAAGTGCACCACTTGCTACGCCCTCTTCAGCGTACGTTTTAATTACTCGTAAAATTGAAATATTTAGGCAGATACTCTTCCGCCCTGACCGAGTTCGCTTGTTAGTGTCTTTGCTGAACTTGTTCTGCGTGAACTATACTAATTAAACGTAATATCAATAGAAGGTATGGGTTTAAGTATAATTGTGTACCTGCATAAAATTCCACTGAAGCCATGTCTGCGCTCCCCTCTCCCTTTCCATAATTACGTGGCGAAAGAAAATCATGTTAACTAGAGAGACTAGTTGTGATAATGCATAATATGAGAGCCCCTGCTGTTGCCTAAGAATTGGCAGTAACTATTCCAACAGATACATGGCTAGTTGTTGAAATGCTATAGGTATTAAATGAATGTCAATTAATCTATTTCCTAGGTTGATTATTTTCTCCCTTCATCATAAAGAAAAGGTGAAACCTATAGTTGGTCACTAGCTCAGTCGCATGCTGGGTCGACAAATGAAAAGTAAATAAAAGCTCTATGCTGCCTATTAAGCCCTGTATAGGTGCCTTCTGTAGTGGTTCTAAAGATTGCGTCATCCGTTGCCTTCAAATTTTTACCGGTTGCTTAAACCCACTAGCTAGAAATTATTAATATCCCAGCAGTAACTAGCAGGAGCTGTAGAACATGATAAGCGACGGTAATCTTCTTACCAGGTCGAGTTTTACCAGTACCATCGGTAGTATGGTTGCGTTGCAAAGCATAGAGAACTTCTTGCACTTGCTTAAGTTGGATGATATTAGCAGGAAAATAATGCTGAATAGCAAAATAAAAAAAATAATACTTGAGTTACAAAATAAAGTTACGAAAAACGCGATAAAGGAGCTGAAGAAGTGCTGCTTCCTGAGTTGCTGCCGGGGTTCACAAGAAACACCGGTCAGACAAGGCTCCAGTCTAATACATTATCGGAAACAAATTCCGTTATCAGCTCAGTAATCTTATTAGACAGACTAATTAACGCAATTTATTAATAATTTACACTTTTAACAATTAAAATTGCAATATCAGAAGGAGGCCAAATAACGAAATTTTGCATGTGCAGTGCAGTAGGAAGAATACACGATTACATTTCTGATTTGGGGCTATACAGGGTGTGAGATTTTGTGCAAAGAGCTCCCTACCTGGCAGCAACAACGGCTCTAAGCCGGCATGGCATCCACGCTGGTTCAACTCCATGCGGAGTCCACAAACTGTAGGACATGGACAGTGGTGGCTTGCTAGTCTTTCGTCTCCCATGACCAGATGTTTTCTGGTGTATCCTTAGCGTGTGATGCACGCAACTAATGAACAGTGGAACATTATTAATCTTCTGAATACATACAGTAACAGTTCCTTATAAAGTAAAAGCCGTATAGTTAATGCTGGCACAGTATCTGAGGTTGCCTGGTCTGTCCTTGTAGCATATCGCCGGGGTAGCCGAAAAATGTTGGTGCGTCGACATAGTCTGTGGATGACGCACTTGCGATGGCTCGGCGGTTTGGACGCGGCGTCCGAAGCGGCAGGCACTGACTTGTGGGTCATGGCATGGCCAGTGTAAACCCTACAGGGTACAGCGCGTTCGGCGAATGGAACACTGACTGAGCGACCACTTGGCGTGGTCGACATCAAGCACAGAAACCGTGAACTGTGGACTCTCGATGTCGACTGCCCAGAATGTGACTGGGCGGCGTCCTATAAAGTTGTCTAACGGAAGTATACCGGTAAGGCTTTGTGATGGCACATGACTCACGGAAGGGAGATAGTACCAATAATATCAATGCTGCGTATGGCGAACGTAGTACCTACCACCTTGTACTGTGGCAGCTGCCGAGCGTGTGATCACCCACTGTTGTGTTGCTGGCATACTGGAAGTGCTGCAACCCGCGTTACACCACAGTGTGGCTGGTGGCTGGGCCGTAGGCGATAGCCAAAGGTACAGCAGGATCAGATGGCAGAGCCATCTCGAAGCGGTCGGCGGCTGTGGCGTAGGCGTCAGCCGAGGATACAGCATTTTCAGCGGATGAGAGACCCGAAGAACGTGCTGACCAGGAAATCAGTCGAAATACTTCTGAATCCACCTAGATCAGGACAGCACAGACAATAATGTGGGCTTTCGTTTTGGTGTTGAAAGATATCTTTGTGGGAAACTTAAAGATAGGACGTAGCCACCTGGCTTATGACGTCAGAAATGAGACAGCTGCTCTGTAAATTACCGGTTATGCGAAACAGACATGATCATGCTGCCTACCCAATCCATTGGGAGCACCACAGCCGCCACACCTCGCTCTGTTGATCAAGTGAAGACGCAACAGTAGTCTCCGTGCTGACAGTGAGTGGTGCTCCAGACGTGGTTGCACTTTCCGAGCGGATACTTGCCCTACTGTAACCAAGGCGATTTCTTGACTTAACGCTATGACAAAATGTAGTTGGCGTTCCTGGTACCTATTTTGGGGTTGTTCTGAAGTGCTAATCGTCTGAATATCCAACACCCCAGTACACTTCAACCCAGTTTGACATTCGTTGCACGTCGCACTCGTGGTGTTCCAATTTTAGTGTCACCACTGTAAATATCAAGACTTCACAACTTTCTTATATGGTAATACAGGATAGCTACGGCTTGTGCAGTCAGTTTGTACCGATTTGGAGATGGTAACTACTTGTCCGTAATAAAATATATCACTTTACAGACCACAGACCCTGCTGCAGTGTGGTGGCTTGCCTGTCTCAACGCTGCATATTGTCGTACCATAGATTCAACCCTGGCGAGGTATCTGTTTAAAAGCCAGACAGCATCCGAAATGTGGTTCCTGAGGAAGGTGTAAGGCTACTGATAACGATTTTGTACTTGACGTATCGAATCTACCCCCACGCTTCGTTGTTACATCCCAGCGGCATCGCTGGCGGGGATGCCTCTTAGTGCTATAAGGGACACATTGGTGCCTGGAGATCGATTGACGCAAAGGACTGTGTCTGTCACGCCAGAGAAATCAATTGAGTAGGACGTGTATGCCTGTGAGAAAAGCGATCGTGGTTAAAATAATCATTTTGAAGCACAGATTAATTTCATAAGGTGGAAACTTTTATATAATTAAAAGGCTATAGTACGGTAAGGAAACAGCACTGGTAAACTCATATAAGCTCGTGAAGATGAGTGACTGTAATTCTGTAATTATAGTAAGAGTACGATCAGAACAAGCAGGGACGTGACACTTGAATGTAAAGTTCACTAAATTAACTGTGTCATACAAAAGTGTTCCTATATTACAACTTTTTCATTATTAGTAGAATATTTTGAAAGGGAACGAATTATAGAACAGTGTGGGAGAATGTACAGCGTATGCGTCGTAAGTTCACGGCCAGACTTTAGTTATTAGCGCATGTACCTTGGGAGTAAGTTCGCCCTCCAAAACTGGCTACTTATGAATGTTCGATGCCTAATTTTCCAATCAGCCAGGCTATAGCAAATGATAATCAAAAACAAATAAATAATTACTACTGATTGGGGCTTAAAGGGGTAGCAATCTCTTCAGTTGTTGTAGAGGCAATAGTTCATATGACTGACTGGTCTGGCCTTGTAACATTAACCAGTATGACCCTGCTACGTTGGTACTGCGAATGTCTGAAAGCAACGGGAAACTACAGGCGCTACAGTCCCCTAGGACATGCAGCTGTATTGTGAGGTTTCCTCTTGGATCAAATATTCCGGTAGTAAAGTAGTCTCCAAAACGGATATTCTGATAGGGGATTACCCAGGAGGATGTTACCATCAGTAGAAATAAAACTTCCTTTCTGTGGGTCGGAGCTTGCAATGTTACGATAGATCCCTTAATCGGGCAGATAGGTTAGAGAATTTAAAAAGGAAATGGATAGGCTGAAGTTAGGTATGCGGGGAATTAGTGAAGTGCACTGGCAGGAAAAATAGGATTTCTGGTCAGCTGAGTACAGGAATGTCAATACCATATCTGATATGTGTAATGCAGGAGTAGGACTAATGACTTATAGGAACATACGAATATGAGTAAACACTAAGAAGAGCGTAGTGAACGCATTATCGTAGCCAATACAAACACAAAGTCAAGGCCCACAACTGTACTACAAATGGGTCAAATGGCTCTGAGCACTATGGGACTTAACTTCTGAGGTCATCAATCCCCTAGAACTTAGAATTACTTAAACCTAACTAACCTAAGGACATCACACACATCCATGCCCGAGGCAGGATTCGGACCTGCGGCCGTAGCGGTCGCGCGGTTCGAGACTGTAGCGCCTAGAACCACTCGGCCACACCGGCCGGCCAACTGTACTACATGTTTATCTACTAGCTTCGCAGATGAAGAAGAGATTGAAAGAATGTATGATAATATAAAACAAATTATTCAGATGATGAAGGGAGATGCACTTTTAATTGCGACGTGCGACTGGAATTCGATAGCAGGAAAACTAAAACAGACTGTGGGAAAGGAGTCAGAGGTGAAGCCGGCCGGTAAAATTTTGCTCAGAGAACATTTTAATCATTGGTAACAATTGGTTTAAGAACCGTGATAGAAGGTTGTAAACGTGGAAGAGACCGGAGATTCTGGAAGATTTCAAATAATGTTATGACAAAGATTTAGAAACTCTACTTTAAACCACAGGAGCAGATGGACTCTGACAGTAATTTATGAGTTATGAACTGCAGATTAAAAGTAAAGAAATTACAGAATGACAGCAAATTAAAATGAAAGAACCAGAGGTTCTTGTGCGTTTCAAAGGGAGCATTAGACAACTTTAGACTGGAACAGGGTAAGTGACAGAATAAAAGATGAATGGATAGCTTTGACAAATGAGATAGTGAAGGCAACCATGGATCAAATAGGTAAAAAGAAAGACCTAGTAAAAATCTTTGAAAACAGACAAGATGTAGAATTTAATTAATGAACGGAGGAAACATCAAACGCAGAAAATGATTTAGGCAATATGGAATACACACAACTAAGACTAAAAGAAAGTACAAAATGGCAAAGCAAGGAATGGTTAAAGGACAAAGATGTAGAAGCATGCACGACTATGGACAAGATTATGCCACATACAAAAAAATTAAATGAACTTCTAGAGAAATGAGAAGTATCTTTATGAATAAAAAGAAATCAGATGGCAAGCCGATACAAAGCAAAGAATGAAGGGTGAAAGCTAGAAGGGATGTGGAGAAAGGCTGTACAAAGGATATAAACTTGATGAAAAATTATGGAAACCGAAGAGAAATAGATGGGAGATATAATACTGCTAGAAAAATTTGAACGAGCACAGAAAGATCTAAGCCGAAACAAAGGCTCCGTACCTAGGCAACAATCCCTCAGAATTATTGATATTCTTGGGAAAGCCAACCACGACAAAATTATTCCAGTTGGTGTGCAAGAGACATGAGGCAGGCGAAATACCTCAGCCTTGAATAAGAATAAAATAATGTCGGTTACAAAGAATTCAGACGCTGACAGATGTGAATATACCAAACTACCAGTTTAATAAATCTTGATTGCAAAATTCTGACACGAATTATTTACAAATGTACGGAAAAACTTGTAGAAGCTTTCCTTGGGAAAGATCTGTTTGGGTTCAGGAGAAATATACGAACACATAAGGCGATACTGACCCTATGACTTATTTTAGTAGATGATGTACAAAGGATATAAACTTAATGAAAAATTATGGAAACCTACACTTACAACATTTTTGTTTCCAGAGAAAGCTTCCGTCACTGTTGAAGGGCAGCAGCAATAAAATACAGAAAGGGGAAGTTTATCTATAACTTGTATAGAAACCTGACAGCAGTTATAAGAAACGAATGACATGAGAAGGGAATGAGAAAGGGTTGTATCCTAACACACATGTCATTCAATTTGTATCTTGAACAGGCAGTGAGGGAAAGAAAAGAGAAACTTCAAAAAGGAACTTAAGTTCAGGAAGAGGAAGTAAAACTGTAACGCTCGGCGATGGCATTGTAATTCCGTGAGAGACGCCAATGGGTCAGAATGATCAATTCAAGGCAATAGATTACTGCATAAAAGAGATTATAAGAGAACAACAACAAAAATAAAACAATGGCAATGGAGTATACTAAAATTAAGTCAGAGCTTGCAGTATTGTATTAGGAAATGAACCACTAAAAGTAGATGAATTTTACTATTTGAGGAACAAAACAGCTAACAATAAAGGAATAAGAGAGCAGATTAGTAATTGCAAAAAAACACTATTTGAAAACGAAGTATTTTAACATCTAATATAAACTGAATTGTCAGGAAGTCTCTTTTTAAAGTATTCATCTGGAATGTAGCCTTTTACGGGAGTGAAAAGTGGGCGACAAGCAATCTGGAAAAGAATAGAATAGAAACTTCTGTAATGTGGTGCTACAGAAGAATGCTGAAGATTAAATGGGTAGTTGGAATAATCAACGAACAATTACTGAATCGAATCGGGGAGAAAATAAATTTGTAGCACAAGATGGAATCGTTTGATAGGATACTACAAGAGACCTCAATGAACAGTTAGTTTGGTTATGGAGAGGAGTGTGGTGCGTAAAAATTTTACAGGAAGGCGAAAGCTTGAACACAGAAAGAGATTCAGGTGGCTATGCAGAGATAAAGGAGTTTGCACTGGACAGATTTGCACAGAGAATTGCTTCAAACGGATCTTCGTTTTCAAGACCGTGACGGCTAAAGAGAAAATAGCGAGTGCTATTCTGACCAGTCACTATCATGTTATTGTGAAAAACTGGGGAAAAGATGTAACTATGGATTGAAGATCTCAATATCTGAAATGTTGTTTTACAGAGGAAGACATGCTAAGCCCGCGTTCGTGTGTGAGTAATGGTCGAGTCCGCCCCCGGGGTCCGGTTGCCAATACAACCTAGCTGCACTGCAGGCTGCCCGTTCCTGACGCGTAGGCGCACAGTTGGCTCGTCTTGTGTAGAGGCGGCGGTTGCGGCTATGCGACGTCTCGCGAAGATCAGAATGTTTTATTTTCCTTGGCGTTGTGAAAGTAGCCGCCGGGATCAAAATGGTCCAGTAGAGCGTTGGGAAATGTGAGTGCTTGGCGAAGGTGAGCACAAAAAGCCGTGTATGTCGCATTTCGTACCTGGAATGAAACGAAATACTTTAAAAATTAAATACTCTGAAAGATCAGTCGCTAGGATACTGTGTCAATAAAAATTGTCTCCGAAAATAAATAAGGTGAATTAGCTGTTCAGTAATGTAGTGAGCAGTGAAGTTAAGATCTGTGGTTAACGAGAAATACCCTTTTGCTTTCAGAACTGAAATTGCGACTTTATATTGGAACAAGCTGCAGTCTGCAGATTACATAAGCAAGTATGTGTCCCAGTTTTTAAAAAAACGTTGTATCATCTCCGACGTTACATGCTGGGAGGCTACAGCTACTAACACGTGTAGAAGAATTTGGATGTCTGAGCACACACACTTTCTCTACTCACTTCCCGAGTGTCAATGAACAACATTGATGAATATTGGTGGGTGTGCAGAAGGGATAAAATGGTGAAATAGTTTGTTTTGTTTGTGCCAGTTTCACTCTGAACGGGAAAAAACACACCTGAAAGGTAATTAGGCATTTAGGTTTAGAGGGAATATCTTCGAAACAATGCTATACAAAAAAATGCTTTTCATATAAATGTTGATATGTAGTTAATGTTCTTCAAACTGTATAATCAACTTCTGTAATAATTTGAAATTTTGCAAAATATCCCACTGCCATTAAACAATTCTGAAAAATAAAAACTTTTGTTACAACATAAATTAAAGAAGCTGGCAAGCCACGTACATCGCTGTGTAATAGAGCTGGCTTCTGAAATACCATTTTTGGAAAATAAGATGTACCAAGGAGCTATCGGAGTATTTTCAACATACCTAGTTAAAATAACGAAATATTAATTAAATTCTAATTACTTTATTTATATTTGTTCTACATGTTAAATTATTATTTTACGTTTTACATTCATGGATTTTTTGTTTTGTTTTACCGTTTATTATACGTGTATTTCGTTAGTTTAAAATAGTAATTAAATTCTTATTATGATAGAAAATAATTACAATAATGATAACCAACCTATAAAGAAATGCTTAAGACATAACTTTTTTTACACCATGCACGTACAATTAACGAAATTTCTCCACTTAATATACATGACGGAGAAGCTAATATCAAACAAAATTCAGCAGGATTTCAAATTGTTATGGATGATCTTTTAAATATTCTGATTTGTATCAGGCATATTTCAGTACTTTGGTAAATCTTTGCGAAGGGAATTGATTATGTACTAGCGGCTGCAGATTGATTTTATTGTTTCTCAAGTGGAGGTTGACATCACAGTCATTCAACAGAACTAGATCTGACAACCTTCTCACAAAGTTCTTCCAACATCGAGGTCCATATACGTTCCGAGGCTGTACTTGCGCCACCGAGCCCTTTGGGGTCACCAGAAATTTCTTGTCCTCGGGTACGACGCTCAAAACTATTTTTACACTAACCACACGCCTTTTCATAGTTCTAAAAAGAAACTAGTGGTGAGTTTGGACCGAGAATTCGATCTCTTTTTGAAGCCCCACATGTCCTTGTGAGAGCATGGAAATTTTGTAAATAAATTTCTGACCACGTCAAAAAATATTTCAAAAATGGATTCTTTCCCAGTGAAGGAGAAATACCTCCATTATTGTTAGGTTCCTGCGATGGTCAAAGTGAAAGATCCCTTTAGCGCATCGTCCCTGATGACAAGGAACTCGTTCATCCGATGATCCCAAAGGGCTCGACGGCACAGGTACAGCTGTGCGACGTATTTTGATGTTGGAAGAATTTATGAGAAGATTTTCAGTTCTAGCTCTGTTGAATGATTATGATGTCCATCCCCACTTGAGAAATAATACAATCAAGCTGCAGTCGCTAGTACATAATCAGTTCTCTTCACCAAGACTTACCAATGTGCTGAAATATGCCCGCTACAAATCTGGATATTTAGAGGATCACCCGTGAGAGTTTGAAATCCTGTTGAATTTTGTTTTGTATTGGGTTCTTCGTCGTGTATATTAAGCGAAAAATTCGTTCATTTTATATTGATTGTGCAAAAAAAGTTGTCCTTACAGATTATCATTACTGTAATTATTTTGTATCAAAATCATGAGTTACTTATAATTTCCAGTTAAGGAAATACACGTCCATGAAACGATAACTAAAGAACAGTCATGCATTGAAAACGTAAAATAACAGTTTAAAACAAAACAGACATAAGTAAAATAAATAATTAGAATAGTGTTGAATGTTTAGATATTTTAATTAGGTACGTTGGAAATATTCCGATGGCACACTGCGCACAGCTTATTTTCCAGAAGTGGTATTTCAGAAACCAGCTTTATTACACAGGAAATTACGTGGCTTGAAATCTTCTTTAGTTTTTCTTGTCACAGAAGTTTTCATTTTCGGAATTATGCAATGGTAGTCGGGTATTTTGAAAAATTACAGATCATTACAAAAGTTGCTAATATAGTTTTCTAGAATACCAATAACTTATCAACTTTTATATGAAAAGCATTTTTTGTATAGCATCGTTTCGAAGATATTTCCTCTAAACCTAAAATGCCAAATTCGCTTCAGTCTGGAACCACGCGACTGCTACGGTCGCAGGTTCGAATCCGGCCTCGGGCATGAATGTGTGTGATGTCCTCAGGTTATGGTTCAAATGGCTCTGAGCACTATGGGACTTAACATCTGAAGTCATCAGTCCTCTAGAACTTAGAACTTCTTAAACCTAACTAACCTAAGGACATCACACACATCCATGCACGAGGCAGGATTCGAACCTGCGACCGTAGCGGTCACGCGGTTCCAGACTGTAGTGCCTAGAACCGCTCGGCCACTCCTGCCGGCTTTCCTTAGGTTAGTTTAGGTTTAAGTAGTTCTAAGTTCTAGGGGACTGATGACCTCAGATGTTAAGTCCCATAGGCCATAGTGCTTAGAACCATTTGAACTATTTTTAAAATGACAAGTTACCTTTCGGAGAATATTTTTCCATTCATAGTGAAACTGAACACAAACAGGAAAATACGTATTGCACTATTTTGCCCCCTCTGCACAACCGCCAAGTTTCACCAAGAATTTTTATTGATTTTTGGGAGTGCTACCTTGTGAGACACGACAACTCGTTGTCTGATTCGATGATGCCAGTTCAAATGTACTACCGTCGCCCATCCACGAGATCACCCTTGCCGCCACTGAGCGACCCCTAACGTTGTACTGATTTTGTATCATTACCCCACACTCGCTTCATTACCCTAAGCTTTTACTCGCATGTGATTTCAATTGTCCAATCGTCGTGTGCTGTAGTTCTAAGTCTGACATTAACTATGTCAGCTGTTGCTGAGCAAAAAGGCTGGGGTTAATTCCACCCTACCAGTAGGAAACTAAATTTGATGTTAGGATCTGGATCAGGACAGGAACCATCGTGCAGGTTCCCATGTTTAGCAGGACTTAGCTGAGATCAAGCGGAGACAACTGTGGCTATTCTGACAAAGTGGAAACTGCATTTTTTCTGGCAGGGACGGAAGAATGTACCATTTAATAGATAAAGCAGGAAAAAACGCGCAATATTTACATCAACATGTGTCAAAATTCTTATGACCTCGATTAGCTCAGCGTTTTTGCTAATGTTGATCATCACAACTACAATTTTTGACAGGTTTTCTGGCGTGTATGGTTTCTGTGCTTTCTACAGAGTGTCAATTTTATTATCAACAGATACTGGACTGAGCAAATGTACTAATCACTATACGTTTGTACATCTGTTATTCGAGGACTTAGTTTCTCGTTTAGCAAAAAGTAATCTATTATTGATCGGTAGCACCTTGCACTCCATGTCTGCCGGCCGGAGTGGCCGTGCGGTTCTAGGCGCTCCTGTCTGGAACCGAGCGACCGCTACGGTCGCAGGTTTGAATCCTGCCTCGGGCACGGATGTGTGTGATGTCCTTAGGTTAGTTAGGTTCAATTAGTTCTAAGCCCTAGGCGACTGATGACCTCAGAAGTTAAGTGACATAGTGCTCAGAGCCATTTTTTTTAACTCCATGTCTATTTGTTATTTTCTTTTATTAAATACGGTGTTTGTTGTCATTAAATGGCTCATACAGAAAAATTATCTGAGTTCATTGGCATTATTTATAGACCATGTCTTTTATTGGAGTACCTCCTACCTGTGCAATAAGATCTCCTCAAACAATAAGCTGATTTTATCAATCGTTCGTTGTATTTGTTCACAGAATTGACCACTTACATGTTACTTTCTTCCTTCAGGAGCGTATGTGCCTTGGATAGTAAAGTTCCTGATAATTTCAGTCTCCTCAGTCTTACTATCATACGCCATCACACTAATATGTCTGTAGTTATCTATCTTTTTTTTTTCCTTTATTGATTTTCAATTCCCCACGAAGGGGGCGGGCTGGCAGCAGCTTAGTACGCTGCTCTACAGCCTACAGACTTTTTTAAAAACGGAAGAAGAAAAGAAACAAGAAAAACAGGCGATAAAACGGCGACTTAAAGTGTAAAATGGCGGGAAAATGCGGAAAGTTAAAACAGAAAGCAAAGGGTTTGGCAATGTTAAGTTATCTATCCCAGATTATCATGTATTATTAATGACGGTTCTCATTTGGCTTCTGCCTACAGGTTTTTAACGCAAAGCTTAATATTTATTTTTACACATTTTGATGATATTCCTAAGAAATTCAAACGCTTACAGAACTACGACTGACATGCTTGTATTTTCACTCACACAGATTCGTTTTATTTATGATAAGAACTAAAAGTACAACTGAGCTTCCAGGTCTCGTGTCGAAGGCCATAGTTCTCACGTTTTCGCTGTTATCAATTAGATCTTCCTGGTCCTACTACCGACCGCAAGATGGCATGAGCATGCACACTGCGGTTTACATTATCTCGACGTCGAGAAAAGCGTTTCCCAACTATCTAACTGACTTTGACTTGAATAGTAAAATACAGTGTTAGGTCAATGATACGTTACAATAACACCATCCATACCTCAAAAAGACCCCTGCTGTACACAGAGTCCAAAGGGTTTTTGTGCCTCTGAAATTAACCATACTGTTCTAAAAAACAACTGATCCTTCCATACAACGAATTCTTCATATGTTCTTTTCTGTTTCTGTCTTCCATGGTTATAGTATGACAGAGTATTGTTTCTCTTTTGTTTCTGCTTCTCTTGAATCTAAACACGTCTTGACTGAGCAGCGCCTTTGCTTATTCTCTTTCGTAGTACAGCACTAACGTTGTTATTAATTTAGGTGCATCAGGTAACGACCTCAGTGTGCCGAAACAGTTGCCTTTTTTTAAAAATTAAGGTACCATTCACTTTGATTTCGTTAGGGGTGTGTGGCATTTGGATTGTCCTATTACTGTTCTTATTACTGGTGGCAGCCCGCCCGGCTAGCCGCGCGGCCTAACGCGCTGTCTAACGAATCCGTACGGCAGATTAGTGTCGAGGTCCGGTGTGCCGGCCAGCCTTGGAATGGTTTTTAAGGCAGTTTTCCATCTGCCTCGGAGAATGCAGATTGATTCCCCTTATTCCGCTTCAGTTAGACTATGGCGGCGATTGCTGCGCAATCACTGTCTCCACGTATGCGTACACCCACCCAAACATTAGGGTTATATTCGTCTGGTATGAGGCGTTCCCGGAGGGCGGGGGAGGGGGGGGGCGACTATTGGGAGACGAACCGCACAATAACCCTGGGTTCAGTGTGGGGTTACGGTGAGGTGGGTGGACTGCTGTGGCCTGTTGGGGAGTTGTGAACCACTGAGGGCTATGGCAGGACAAAGTCTCTACGTCGTTTCTCGGTGCCCGGTTCAGTACACTCACTGGCGACAACTTTTTTTTTTCAATTTATTTTTCTGTTTTCTGACTTGAACCTTTCAATCCTTTATGACTCTCGTGTGAATGGAAATTTCTTTTTGTTCCCAATTAGTTGAGTGTCCTTCTTAGCACGTCGCGATATTCAGTTACAAGGGTGGGGTTACGAAGAACAGTCCTTGTCTCTGCCTCAGAGAATTTCCGCTTGAACTTATTCTCTCTTGAATGTTCAGTATTCCATTTCAACGCACACTCATTTCTCTTTTTCCCGTTGAATTTCAACCTTCTGCCCAAACATTATAATGCGGTGTAGAAACAGGAGTTCGCCTGAAGCTGCAAAGCCGCTACCCGGCGATGCGGCGCGAACTGCTGGCTACCTATGTCACAGGCGGAGGGCGTGGCCGTCGTCGCGTCGCGGTGTCTGACGGTCGCAGAGTGCGACACGACGCGACGTGGTGTGACGTAACTGGAGAGGGGGCGGCAAACGCACTATCACTCCGGTTGTACTCACCAGACCACCGCTGCTAGCGCAGTTGCAACCTCATGCCCTCGCACGGTTAAAACATTTTAGTAACATTTGTAGACATTATTCCTCAGTTGTGAAGTACTTCAAAGCTGTTTGTCTTGTAGATTTGTGTTAGTTGAAAACCTGTACAACAGGCAGGCTGTCAGCAGCACTCTACGCTGCTCTTCAGCCATAGAATACACAATGAGAAAAAACAGTAAGAATACACATAAGTTACAGAACGGTGGGCAATAAAACAGTAGACACATAAAGACAAACACGGAGCCGTTCACACTCGACGATAATCCACACGGCAAAATTTTGAAACAACGCACAAACACTGAAGATGGCGATGTCACAGGTGAACGATGGAGTGCGACGGTGAACACTAAACACTAAACACGACGACACACACGAGACACTGATGGCGATGATCTCCGGCGCGCGAAAGTCCACGTAGCGTGTGCGAGTCCGGGGACCTGCCAAGAGCGGAGGAAGGGGGGGGGGGTGAAAGAGGGAGAGGGGAGAGCAGAGACGCCATGCGCAGAGGAGATAGGGGCAAGGGAGGAAGGGGGAGGGGAAGCCCAGGGGAAGAGGGATGGAGGAAGGAGGATGGGGGGAAAAGGAGAGAGAAGGGAGGGAGGGTGCCTAAAGGAAAGGACACAGGAAGTGGGGGGGGGGAGGATCAAAGTTGATAGGAGGGGTAGATGGAGGGGAGGAGGACATCATCAGGGAGGGGGAGCTCGGGGAAGCCACCTTGGGAGAGGGTAAGGAGGGTGGAGAGATGGAGACCGGGTGGGACGTGGGAATACAGGCGCGGCAGCGGGCGGGGGTGAGAGAGGATGGGTGAGACAAGCGGATGAGGAGGATCGAGTTTGCGGGAGGTGTACAGGATCCGTATCCTTTCAAGGAAAAGGAGGAGGTGGGGGAAGGGGATGAGATCATACAGGATCCGCGTGGAGGACGGGAGACGGATGCGATAGGTGAGGCGGAGAGCATGGCATTCAAGGATTTTTAGGGATTTATAAAAGGTAGAGGGAGCAGAGATCCAGGCCGGATGGGCGGGGGATAGGGCGGATGAGGGATTTATAGGTGTGGAGGATGGTGGAGGGGTCCAGACCCCATGTATGGCCGGAAAGGAGCTTGAGGAGAAGGAGTCGGGAGTGTGCCTTGGCTTGGATTGTCTGGACATGGGGAGTCCAGAAGAGGCGACAGTCGAGGGTGACGCCAAGTTACTTAAGGGTGGGAGTGAGGGCGATAGGACGGCCATAGACGGTGAGATAGAAATCAAGGAGGCGGAAGGAAGGGGTGGTTTTGCCTAAAATGATCGCCTGGGTTTTGGAGGGATTGACCTTGAGCAACCACTGGTTGCACCAAGTGGTGAACCGGTCAAGATGGGATTGGAGGAGGTGTTGGGAGCGCTGCAGGGTGGGGGCAAAGGCAAGGAAGGCGGTGTCATCGGCAAACTGGAGAAGGTGGACGGGGGGTGACGGCGGCGGCATGTCCGCCGTATACAAAAGGTACAGAAGGGGGGAGAGGACGGAGCCTTGGGGCACACCGGCGGAGGGGAAAAAGGTGTAGGAGTCTGTGCTATGGATGGTGACGTAGGAAGGACAGTGGGAGAGAAAGGAGCCGATCAGACGGACGTAGTTAATGGGAAGGGCGAAGGTTTGGAGCTTGGAGAGGAGACCAGAATGCCATACGCGGTCATAAGCTCGTTCGAGGTCCAGGGAGAGGAAGATTGCGGAGCGACGGGAATTAAGCTGGTCGGAAAGGAGATGAGTGAGGTGAAGGAGAAGATTGTCGAAAGAGAAGGACGGCCGAAAGCCACACTGGGTAATGGGAAGGAGGCAGTGCTGGCGGAGGTGCTGGTGGATGCGGCAAATTACGAATGTGTCGCTGGAGTTGCCGGTGGCGTCGTAGTGTGTCGGGGTCACTCGTGCGGAGGAAGGCACGGTAGAGACGGCGGGATTCACGGAGGAGGAGGACTGCCTGTGGGGGTAAGGAAGGACGGTGGGGGTGGATGGCGACAGTAGGGATGTGGGCCTCCACGGCCTCAGACAAGGTCTGCTGGAGAAAGGAGGCGGCATGGGTGACATCGTCAGGGTGGTGGTAGGTGAAGGGGTGGCTATCGACCTGGGTGGAGCGGGTATCCCGGTAGGCATTCCAGTTGGCACGGGAATAGTCATGGACGTACTTAGGGGGAGGGTCATTACGAGGGTCGGGGCGGGGGCGACGACTGTCTGAAACGGTGAGGAGGACAGGGAGATGGTCGCTACCAATAGGCTCCAGGACATCCACCGTTATGCAGCCAAGGAGGTTGGGGAAGGAGAGGATAACATCGGGAGTGGAGTTGGATTCGGGACGGGTGTGCTGGGGGATGGGGATGAGGTCGCCTTGAAGGCAGGAGAGGAACCGATGCCACCGCCGTAACTGGGCAGCGGAACGACTATGGATGTTGAGGTCGGCGGCGATCACGTAGGAGGAGAAGGTACAGTGAATGTGGGAGAGGAAGTCGAATTGAATAGGGGCGTTAGGGCGGACATAGATGGTGGCACAGGTAACGATAAGGCCGGGGAAGAAGAGACTAAGGATCAGGTGTTCGGTGGGGTCGGGAAGGAGAGGTTGGAGCCGAACGGGGATCTGGCGGTGATGACCAATGCCAACTCCGCCACGCGCAATTGGGAGGGGATTATCGGAGCGGTGGAGGAGATAGGGCGAAGTGTGGATGGTGTGGTGGGGTTGGAGGAAGGTTTCATTGAGGAGGAAGACATCCACGCGGAGGGTGGCAGGGGTGTGCAGGAAGAGGTTCTTGTTGGCAGGAAGGGAGCGGATATTGTTGAAAAGGATATGGTGCTGTCACGCCATGACAGGGATTTAGACGAGGGTGTCAAGATGGGAGAAGGTGAAATGGGCCTGGTTGTTGGAGTAGGTGGCGTACATTTTGAGTTGGAAAATGGAACAGCCGGCGAGGGATATTTGTTGGATGGTGTGGGGGCGCTGAAAAGGATGAACATTCTGAAGGACGATGGTGAGGAATCTGATGATGTCCTCAGCGGTAGGGGGTGGGCGAAGGGAATTGCCGGGTGGGGTGGGGACGTCCAGAGGACGGACAGGGACGGTGAGTTCAGGAGTGGTCAGAGGGGGTCGGGCTTTACACTTTTGGGAGTAGGTGGGATGGAAGAGATTGCAGGTATTGCAGGAGGGAGGGGATTGAAGGTTAGGGCACTGCCAGAGGAAATGTGCTTGCCTACAATGGGGGCAGGTGGGGGCCTCACGGCACTCGGCTGTTGGGTGTGCATTATAGTGCAAACACCTCTGGCAGCGTAGGGATTGAGGGGGGGAATGGGAGGGGTCGACCGTTATAGCACTGGTTGAAGAGGAGGGCACCCTCCTTCAGGAGACGGTCAATGGAGGGGGCGTCCTTGGAGAAAACTCGCGTAAGGCGGGTGGGGCTGGCCGAGTTTAAAATGCGGCGGACCGCCTGCACCTCCAGCGTGGGATGCGCCTTGAGCTCCGCCAACACCTCCTCCTCCGTGGTCGACGGACTGAGCCGAGTGATCACGGCGGTGAGGATTGGCGGGCGATGTGGGGGTTGGGTTTGGTGGGTAGGAGATGGAGAAGGAGCTGGGGTGAGGCGTGGGGGCCAAAACGGGTGATGGGGAGGCGGGAGAGGATGTCAGTATGGAGGGTTGGGCTGAGGGAGGAGATGAGAACTGAATCCCGTCTGGGAGTGAGGAGAGAGATGGGGGCACCAGGGAAGTGTTGGTGGAGGAGGAGGGAGAGATTCCGGGCCTTGAGAAGGGAAGGATCGGGACGGGAGAGGAGGTATTTGTATAAAGAGGGGGGAGAAGGAGGAGGAGGAGGAGGAGGAGGAGGAGGTGGAGGGAGCAGGGCCAGGCGGAGAGAGCATCCATGGCACCCTGGGGGGGGGGGGGGAAGGAGGACGGGGCGGGGCCTTTTTGGGAGCGGAGGAGGCGGTGGTGCCACTAGGGCATTTAACGGCGGCAGAAGGGCAGGTGGTGATATGAGGGACGGGAGCTGTAGGGAGGTGGTAGGAAGGGACAGGTCCCAGCGTGGACGCAGCAGTCAGCGCCAGACATGGTGACGATGAAGGCGACGGTGACGGCGACGGTGGCGGCGGTGATGGCGAAGGCGATGGGGAGAGTTGGGCATGAGCAGTGGGCTGACGGGCCACCACCCTAGCTGGAGCTGCAGTGACAGGCTGGGGGAGTGGGGGGAAAGAATCAGAGGGAGAGGAGCGGGAGGAAGAAGCTGGATAGAGGGCGACTAAGAGGGCGAAGGGAGAGTGAGAAGAGGCGGGATGGAAAGAGGGGGGTGTGACTGGGCACACCATGTTGTGGTGGTGGTGGCGGCGGCGGAGGTGGAAGTGTAAACTATAGCTGTAGTGGTAGAGGTGGTAGTGGTGGTGGGGGCTGACATGACGACAGGGAGAAACAAAAACGCACAGAACGAAAAAGAAAGGACAAAAACTGGGGACAGACAAAGACGGATGGAGACGAAGACGGAGGAAGACGAAGACGGACGAAGACCAGAGTCCCACGCTGCTGGCGCTGACTCGACGACGGGTGGCAGGAATGCCGCAGCTGCTGCTGCTGCTGCTGCTGCCGCGGACGGGGCCGGGGCCGCTGCTGCTGCTGCTGCTGCTGCCGCTGGAGGGCTGGCTGGCGGGCTGGCTGGACCGCTGCTGCTGGCCGGGACCGGGGCCGCTGCTGCTGCTGCTGCTGCTGCTGCTGCTGCCGGAGGGCTGGCTGGCTGCTGCTGGCTGGACCGCTGCTGCTGGCCGGGACCGCTGCTGCTGGCCGGGACCGGGACCGGGACCGCTGCTGCTGCTGCTGCTCCTCGGCTGGACCGCTGCTGCTCGGCTGGCTGGCTGCCTGGCTGGCTGCCTGGCTGGCTGGCTGGCTGGCACCTGAAAAACCTAGCACTTCGATTAGTGCTGGAATGGCGCAATCGAAGGGCGGTATCCTTGCGGAGTACCGCCGGAGATGGTCTTGTAGAACAGAAAAACTCTTATAAGTTCGTACGATTTCAAAGCCTGAACCAATTTGAATACATTCATTTTGGGCTTTAGGCTGTGTCATTTTGAAATCAAAAAGTTGTATTTAAAGTGGCATTTCGACTTCTAACAAGAGGAATAATAGAAAGAACAGAAAACATACGGGTTCAAAAAATTTCCCTGCTAACCTTTAATCTTTACTACAATACCAGGTGTAGAGGTATGAAACTGGAATTTCCCTATAGATGGTGCTAGCCGTCAGTGTGTGGCCCCTGAGACCCCGTCTGCAGCGCCAGCTGCTTCCTGCGACAGCTGACGACGAATGTCAACACACAGTAACCCAAGTTCCATATATCGATATCTGTCTCAAACCCTTAAATATGTCGAGTTTTGAGCCTACGAAGCATTGTTTTTCCGTTATTATTTGAAGAGAACTGCTGCAGAATTGCATCGAGTGCTTGTCGAAACTTTCGGCGAACATGCTCTTGGGAAAATACAGTGTTTGGAGTTGTTCGAAAAATTCAAAAGTGGTGATTTTGAGGCGGGAAACTACGAGCGTGGGAAACCACCGAAAAAGTTCGAAGACAATGAATTGCAGTCCTTATTGGATGACGATGATCCTCAGACTCAACAGGAACTCGTGGAACAATTGAATGTGACGCAGAAAGCCTCTTCTCTTCGGTTGAAAGCTGTGGCAAAGGTGCAGAAAGTGGGAAAATGGATTCTGCATGAAATTAATGAAAGACAGCAAAAAATCGAAGGACCACTTGTGAAATGCTGCTCTCCAGATACAAAAGAAAGTCGTTTCTCGATCAAATGGTGACAGGCGATGAGAAATGGATCTATTCTGAGAATCCTAAGTGTCGTAAATCATGGGTGAATCCAGGCAAACCGTCGACATCCACTGCAAGACCAAATCGCTTTGGAAGGAAGACATATTCTGTGTTCGGTGGAATCAGAAGGGTATCTTCTATTATGAGTTGCTAAAACCAGGTGAAACCGTTAACACTGATCGCTGCCAACAGCAAAGGATCGATTTAAATCGAGCATTACGTGAAAAACTATCGGAATATGGAAAAAGGCAATACAGCCATATTGCTCCATGATAACGCTCCCTCACACACAGCAAAACGGGTCAGGGAAACGATCAAGGCGTTCAGTTGGGAAGTACTAGAGCATGCAGCTTATTCTGCAGACTTCGCTCCGTCAGATTATCATCTATTTGCACCACTGGGACACGCTGTCGCTGAACAAGGCTTCAATTCGTATGAAAATGCACGAAAATGGATCGGTGACTTGTTCGCTTGAAAAGAAGAACTGTTTTTTTTGGTGCGGTATTCATATCCTGCCGGAGAGGTGGGTGAAATGTATTAATAGTAATGGAGGTTATTTTGAATAAAATATTAGCAGTTTCAAACAACAGACGTGTAATTATTGCAACCAAATTTCGGTCTCATATTTCTACATCTGGTATAAGAACAACAATTTGTTACCAAAAATCTCAAAAAGTTATTGGCCGATTTACTTCAAAGTTTTACTCGATACTCTAATAAACATGTGGACGGACATATGATATATATTTTTTTAAAACAACAACGTACACGGTTCCTATTAAAACTGACCACGAGAAAAAAATGCAGCGCTGAGTTGTGGAGTGAATATGTGCAGTTTCGTTTTCTTTCCCGCAGTCTGTTTTAACTAAGATATCAAGACATTTAAACCTTTCGAAAAATTTTCTCTCGCGTGGTCCCACAATTTCTCCATTGGGCTTAAATCCCGTGAGTTAGGTGACCAGGGGAGTGCGGTAAACTCATCGTGTTGCTCTTCGAATCACGAAAGTGCACTGTGAGCTGTGTGACATGTTCACTGTCCTGCTGGTAGACGCCATCGCACCGATAAGATACAAACTGCATGCAGGAGTGGACATGGTCCCCAAGGACAGAGGTATACTTGTATTGATTAATTGTGCCTTCCAGAATGACGAGACCAGCCTGAGAACGCCACGAAAACATTCCCCAGGCCATAATGCTCCGACGACTGTTGAAGGATATCTGCCTTCAGACATTTTACGTCTTACATGCCAGCGGTCATCTGTCCGATGGAGCATAAAACGTGATTGATCCGAAAAGGCCACCTGTAAATGGTAGCCTTCGTCGCCGGTGAACAGCAGTCAGCACTGGTGCATGGACCAGGTGCCTGCTGCGGAGGCCCACACGCAGCAGCGTTCGCTGAACGGTCGTTGAGGAGACGCCGTCGGTAGCCCCTTGGTTCATCTGGGCAGTCAGTTCAACAGTTGCACACCTGTTCGCTTGTACAAATCTCCGCAATCGCCCTTCACCGCTGTCGTCTATGACACATGGTGCACCACCGTTGCCTCGGCACCAGTTTTGGATTGCTTCATTTTGCCGTGCACGGTATACTTTAAACACGGCGGCACGTGAACTTAACCGCTCGGAAATGCTTGCAGCCTTGGGTCGAAAGGCAATGATCATCAACTTTTGGACGTCAGATAAATTGCTCCGTGTCTGTGTAAAGACGACTGCAGTGTTTCCGCGTCCCCGCAACGCGCTTCATATACCCTCCACTGCTAGTGCTGCCACCTGCCGTCTGTGAGTGGTTATTGCACGTTGACTTCGAACACAGGCGATGGTCACATTACTGTGACTGGACCATGTATGTCCTTTCTGCTTATACCGGGTGATCAAAAAGTCAGTATAAATTTGAAAACGCAATAAATCACAGAATAATGTAGATAGAGAGGTACAAATTGACACACATGCTTAGAATGACATGGGGTTTTATTAGAACCGAAAAAATACAAACGTTCAAAAAATGTCCGACAGATGGCGCTTCATCTGATCAGAATAGCAATAATTAGCATAACATAGTAAGACAAAGCAAAGATGATGTTCTTCACAGGAAATGCCCAATATGTCCACCATCATTCGTCACCAATAGCTGTAGTCGAGGAATAATGTTGTGAACAGCACTGTAAAGCATGTCCGGAGTTACGGTGGGGCATTGCCGTCGGATGTTGTCTTTCAGCATCCCTAGAGATGTCGACCGATCATGATACACTTGCGACTTCAGGTAACCCCAAAGCCAATAATCGCACGGACTGAGGTCTGGGGACCTGGGAGGCCAAACATGACCAAAGTGGCGGCTGAGCACACGATCATCACCAAACGACGCGCGCAAGAGATCTTTCACGCGTCTAGTAATATGGGGTGGAGCGCCATCCTGCATTAACATCGTACGTTCCAACAGGTGTTTATCAGCCAGGCTGGGGATGATGCCATTCTGTAACATATCGCCGTACCTCCCACCCGTCACGGTAGCAGTTTTGCTGTCCAGCGCCATCTGTCGGACATTTTGTGAACTTTGTTTTTTTTTTTGTTCTAATAAAACGCCATGTCATTACAAGCATGTGTGTTAATTTTTACCTCTCTATCTACATTATTCCGTGGTTTATTAAGTTTTCAAATTTATACTGACTTTTTGATCACCCTGTATATAATTTTAAATAAAAAGCTTATACACAGCAATGTGCTGCATTGTTTTCTTTCTCGCAGTCGCGTTTAATTGCCGTTGAAGCTACTATCCTCATATATCCAGAAGTTGAAGAGGTATCTTCCACAGCCCGTATACCAACGATCTCATTGATTTACCCTTTAATTTTAAGTGACTTCAGTTCCAGTAACGTTTCTTTCGAAATATCAATAAACAAGGCTCAAGGTCAAAGAGACGGCGAAAGCGGTGGTGGAGAGATGGGGAGAAATGGATATAGAGAGGGGGGAGCAGGAGATGGAAAGAGAGAGGGGAAGGACGAGGTGGACAGAGAGAGGGGCAAGAAGGAGATTAGGACGTACATCCAGTTCCCATACATGGTTAGCAATTGCGAAGCGTACGTAAATGCAACACACTAAAAATAGGCATTCTGTAGTGCAAGAAATATTTCGAAACTTGGGTTATCAAAAATTTTGAGCCCACTGGATCCGACGATTAATTAGAAAAGACCTCAGAAGTCTTCTTGAAAAATCGAAACGAAGAAGACGACTTTTTGACGAGTGTAGTGATGAGATATGGAAGCTAGTACCATCCTTATGAGCCTGAAAGTGAACAACAAAGTATGGAATGACACAATTTGGATTCTCTATGAGAAAATAAAGCAAGGACAATACCATCAGTTGTGAAAGTGTATAGCAGCTTCTTCTGAGACGCAGAAGTTTGCGTTTTCGTTTGTTTTCTTGAATCTGGAAAAAAATTTGGAAATTTGTGGTGATATCTTATGGGACTGAACAGCTGAAGTTATCTGTCCCTAAGCTTACACACTACTTAATCTAACTTAAACTAACTTACGCTAATGACGATACACACACCCATGCCCGAGGGAGGATTCGAACCTCAGTCGGGGGAATCTTGAATCTGGAGAGGCCACATATACCATCTTCTATATCCACATACTTTTGAAGCTGTGACGTGCATTTCACGATTAACAACCTCAAGTCATAATGCAGTACTATAACGCAAAGCCTCACAATGCTCATGTCGCTGAAGAGTAATTCAGAACATTGGAATGGAGACATCGAAAAACTCGTCCTGGGAATACCAGGAAAAAGCCTATTTTCCGACCTTCTAACAAATTTACAGAAGGTGCTGCACCCCGTTATGGATAGTCTGGGATTCAGGTTCCCTGGAATGTATGAGTCCTTGTGAGTGTGAGAGCGACGGCGGTCAGTCCATCCCTGTCGTTTCCGATTTCAGAGGCATATTATAAATAGAGAATCTGAGAAATCAGCAGTTGCTGAGCACAGTCTCACAAATAAAAACAAAATAATGTTTGAAGAAATTGAAATATTATATCACGCTTCTACATACTGCGATGCTACAGTATTAATACAGGCACTAGGATTGAGAATGAGCGAGAACAACTTCAATAAGGATAGCGGATATAATTTTAGTGGTGCGTGAAAACGAGCTCTTCACACTGAGAAGAAACAGAGATGTACACCTACGAGAGTAGTAGCACCAGCAGCACATACCTACATCGATATAATGTCTGGCAGCATGACGTAATGATGTCGTACGCCAGCCAGTCACAAACCGCTTTTGCGCAACAAAAATTGCATCCACGACGGTCAGTTGCTCCTGCTGAAGACGATGGAGGTTATTGTTGAAAGCTTCATATTTTTTACTCTGATTTTGCGCATCCAGAAATCCAAATTTTTTAAAATAAGAATGTCATAGCGACAGACTTCGTTCTCATGACAACGAAGAGCTCATGCTCTTCGGTACGTTTCTCGTCTCATTTGGTCCGATTTCTGCACAGCAGTTGCAGAGAGTTGTGCGCTGACCGAGGTAATACTTGCAGCTGGGTGGACTTTTAAAGAGCTGGCGTTTTACGCGTCGCAAAAGGCCAGCTGGGCAGGTAGGCGGGAGCGTGGCCTGTTCGCCCACCACCAGCTGTGCTTGCAGCTGCTGCTCTCGGAGCCAACACGGCTGTGGCCCCACGGGACAACGCGTGAGTCACCGGCAGGCCTTTCCCACACGCACACCAGTTTCCGCAATCCAAGCGAAAGTGAAGGAATGTAAAGTTGTCCATAACTAGGTGGTTGATCTGAACACCGCAGTGCATTACTAGGCACGGTCCTCTCGGTATGCCATTGCCTTCCTCCGGCCAGGACCGGATCTAGGAGGGGGGAGGGGGGGGGGGCAAGCCTGGATATTTGGCCCGGACGGCAATTTCAGGAGGCGCCAAATTCATATAGTTGAAGAAAAAACTTTGTTTCGCAAAGCGCCTGGCATCCAGCGAACGTTGGTCCGTCGATTATTCACATAATTTTGAAAAGCATCCCTGTTGGTTTTTGAACATTTTTGAATACATTCTAAGTTGATTTCTGAACGGTTCGTAAGTTGGTTTTCGAATGCGTGCAATGTGCAACTAATGTCCCTGCCAGCGGAATCCTCGTCGCATCTAGAAACAAAGAACGTACCCGCAGACAAACGTGGACTGTTATAAGAGCTGCGCCGAATAAACCCGAATGGGTGAATGCCAATCGCTGTTTCTTTATGTGGTTGACTGGGTGTGCGAATGATAAGCCTTATTATAATCATTAGCGAAATCCTTAGGTTCAGACTACCAGAGTGGAAAAAAAACGACTAACAGGACTAACAGGTAAGAAAGATTACATACTGTCTTCTCGGTGTATCCAAGAAAATGAAACTTTGACAGAAAATTTTTACTAGATCGCTACACTACCAAGGTCAGTTTTACAGTCCCAGGTTAGCAACCGCTTAAGATTATTCTCGGAATAACGCGGAAAACGCGTTATACAAACACGTAATAACGTCTAACTGAAGAATAAACACGGGATAACTGAACCTGTGATTCTGGCAGGGTTAGTGAAGTTAACGAGAGAATAAGTTTCGACAATGACGGGTATAGTTACAGAATTAGTGATGACAAGATTCTTTGTTAGAATGAGGAAGAAAAAGAAACGGGGACGTCACACAAATTATATGAAGAATATGACGATTCC
This sequence comes from Schistocerca serialis cubense, assembly GCF_023864345.2. NCBI lineage: Eukaryota > Metazoa > Arthropoda > Insecta > Orthoptera > Acrididae > Schistocerca > Schistocerca serialis. The sequence goes on along the minus strand of NC_064642.1, from coordinate 144,584,153 downwards.
AAATTTGTATAAGAATTTCGTACTAATACTACCACTTTTCGATCTCATGTTTGAGAAACTGGAACATATGAATGAAATGTGAAACTATTTCCTAACATAAAACTTTTTGCTTGTAGTAGGCCTAACAGGATTTTGTTTTTGGTACTGCGTGAATTGTATCCTGTCGTGTTATTTTTGTAAATGAGATAGATAAACATGACCATTTGTGCCAAAACAGTCTCGCTTGTTTGGAGTGTGTTACAATTGCTGCAAAATTAGAAAGGCTTATTTCGTGCTATCTAGCAGACAGTGACAAAATACACATAATCAGATCACATCAGGCTTGGGTACTGTTCGTATTAACAGCTCTTTCAGTATTAGACAACGACATTTTGATTTGTCGAACTTTGATGAGGCACTTTCGCAGAAAGAAATGCACGCCATGTAAAACTGTAGCAAGATTAGAGAGAAAAAAACGCTGGGACCTAAGCACTGAAGAAATGTGTACTGTCTTGCTTGTCTCTTGTCTTTATTGGTTTTTTGTTTCCTATATTTAATTTTATGCCATACAAAAGAGAGTTATTAGCTAACAGGCAATAAACAGAGCAAATTTTCTGAAGAGTTCTTATTCTCCCGGTCACAAATAATCCCACCCAGTATTAATTGAGTATTGTTATTGGGGTAGGATGTGAAACCGGCAGAAACTGCAAGTTTAATACTTAATTTTGAATTTTAAAAAGTTTTGTAAATGTTTACAAGGAGGAAACAGAGAAAATATCGACGAAATACCAGTGGAAGTCGTACGGACGTGAAGCAAAGTGCTCGAACAAGAATTATACGAGCCCTTGGTTGGTATTTATGAAACTGGAGAAGTTCTATCAGATTTTGAAAAAGATCGTAATGTAGACGTTTCTAAAAACTACAAGGGCAAATACATTTGAAACTTACAGCAGTAGCAGTTTAGTATCACATGCATCATAAATACAAGAGTATCTTACCGACGAAGGGAAAGGAAAATTCAAAGTACATTAGTGGAGAAATGGCGTGATTTTAGGAGAAATACTCGAAAGAGACGCTTAAGAATAGACGGCGGATTTAGGAACAAGGTAACTTAAATTTCAATCGCGGATTTGGAGAATAATTTTGATCACGTAATGCTGAATGAAATATTTTTCATTCTTAGTTTATGTCGTATTAACCACAGGAATATAAGTGTAATTTACTCTCTTTATGCGAAGCAGACTGGAGTAAATAGCATTCTCGTAGGCTCAATCGTATGTAGAGCGGATAGAGCACTTTGGGTCGTTGATTAATATTTGGAAAATGCAATCAATCTACAAGGTAAACTGTCTATAAATCATTCGTCTGCCGCATCCAAGAATGTTGCCCTGGTGTGTGGAACCTATACCAAGTACGACTGGTTGGGGATACTGAACGAACACGAAGGAGAGTACCACAATTGATAACAGGCGTTTTCTCAGAATATAACTGCATAGGATGTTATTGGATGAAAAAATATAATATGTTAAGGTACTCACTTTATCAATACATACAGAGAAAAAATTTTGAAGTTTCTGTGTTATTTATTGACTATATTCACTTTATCATTAGTCTTGTGCATTCTGATATGAAGTGCTGTGTTTCCTCTTATATAGTTAATATGCCATAGTTTGTGAGGTCGTGACACGAACTATGACATCATAACCATATAACCTACAGTACTGTAAGATTGCGTATTTTAATTATTGTGTATAATATCGTTTGTTGCCTAAAGTTTAATTTACAGTGCTAAAAAGCATGTTTGTTGCACAAGGTATATGAAGAGTGCTCGATTTAAGTTTCTCAGCCAATGTCAAGACCTTACAAATTTTAGCATTATAAGAATTTAACATTTAATTTTTTGTAGTTTATTTATTTATTGTGCTTAATGGTGTCTATGGTGTGAAGTGTAATTTCAACGTCAAGAAACAAATTTGATGCACAACACTCCATGCAATCGAATTGTGTCTGTGCTTATGTTGTTTGGTTACCTAAGAAGTAGTGTCACTTTCAGGCGCTAGGCGGTTGTTTCCTGAAGATGGCCCAATAAGCTGAAAACTGGTCTGAAATAAACAAAAATCAGCAGAACAAAAACAGTGTACTTGTTATTCAACCTTAAAATTAAAATAATCCTTAAGCACATCTATGACAACAATTTTCTACAGTTTGACATATCATATTCACGTAGGCTTACTGTGGTTTCACGTTATATCTTGCTATTAAATTCAGTTGCAGTTAGTACAGTATTTCATAGGTCTGACCACTTCACATGGTGATGGGTTGGCCAACTGTATCACACAGTGTTTTACGACAACAAACACCATAATCACAATACAGCATAGGTTATTTAAAAGATACCTTTAAAACTGAAAAATCAAGCAGAAATTTAGTCGGATAACTAAAAGTCCATGTCATTTTAAACCTTTTCTTCGACCACTTACTTTAAGATGGTACTTTGCGTGTGTCGGCCATGATACGTGCGGTCAAATTCTATTCGAGCTTTTTTGTTTCGTCCTGTTTTTCAACTCAGCTATATCAACATGTAACTCTTCAACGAATCTCGATTTTTACTCGCTTTCTGTTAGGGGCAATCGAGAATGGACGTATCGACTGCAAGAGATGCTACGCAGTTAGTAGTTAATACCACACAACCTAACAATGGAAAATATTTTATTCTGCATTAATTATCAAAATTATTCTCAAATTCCACGAATGAAATTTGTGTTTCCTTGTTCCTAAATCTGCCCTCTGTTATTAACCATTATTCTCGAGCACTTCTTCTAAAATCACATTGGTCCTCCTCTAATTCCTTTCCTTTCGTCGGTATGGTATCCTTGTAATTCTGATGTATGTGATACTAGACTGATACTGCTTTAATTTTCAAATGTACTTGCTCTTATAGTTAGGTAGGATGCTTGCTTAGCGCAACCAACAGTCCCATGAATTCAACGTGTGTGCTCCATGAAAACTTGACGGAAACCTCAAGTTGTGGAAACGTTAAGCTAATTACTAAATACTTGATTTTAAGCTGTAACCTTCGATCAGTTTACTATCGATGTTCGTCACATACGCTGAACTGGACTTACTATTCTTCCCTCAGAGTGTAATTAATATGTGAAACTGCTTTCTGCAGCAGGTAACAGCTTTCCTAGTAACCAGCGAGAAGCACAAAGTTCGGAGTACACGCGAAACAGCCAGACAGCAAGTTAAATGTAGTGTTTTCTATTAATCATTAGACGCTACAAACTGCGACAACTTCATTACAGCCCGGCCGCAGAAAAGTATGGATCTGTACCGAGAGATTTGCAGCACACAACAGCGAACATGACTTCAACTTAAGCACTTCCCATTTTATTTCCACATCTTAATCGATACTCTCCATATAAACTATACGGTATATGGCAGAGGGTACTTGCCGCTATACACTTTGTTCTATTCACGTATGCGGCGGGAAGTAAATGGCTGCTGAAATGCATCTGTGCGCGCTATAATCAGAATGATAATGTCTTAGAGGTTCCTGTGGGAGCGATTGTAGGGGCTTATAGCATTTTCCTAGATTCCTCAATCAATAATGCCTCTTGAAACTTTGTAAGCAGCCTTTGGAGGAATAGTTCACGTCTAACTTCAAGCGACTGCCAGTTCACGTCTAATCAGGATTTCCGTGACGCTGTGACCATAGTGCTGCCTTCTTTTTATACGATCAACGTCTCGTGTTACGCCTATTTGCTATGGGCTCCATACATTTGAGCAATATTCTAGGATGGGTCGCTCATATGTTTTGTAAGCAATGTCCTTTGCAAACTGATCGCAGTTTCCAAGCATGCTATAGCGAACCAAAGTCTGCCACTTGATTTACTTACGATTAGGGCTGTCTGATCATATCGTTTCACTTTCCCAAAAAATGTTGCGTATGAGATGACTGATTCTAGCTGTGACTCACTGACATTGTAACCATAGGGTAATAGTTTTGCGGTTTGCGAAGTAAACTGTTTCACATATCAGAACATTTAAAGCAAGTTTACACCACTCTAAAATCTTATTAAGATCTGACTGGCTTTTTGTGCAACAATTTATTAGACAGTGCTTTGTTATAGACAACATCACCTGAAAAACGTCTGATATTACTGTTAATATTGTCTGCCAAGGTATTAATAGATTAACATGAACAGCAAGGGTCCCAACATTTCCCTGAGACACAGCTGAAGATACTACATCTGTAAATGACACTTCGTCGAAGATAACGTTATCCTGTTGGGAAACACCTTTGAATGCTGTTCATGAATTACAGTACGACAGGGCGAATCACAAGATTGTCGTTCAAATTCGCAGTCGTGGTGCGTTGGACAAGCACGAGAGTGCTCCTGCTGTCATACGAAATCGCACCCCAGATGATAACTCCAGGTGTAGGTCGAGTGTGTCTAGCCCGCAGACGGATTGATGGCAGGCCCTCAAATGTTCTCCTTCTAACCAACACAGGGCCATCCGTGGCACCGAGGCAGAACCAGCTTTCATCAGAAAACACAACAGACATACACCCTGCCCTCCAATGAGCTCTCGCTTGGCACCATTGAAGTCTCAAAGGGCAGTCAGTGGAATGGTTCGGAGTTGTCCGTGAAGTAACCGATTTGTTAACGACTCGTTGTGTCACTTTGTTGCCAACTGCTACTCAGACTGCTGCCGCAGCTGCAGTACAATGCACCAGAACCATTCGCACAGCACGATGGTTTTCCCACCACTTCTAGTGGCTATGTTCCTGCCAAGTCATTCTGCAGTATCACAGAAGGAACATCAAGCTTGTCGTCGCCCTATTACACGACCTCATTCAAACTCAGTGAGGTATTGATAATGACTGACATCATCTCACCACGACCAATCTCAAAGGTATCTAATGCTCACGACCGCTACAGCGTCTGTTTAAAACAAACCTGATTTGCATCCTCTTACTGGCGCTACTAGCGCCACCCTTATGCGACTGGCGCGAAATTTTAATAGTCATCATCTTTCTGAGGAGAAACACGCCTACCAACTTCATGTCGCACAATTCCTTCTTCGTGTTGTAATTTTTTTCCGACAGTGTACGTGTATCGGCATTGTTATTCCTAATATTGTAGGGTAGAAAACTTTCAGAGGTGGTGGTATGGACAAAAACAAAATACAGGGCTCCAAAGTGCATACCTTAAGGGCTATGGGCACTCATTCAGTAGAAGAGGTGTGTTTCACAATAGCAAAGATGAAGAAGGCTCATAGCTCTTAAGGTACGCTCTTTTAGAGCCCATGTTTATTTGTCATTTTTGTTCTTGTTTTGCTCCACTCTACCTACACCCACAACATGTAAAACAAAGAGATTGGTGTAGGTCCATTGTCAGAGGTATCAGAACGAGTTTCCTTTTAGCTTTCTACTCCATTGTTTCCGTACCGGGGTACCTCACCTCCAACTGATAAGTTTATGGATCTCCATCATCTCTGAAAATTTGTAATCAACCTGTATATCAAAATACGCGTCATTCTACGTCATTTCTGGTCATACTTCGATCTTACTTCAATGAAGCATATTGCCTTAGTACTATACTGCAATGCCTGTATTGGCGACAAGTACAATGGAATGTCCATTCGGACATGATGATAGTTTTTTTATCAAAAAATTGTAAATATTATTAACCTGGTGAAAGATGTCCGGAAATAGGTACAGCTCTATCTCTTACGATATTATCGTTACCTATACTTTTTCTCAAGACAGAGATTTAGGAACCAGGTTTTAAATTGTAAGACATTTCCAGGGACAGATGTGGACTCTGACCACAATCTATTGGTTATGAATTGTAGATTAAAACTGAATAAACTGCAAAAAGGTGGAAATTTAAGAAGATAGGATCTGGATAAACTGACTAAACCAGAGGTAGTAGAGAGTTTCAGGGAGAAAATTAGGGAACAATTGACAGGAATGGGGAAAAGAAATACAGTAGAAGAAGAATGGGTAGCTTTGAGAGATGAAATAGTGAAGGCAGCAGAGGACAAGTAGGTAAAAAGACGAGGGCTAGTAGAAATCCTTGGGTAACAGAAGATATATTGAATTTAATTGCAGGTCGTTGTGGCCGAGCGGTTCTAGGCGCTTCAGTGTGGAACCGCGTGACCGCAACGGTCGCAGGTTCGAATCCTGCCTCGAGCATGGATGTGTGTGCTGTCCTTAGGTTAGTTAGGTTTAAGTAGTTCTAAGTTCTAGGGGACTGATGACCTCAGATGTTAACTCCCATAGTGCTCAGAGCTATTTTTTGAATTTAATTGATGAAAGGAGAAAATACAAAAATGCAGTAAATGAGATCGACAGGAAGTGCAAAATGGCTAAGCAGGGGTGGCTAGAGGAGAAATGTAAGGATGTAGAGGCATATCTCACTAGGGGTAACATAGATACTGCCTACAGGAAAATTAAAGACTTTTGGAGAAAAGAGAACCACTTGTATGAATATCAAGACCTCAGATGGAAACACAGTTCTAAGCAAAGAAGAGAAAGCAGAAAGGTAGAAGGAGTATATAGAGGGTGTGTACAAGGGTGATGTACTTGAGGACAATATTATGGAAATGGAAGAGGATGTAGATGAAGATGGAATGGGAGGTATGATACTGCGTGAAGAGTTTGACAGAGCACTGAAAGACCTAAGCCGAAACAAGGCCCCCGGAGTAGACAACATTCCATTAGAACTACTGATAGCCTTGGGAGAGCCAGCAATGACCACACTCCTCCATCTTGTGAGCAAGATGTTTGAGGCAGGCGAAATACCCTCAGACTTCAAGAAGAATATAATAATTCCAATCCCAAAGAAAGCAGGTATGGCAGATGTAAAAATTACCGAACTATCAGTTTAATAAGTCACGGCTGCAAAATACTAACACGAATTCTTTACAGACGAATGGAAAAACTGGTAGAACCAGACCTCGGGGAAGATCAGGTTGGATTCCATAGAAATATTGAAACACGTGAAGCAATACTGACCCTACGACTTATCTTAGAAAATAGATTAAGGAAAGGAAAACCTACGATTCTAGCATTTGTAGACTTAGATAAAGCTTTTGACAATGTTGAATGGAATACTCTCTTTCAAATTCTGTAGGTGGCAGGGGTAAAATACAGGGAGCGAAAGGCTATTTACAATTTGTACAGAAAGCATATGGCAGTTATAAGAGTCGAGGGGTATGAAAGGGAAGCAGTGGTTGGGAAGGGAGTGAGACAGGGTTGTAGCATTTCCCCGATGTTATTCAATCTGTATATTGAGCAAGCAGTAAAGGAAACAAAAAAAATTCGGAGTAGGAATTAAAATCCATGGAGAAGAAGTAAAAGCTTTGAGGTTCGCGATGACATTGTAATTCTATCAGAGACTGCAATGGACCTGGAAGAGCAGCTGAACGGAATGGACAGTGTCTTGGAAGGGGGATATAAGGTGAACATTAACAAAAGCAAAACGAGGATAATGGAATGTAGACGAATTAAATCGGGTGATGCTGAGGGTATTAGATTAGGAAATGAGACGCTTAAAGTAGTAAATGAGTGTTGCTATTTGGGGACCAAAATAACTGATGATGGTCGAAGTAGAGAGGATATAAAATGTAGACTGGCAGTGGCAAGGAAAGCGTTTCTGAAGAAGAGAAATTTGTTAACAGTGAGTACAGATTTAAGTGTCAGGGAGTCGTTTCTGAAAGTATTTGTATGGAGTGTAGCCATGTGTGGAAGTGAAACATGGACGATAAATAATTTAGACAAGAAGAGAATAGAAGCTTTCGAAATGTGGTGCTACAGAAGAATGCTGGCGATTAGATGGGTAGATCACATAACTAATGAGGAGGTATTAACTAGAATCGGGGAGAAGAGAAATTTGTGGCACAACTTGACTAGCAGAAGCGATCAGTTGGTCGGACATGTTCTGAAGCATCAAGGGATCACCAGTTTAGTATTGGAGGGCAGACCAGTGGGTAAAAGTCGTAGAGGGAGACCAAGAGATGAATGCACTAAGCAGATTCAGAAGGATGTAGGTTGCAGTAGGTACTGGGAGATGAAGAAGCTTGCACAGGATAGAGTAGCATGGAGAGCTGCATCAAATCAGTCTCTGGACTGAAGACCACAACAACAACAACAACAACAACTTTTTCTCTAAAAATTGCAAGGCAGTCTAATGAAACTTTATTGTCGTTATCATATAATTTGATATGTAGCTGTACAACATGTATTACAAAAACCCTTGTTCCGACATGTCAGTATTCAAACATTTTCTGAAACCTCCTACTATCAGAAATGTCAGTATTCTGATAGAGAACAAAATCGCGAAAAATCTACTCTCTAGTATTGGACTGTGATTTTCTAAAATGTTCTCTAGCGTCTCCTAACAACTATACTGCAATGCTCCTGCACCCAGCAGACAACTTACTTCGTCTTGCCGCTGCAATTGCATAAATATTCTCATCAATGTGCAGAAATAATTCAAAAGAAATACTGCGATCCATGAAGAGTGCAATGCAAGGTCACAACAATTGATGCGACAACTCCTTTGCTTATTTTTTATATAGAAATTAAATGATCAGTCGGTGGGTTAGTCAACAAGCGTTAAGCTGTGTAAAAAATGAAAGAAATTAATAAAAAACTTTCAGTTTACTATGTTCTGAAAATTGAAGATTCATACACTCACAAACTTTACTCAAACCTTTCTTTTCCTTGGACAGTGTGATTAGCAAAAACTTTAATTATCCAAAATGTCTAAAATCAATAATCACGTTCTGGTTACAACAAAAATATGAACATTACTTTCAATGAATGCACGCACTAATCTGACAAAATCCCTCCTGTGCGCAAGCAAGTAACAACTACGTGCAGCAAAAAAGGTAAATTACCAAAAATCCTCTATTATTACCAAAATCTCCGCTGTCGCTCCTAGCACCGTCAAAGAAGGCTCCGACCTCCCCCTATGCTGCTTCTGTCTGTGCCACTCTGCGTCCACTCGCGAGAATAATATCTCAGACTCAGAGTTCGTGTATGCACGCAATAGCAAAATCAGTAGCAAACTTTCCAAAAAAGTGTGTAAGTTTGCTGTTTAGGTTTTTATATTGGGAACGCCACGAAATGCTCTGTATGAAAATCACTGGCTGTGCTGTGTGCAGTCTGTGGCTGGTTGGCATTGTTGACATATTCGCTATTGTAATGTTGGACAGTTGGATGTGAACGGCGCTTAGCGTTGCGCAGTTGAAGCTGACCCGCCAGCAGTGGTGGATTTGGGGAGAGAGATGGCAGAGTTTTGAGAGCGGATAATCTGGACGTGTGTCCATCAGAGAGAGTAAATTTGTAAGACTGGATATCATGAACTGATATATATATATATATATATATATATCTATATATATATATATATATATATATATATATATATATATATATATAATGACTTTTGAACACTATTAAGGTAAATACATTGTTTGTTCTCTATCAAAATCTTTCATTTGCTAACTATGCCTATCGGTAGTTAGAGCCTTCAGTAGTTAGAATCTTTTATTTAGCTGGCAGTATTGGCGCTCGCTGTACTGCAATAGTTCGAGTAACGAAGATATTTGTGAGGTAAGTGATTCATGAAAGGTATAGGGTATAGGTATTGTCAGTCGGGGCCATTCTTTTGTAGGGATTATTGAAAGTCAGATTGCGTTGCGCTAAAAATATTGTGCGTCAGTTTAGTGTTGATCAGAATAAGTAAAGAGAGAAATGTCTGAGTACGTTCAGTTCTGGTCAGCTGTTTGAAAATCAAATAACATAAGGGGTTTACTAGCACAGTAATTCACTAAATTTTCTAAGGGCATGTTTCAAGTGTATAAACGTCCAACTTTCAATGCATGCGTGTCCGAAGGAATAGGCACTGCAATGACTACTGCCGTAATGAATTACACGAAATTTACTCGCAGTAGCGAATGAAGACAGGCTTCAGCCGTATAATGGAATGAAGACAAACTTTATGCCGGACCGAGACTCGAATCTGGATATCCCGCTTTACGCGAGGGGTCCCTCTAACCGCTACGCCTATCCGAGCAAATTGCCGTATGTCGTCGGCCATGTATCTAAAACTTGCATAATATAATTCCCGCACAGAGGAGATATTTTAATTGAAAGTCGCTGGTCTTTTAATGGCCGGTAAATGCGATATTATAATGCCTGTGTTGGCAAGAAGAACGACGCAACTTTCCTTCGGAGATGCATGCATATGTATCGTATAGTGGTGAAGAGAATACATTGCTCGTGAAGTCATCTACGGAAATCAGACGCAAATATTGGTTCCTTGTTGTATACATGTAGGACTGGATGCTTTTTGTCGTTTCATGAGAGTCGAAACTACTAGCCTGAATAAAAAGCTATAAAAATAATGACTGTTGCAATATTATTTTTACAATTTTCATTGTCGTCATTCCATTGCACAGCTGAAGGTTATCTGTATTTGCAAAGGCGAATACATTTCATGTATTTATCCACCGCAGCAGTCACCGCAGTGCCTACTCCTTCGGACACGCATGCATGTCCAAAGGAACGTTGCATTTCCAAACACAGGCACTGCAATATCATACCGGCAGCGCAAAGTTTTCGATTGAATGTTGTGTTTGGATACTGCGTATCACTATTGGCCGTATGTGTATACTTGGGCAATATTTCGTCTTTGAGAGCTCAACTGAGTCGGCCGTTATGGCTGCGCACTATGATACTTAGGAAGGAATTCAACAGAATTCTCGTCGGTCTTGCTCGCCTCCATGCAGCGATTGTTCGGTGGTTGCCTGTTCAGTGCAATTCCCAGCTCCGTCCCCAACTTCCTGCAGGGTTCGCGCTCTGAGGCACAACCACCCATTGCGTCACATGAAGACGAATGTTTTTTCCACTCACAGGAGCAGCATTGGCTGCTTTTAAGTCAAATGCATGAAGACCTAGGTTTGACTACACTGCCCAACACAATTAAAGGGTCAGTTTTTTAAAACCCTTAATTGTCTTCCACTGTGACGCAGAAGTTTTGAAATTTGACTCAAACGCGCCTATAACCTTCCTCAGCAATAGCGCAAAAGCTTGGCGCCCGGTGAGGTCACCTTTGGATCGGCGACGCTTCAAACAGCAATGTCTCGACGATTAAGGGATTTCAAAGAAGTGACCCTTCAATTGTGTTGCACATTTTACACAATAGCCCCAGCTGCAGTAAGCTTCACGCGGGCAGCCCTACCTACAGCCAGGTGACTTATATGGCGTAGTAGTAATGCGTCATGTACACATACCTACCAATGAAAATTGTATCAAAATCGCTACAGTAGTTCCTGAGATTAGTTTTCAAATCCAGATAGGAAATATTTGCAACATTTTGCGGCCCTGTCAGCAACTGTATAAATATTAAAATAAAAAAAGAGAAGGAAACCACACTAGGGAATTTTATTTGAATAATATGTATAGATTTCAAAAGTATGAAATCTATTTTCCAAGCACCTTGCATTTGTGAGCAGTCTGTGCCCGCCAAGAGAGTTGGCGACCGTGACAGGACAGTGGCTTCAGCCATAAGGACTTGCCGTCGTCGGGCGTGGCTTCTGGGCCCACTCGTGACTCAGCCACAGCGGTGACCCACGCTGCTATTATATCGCAGCAGCTGCCGATATGGTCGGTAGTCGCGACTGCAACAGGAGGAGACAGGGAGCGGTACACCAAACACAAGGCGGTGCTTTCGCCGAGTCTGCCCCACTATTGTGCCTTTCCTACAGCCTGCTTCGCACCTAGGGCTTCGTTGCACAGATGAACTATTCATTCTATAGTGTTATTAGACTGTCCATACTGAAGGCATCACAAGGGAACAGATGTATTGAATCCTCACTGAACTCAAGGTAAACGAGAAATTAAAATTTTTGTTTGTGGGGCTCCACAACCTCTAAATGCTTAATAAAAGGAAACATGGTCTTTAACAGACTGCAACTTCGACGACTTTCAAGCTTTTCGAGCACATGTGGAATGTTAGACATTACATATCGTAATTATAAAATTATTTTATTTGTCAAATAAATGTCAAATGAAAAATAATTTTACAATTATGCCATGTAATATCAAATATGTCACATGTGCTTGAAAATAACAATTTGTCGAAATTAGCTAACTGCACAATTTAAATACATCTAGTCTATACCACAGCCTACCATGGACCATATTTTCTTCTATTAAACGAGAAATGTTTTGGTAGTAGGGACTAGCTTGCGAGAGGGGTAAGTGAGCCAGACCTGATGGAGTCTGCGTGGCAAATTAATGTCTCGGGCCTTGTAAGATGACCAGCCTCAGTTGGTTTTTAGCCAGTTCCAGTTTCCCGTGGTCATGTAGGTAAATACTGGCTTTGTACCAAGTTTCTGAATTTGGCCAGCTATGGACCGCATACAACTTAAGGCTTATGGTGTTCCTTTTTCTTCCGTTTTTTGTCTATATATATATATATATATATATATATATATATATATATATATATATATATATATATATACTGCTGGTCACCGTAAATGCAACACCAAGAAAGACAAGAGGTAGCACAACAAGATTTATTTTGTAGATAACATGTTGACCAAGTATCAAATGATTACGTTTACAGACGTCTGTGACATGTGGTTCCTGCCAGAATCAGTAGCCAGAGTAGCCGCCATTGTTGGAGATCACCGCTGCCACACGTCTCGGCATTGAGTCAAAGAGACGTTGGATGTGTTCCTGGGGTACAGCAGCCCAAGCAGCTTCCACACGTTGCCAAAGATCATCTGGTGTGGCAGCTGGGGATGTAATCTGGGTCACTCGTTGAGCAACCATGGACCACATGTTTTCTATCGGCGAAAGATCCGGAGAGCGAGCCCGTCGCACATTATCCTGTTGAAATATGGCTGTGGCCGAGCCCTGAAGGTAAGGAAGACAACTGGCTCCAGCACCTCGGATATGTAGCGCCGACTATTTAAAGTACAGGAAATGTGTACTAGAGGCGTGCGAGAGTAATATCCAATACCGCCCCATACCATAATACCCGGTGCAAGACCAGTGTGGCGGTGCATAATGCAGCTGTCCAGCATCCTCTCTCCACGGTGTCTCCACACTCAAATCCGACCATCGTGGTGCTGCAGACAGAAGCGTGCCTCGTCAGTAAAGAGAACGTCATTCCATTCTGCCGTCCACATCCGTCTGTCATCACACCATTGGCGACGGAGACGTCTGTGGTTCTGCGTCAATGGTAGACGAAGCAATGGACGTCTTGCGGACAGACCACTCTGCTGTAAACGGCGTCGAATGGTACGCGCAGACACTGGATGATGCGTTACAGACGCAATGTGCTGTGCTATGGTTCGGGATGTCACTGAGCGATCCGTCACTGCCATGCGCTGCGCACAATTTGCCTATCAGCACGTGCAGTGGTGCACCGAGGTGAATGCGATCGACCACGTCGGTCCGTCGTACCCTCCTGCATCCAACGGTCACATATCCGCATTACAGTTGTTTGGTTTCGTTCAACACGACTAGCGATTTCTCTGTATGATAATCCACAATCTCGGTAAGCCACTATCCTTCCTCTGTCGAACTCGGATACTTGATCAAACGATGTTCGCTGTTGTCTACGAGGCGTAACTGATCGTCTTGTGAAACAACCACAAGGTAAACACAGGTGCCGAACGTACACTCGTCGAAATCGCCAAGCCTTAAATGGCGCTATGAGGTGGCGCCACAGGCGCGCGTGATGTGCGTCTGCGCTGAAATTCTAATCAGTTGCATATCTCATCGTTGCAAACCCATGGTGTAAATTTCACTCGATTCGGATGCTTCCTTCAGGGTGTTGCATTTACGGTGGCCAGCAGTGTATATTGATAACAGTATCCATCTGCCAAATGAACTTGCTTTGTAGGGCAGCTTCATGTCAAGGACAAGGAAATGGCTCTGAGCACTATGCGACTTAGCTTCTGAGGTCATCAGTCGCCTAGAACTTAGTACTAATTAAACCTAACTAACCTAAGGACATCACACACATCCATGCCCGAGGCAGGACTCGAACCTGCGACCGTAGCGGTCGCTTGGCTCCAGACTGAAGTGCCTAGAACCGCACGGCCACTCCGGCTGGCCAAGGACAAGGACTTGCAAGACAGATGAGCTGTACTGAAGTAGTATCAGCCTGATTTATCGAGACTCTTTGCATGACGGCCTGTACATCATAAACAAATAAATGATTTGCAAGCCCATTATGTTTAGCCTGCCATGCATAACAGGCATGTTGTGGGAGTAGTATCAGGCTGTTTTGTTGAACTGTTTTTCAAGGTGCTACATGTGCCAGTGAGCACGGCTGGGGACAGGTTGGAATGTGCAGAGGGGGGGATGGACAGAGTGAGGGGAAGGAGGAAATGAATGGAGAGAGGGGGTGGAGAGGAAGATGCAAGAGGCAGGTGGAAGGTGTAGAGGTGTGGTGGGCAATTGGAAAAGGAAAAAGGGGAGGCAGAGTTGGAAAGAAAGAGGGGGAGGAAGATATGGTAATTGGGAAGTGGGAGGATGATATCGTCAGAGAGGGGGGGGGGGGAAGAAATGGACAATCACGGGAGGGGAAGGAGACAGAAAGATAAAAGTGAGCCGGTGGCGGTGGCCGAGCGGTTCTAGGCGCTTCAGTCCGGAATCGTACGACTGCTACGGTCGCAGGTTCGAATCCTGCCTCGGGCATGGATGTGTGTGATGTCCTTAGGTTAGTTAGGTTTAAGTAGTCCTAAGTTCTAGGAGACTGATGACCTCAGATGTTAAGTCCCATAGTGCTCAGAGCCATTTGAACCATTTTTGATAAAAGTGAGAGGACGAGGTGGACAGACAGAGGGAGGACGAGATCTGTTTAGTAAATGTGTCGAATGCATATACAGGCGGAGAAACAGCGAAAAGGTTAGAAATAAAATTAAATTTGCAAATCCTGAAAAAAGCGGACCCCATACTAGACAATATAAACGCTAGGAAAAAGCAGAAGAATAAGAAGACAGTCTAGAAATTAGCCACCAAGTATTTACTTTCAGAAAAACAGCAAACATCTCAGATTACATTGATGGAGTGTGTTTCGTGCTTCATTATGTTATGTTAACATCTAGTTTTAGACCTCTCACATCACCTAAAACAAAAACGTCTCAATAAATCAAATTACAGCTAAAGCCACCTTTGAAGGATTTTCAACGAGCGATTGTATACCAGAGGTATAAGAAAAGACCAGAGTGCAATGAAAAGCGTGAGAATAATCTTTTTCGACAGTGCTGCGAGACTGACATGTTAAAATAAATTTACTTTTGGAACGTCTTCTTCTCTATTCGTATTAATATAAGTGTGGAGTCATAACTTAACGTTTCCGCCTGGTTTGATGTTTGTTTTCGAATCTACGATGACTTTCGCCCCACATACGAGATACAAAGCAAAGCGGACAAAGACAACGGAATATCCTTTGATATCTTTGAATGTAATTATATTTACGTGATCACCTGGTATGTCTTAGTGTAGCACGAGCGCTGCAGAAAAGTAATGCTTCCCAATATTTTATGCAAAAACACTTAAAGTTTCTAAATAAAACAAACTTCGTTAACATTTTACATCTTTATTCTTCATGTCTACACAGTTATCTGAGCCTGAGAAGGGGGAAAGAGGGGAAATCTGAGAATGTGCCGCATTTAAATGGCAGTGCAGTCTCTCTGCATACGACTTTGTTTCGTATTTCACATCTGTCAACATCATGTATCACAAACAAATCAAATTTTCAGGATTATTTGATTATTTTTGACCCACTGAAGACATAACGTAATTTTTATTTGGTACAAATTGTTGGCACATGGACAGACGCAGGAACTTACACAGAGTTTCGAGCTCAGTTTGCCACGTAATTGGACAAACGAGTCGTAGCCAAGCAGCCATATCCTCAAACGTCGCATGCGATTCATTAAGCTAAATGGGAGTGAGCTTCCTGCGATCAGCGATCGATCGCTGCGATCTGCGATTTACCCACACGCGTGCCATCTGCGGACAGATCCCACAGTCTGGCGACGGATAGCTGAAATCTGTCACTTGTATGTGGGACCCCTAATGGGATATACATTTTCAGTGTACTAAGAAAAGATTGAATCAATAATTTGTTTCTCAGTGGGTGTTAGTCAGGCTTTATAGCAACTTAGTCAAACGCTTTCCCAAAGTCTAAGAAATGTAGATAAAATGGAAGTTCTTACTTCATTTTTATGATTCTGAACCATAGAGTAAATATCTCTGAAGTGAGCACTCACATGCGCAGAACAGATTTTGTGTTGTCAACATACATTGCCGGCTTGGTCACGTGGTCTCGGGACGTCGTGTGTTTGTTCGTATAGCGCCCTGTATATTTAGAATGTCACTACATCCCTAGTACAGACGGATTCTTTTCGTACGTGTCGTGGATTATTTATATATGTTGCGCAGACATTTTAACAGTATCCATTTGATACCGGGAATAAACCAGCTACGTAACTTTTAAGGGCGCAGTAGACGGAGTAATCTATATACATAATTGACAAGTCACTGATAAATGCATGGAGGATAGTATTTACTGAAACAACTAACCTTTCCCTTTCCTGTTCCACTAGCAAATTTACGAGAGGAAGCGATTGTTTGTAAGCTTTTGTACGAGCCGTAATATCTATTATATAGTCATAAAATCGTAGAAAAATAGGTCTACAGAATCAAGTCTTAATTATAATGCATGTCGAAATTTTTAAACGTATACAGTGTCTCTTACTAAAATGAAAACTATAATTAGAGCTATATGGAATGTACCCATGAAAAGTTACTATCCCTCCTTTCACATATTTTTTTTTTGCATCCGTAGCAACAAAGTAATTAACCATCGCTATTACACTATCAACAAACGGCGAAACACAACAAAAACTCTTGGTATTATAAACTTCAAACGCTGCAGAAAGCACACAGGCACAGCGAAATCCCGAGATCACGTGACAATCCTGGTTTAATGTTGACAACATGCGCAGAACGCAATGCTCACTCCAGAGATATTTACTCTATGTTCTGAACAGAAGATAACGAGCTTACATTCCTAATTAGCCAGAGCTAAAACACTATATTTGGTTGTCATAGTAAGGAGAGTAAACGATGATTACAATTTGCGTGATTTGAAATTTCTTATCAATGCATCTTCCTTTCGACATCTATTTTTTCTGAAACGAGAGCGAACTTGCAACGTAAAGAGATTTATACTATTCACTGAGTAATAACATTAATATCACAGAAATAAGAAAAACTGAAATTTTGACGATGACAAAATATGTAGTTCTGCAGATATTTAATTGCAAATTAAGACTGAATCCTTTGATGTAAATGGTAAGGAAAGTAATATTAATAATCACAAGTAATGTTCTGAGGTTTATAAGAATTACTTTACCTGGGGGCGGACAACATAGTCTAGAGCAGTGGATTAAAGTAAATCACTGTCCCCCTTAGTGAGTGCCATCTCACGTGTAAGTGATATAAAGTATTTTCGAGATTTTGCTTTTCTGTATTCGTATCGAAATCTACAACTGAGATACACACGTCTATTGATGTTTTCGATAACATTTATATTTGATTCGCGCTATTTTATATTTTCTTTTTTTTGCGTTTTTGATATGAAATGTCGTACCGTGTTTTTCTGTTGTTCTTGGTAAGTATAGCTTAATATTTTCGTAATTTTGTGATTTTTATTTGAGATTGTATTTTCTACCCACCCAAACCCTTCCCCTTACAGTGGTTGTCACGTAGACTTAATATTTGTTGTTAAGAATTTGTACTATTCCTTGAAGTATCTTTACGCGCCATGGGGACAGGTGACTATGAAGTCATGGTCGCCATTTTGAAATCATGTTGCGTTGCATTTCTGGGGACTAGTGCAGCAGGGGATACAACCCGTCGGCTTTGAACAATGACGTCACAAGTCGCCAGAGAGCATGTATTACAGAGATGAAAGAGCTGAGGAGAATGTTGAGAAACAAAGGAATGCGAGAGAGATAAACATTGATCTTGTCAAAAGCATAAGTGTTTTTTGACTTAAAAAAAAAAATCTCACGAGATAGAATAAACTGATCCTACTTTATTAAGCAATATCTTGTCAAAAGCCGAGAAGCGGTTGTTCTTAATGTTCTAGCTCCCTTCGGTACGTAATAAGTGTTTTTTGACTTTTTTAAAAAAAATCTCACGAGATAGAATAAACTGATCCTACTTTATTAAGCAATATCTTGTCAAAAGCCGAGAAGCGATTCTTCTTAGTGTTCTAGCTCCCTTCAGTACGTAATAAGAGTTTTTTGGCTTTTAAAAAAAAAAAATCTCACGAGATAGAATAAACTGATCCTACTTCATTAAGCAATCAGTAAAGAAACGAAACTGAAACATAACAGCAAAAGTTAATTAAGTCACACGTTCAATGATGCACCCAATATCAAGCGATCGCTTTTAGATTTACATTCAATTATTTTAATGATAGTGCTTATTAGAACACAGAACTGCTTTATTATCTATGCCTCGAAGTGAAGACATTACGATCTATGACTAAGGAATGACGTCATTGTTCAAAGCCGACGGGTTGTATCCCCTGCTGCACTAGACCCCATTTCTGTCATTGGTTCAAATGGACGGATTGTATCTAATGCACTGGTTTATCCCAGTAACTCACCACACATCAGACGCAGTGCCGCACATGCTGGTGAAGAGGGTGAAATTTTGTGATGCTAGAGGTTAGTTAGTTACATATTCGATAGATCATTTGAACGAGTCTTGTATCGAGCGAGTGAGGTTACATAACGTGTATACATCATTAGTGTTAATGCACTGGTTTATCCCAGTAACTCACCACACATCAGACGCAGTGCCGCACATGCTGGTGAAGAGGGTGAAATTTTGTGATGCTAGAGATTAGTTAGTTACATATTCGATAGATCATTTGAACGAGTCTTGTATCGAGCGAGTGAGGTTACATAACGTGTATACATCATTAATGTGAACACGTTATTTTTAATCGTACTTATGCAACAACACTTAAAGACCAGTACTTTTTTTGCAGGCTGCCAGTTTTTAAACATAAATTCGTCCAGGAGAAATTATTTTCGATTAGCTTTAAAACTGATTTGTTATTTGTCAGACATTTTATTTTATTGGGCAAAGGATCAAATACTTTTGATGCTGCATTTTGAACTCTATTCTTTACCCATTATTAAATGTGTAATGATGGGTAATAACTGGGTAATAAAGCTAATTTTTTTCCTCTAATGTTGTAGGTACGCACATCACTATTCTTCTCAGATTGTTATGGATTATTTACGAGAATTTCATTAACGAATATATGTATTGTGATGGTGCAGTTAAAATGCAAACTCCTTGGCGAGGTACCTACATGAAGTCCACGGATGAACACTACTTATTATCCTTACTCCTCACTTTTATGCAAACACTTCCTGAGAGAATTATTTACAGGTTGTATCATAAATACATACAGCTGGAAGTACACGATACTAGAAGCAAATATGTCTAGTAAACTTGAGCTGTAAAACGCATACCTTAAGAGCTATGATTACTTGTTCAGTAGAAGAGATGTGTTTCACAATATCGTAGGTGAACAAGTGCTCATAGTTCTTAATGAATGCAGTTTAGAGCCAATGTTTAGTAGACTTTTTTTGCTGGAAGCTTTTTTCTTCCAGTATCGTGTACTTTCAGCTGTATGCGTTTATGATACAACCTGTAAATAATTTTATCAGAAAGTGTTTGCACAAATCGAGGAGTAAGGATAATAAGTGGTGTTCATACGTGGTCTTCGTGTAGATACCACATTCAGCTGTATGTGTTAATGCCATTATTTGTGATACACCCCATACAACACATTATTGAGTGAAAAAAATGCATAATGTATGAAGAGATTGATTCGTTTGTTTTCAAGACTAGCGCAAATATGAAGAGCAAAAGTAGTTCAACTTAACTGTTTCAGAACCTCAGTAATATTATTCTTGCATTTCAAGTTTACATCAATACGTACTCTCAAAAATTTGGAACATTATATCCTATTTATTGATTCCTGCTCATATTCTACATTAATTGCTGGTATTTCTTGTACAGGATTGAATGTAGTGTGTTTTCGCAAGGAAGAGCACATCTTCAGAGAACAACTTAATAATTCTTTGAAAAACATCACTAACAGTCTCTTCTGCTGTTTCGCTCTAATGGGATGTATTACAACACTAATATCGTATGCGAAAAGCACCGATTCTGCTTGTTGAATGTTAAGCGGTAGGATATTCACATGTACAAGGAATAGGAGTGGATCCATAATTAAAACTTGTGATACTCCCTTTGTGATTTCTCCCCAGTCACTAGAATTTTCTACCTTTCCAACTTCGTTTGAATTATTCAGCATAACTTTTGTATTCTGTTTGTTAAGTATGTTTCAAACTAGTTGTGTGAATGGCCACCCACTCCATAAAACTTGAGTTTTTCTAAGAGGATAGCATGACCTACACTATCAAACGCATTGGAAAGAACACAAAAAATACGAACTAGCAATATTCTATTATTTTAGGCTTGTAATGTTTTGTGGGTCAAAAATGTATAAATAGTATTCTCAGTCGGGCAACCCTTCTGGATTCTGAAGTGTCATATGTTAATGAAATATTTCTTCTTAAGTGTGAGACACTGTCTTGTCACTTTTCTTATGAAAACTTTTAAGACTTGCGTATTTTAATCTGCCTGAAAAAATTCCTTTTGCCAGGGATGCATTACATGAAGGTAGCACTGAAGACATTAGTTATTTAACTATAACAGCTTTTCAGAATTATGTTCGAAATTCCATCAACACTATGTGAGCTTTTGTTTCTTAGAATTTTTATAATTCTGTTACTTTCAGTGAAAGGTATTGGTGCTACTCCCAGCTGCTTAAACGTTTGTGGAATGGTATTTTTAGTATATTCTCTTCCTTATTCAACTGATCTATTTAATCCTATTTTTCTGCTACATTTAGAAAATGTACAGTTTCAGAATTATCAGTCACAACGTTTTTTTAGTTTAGTTGTTGTGGTATCTTGTACACTGACTAGCTGTCCTGTCTCCCACTTCGAAATATCCAATATAGCTTTAACCTTATCGTCTGCATGATTAATTTCTGTCAGGATGTGCGTATTTCTGGACATTTTAATGACTTTCCTTAAAATATACAGTATTTTTTGTAATATGTATGTAATGTCAGATCTTCCCTTATTCTGGCTTTATATAAATATCCCCCTTCCTCTTACATGAAATATTAATTCTCTTAGTTATGCATGACATCCTTGTTTTTTAATGGATTTTTCTGGATTACTTTTACTTTCAAATATTGACACAAATTTACTATTGAATAAATTGAATGTGACATTAGAGTCTCTTCCTGTATATACCTCTTCCCATACCTATCTTTTTCCACTTACACTTTTTAAACTATTAATCCTATTTTCATTAATGAGAGTCACTGCCTGTAAGAACCTGCCTCAGGGTTTAAGATGCTATATTGTTATTTTCATTAATTGTGTATCATTAACAGAATTTCCATTAACAATGAGGATATAGATTAGTTCTTTCAACCTACGCACTGATTATTAAAAATGTCGTCACTACTATATCGCTGCACATGAGACGTGAGTTTATTTTTGCTGCCCGTATCCTTTACGAAATCTGCATTGAAACCTCCACAAATTGGTATTTATTTCTGTCTGACAGGTAGCTCAATAATGCAGCTAGGTTTCTCGTAAACAGCTGAAAGTTTCACAGAGTGATTCAGTAAACTGTTACAATTGTGCAGTAACAGCTCACAAGTACATGACTCTAAAATCTGATCTACACCAAAATTGTTTGTCTCAATATTATTGACTTTCTGCCGATCGTTTGCATATGTTGCAACTCCTTTTTCCATGTTAACTCAACGCGAAAATGATACTAGTCTATGACAACTGATATTTAATTTCTCCATACATATTGGTTACACAGTGTTCAGAGAGCCACAGAACATGTATCACCTCAGAATTATGAACGTCTTCCAGACATACAAGAAGCTCATTTTATCTTGTTTTCCAATCCTTTAATGCTTTGACGGAAACAAATTAATTTTAAGCATCAGGAAACTCTTACATCTATTATGGCCTTATATATAAGAAAGTATCAGCCTCGACTGCGATAATGAAACCAACGTTTACCTAGGTTTCAGCCCAAATAATCGAGCCTTCTACAGAAGATACACCTGAATCTATAATTTGTCTAAGAGGGCATGGTCTAGAAATAAAACTAAAACAGCCTGAATAGGCGTAGTCACATGAGCTCGCGAGGCCCAGTGCACGGCGTCCATGGAGACGAGGCGCACGCCAGAGCTTAAGTCTTAGTGTTGACTTAGTACTTATGTACCGCATTTTTAAAATGTGACTCTGCGTATTTAGGCTGTTTCAGTTTTATTTCTAGACGATGCCCTCTTAGACAAATTATAGATCCAGTTATATCTTCTGAAGAAGGCTCAATTATATGGGCTGAAACCTAGGTAAAGGTTGGTTTCATTAGCGCAATCGAGGCTGATAGTTTCTTATATTTTAGATTATCACGATTGCTGACTGTGCTGCAATGATGAAAGTACAAATATTATAGTCTTGTTCTGCTCTAATTTTTTTGAGGGCTGTGTCTCTGTGACGTGATTCTAACCCACAAAATGTGCTCCTGTGGCTCCAGTAAACACAGGGATTTTGTCTCGTGTGCTTGTGGCCCCCATTACACTTTCTGAAAGATGCTCAACTAATTTGTGCTTCACCACCTCCTCAGGTGCAGGCTGTTATTTGTATTTCCCCATCTCCCAATTGCAGCAACAGGTACAGCAGAGGTATGAGAATTTGTTTCAGTCACAAGCAATCCAGTCTTCTCACGTCATAGTCGGTTACAGGTGTTAAGTAGCTTAGTAAAGCTGTAATGCATTATTATGTCGAAGATCGCCTCTTACTTGAGATGTGCGGTAAAATTATCGGTGTGAATGTTGGAACAAAGTGCTGGGGGTGCCGTAATGGCTAAGTAACTCGCAGCTTTGTCGAGATTTATGCTTCGCTGTTAAATTATGGATTCTAAGATCATCTCGCTATATTCCAAAGGGTTTCTTTCATAAACGTGCTGAAGATGTCACAACATTGCAGCTCTTATTATGAAGGAAAAAAGAACTTCTTTCTTTAAAGAAATGGTATATGCGATATTGTTTGCAAATTACATCTCTTTATAGTACATCGTGTTGTTAAGTATCAGTGTAATGGTTGTCACTGCAGCAAATCTTCTCAGATATCAATTATGAAGTAGAAATAAAGAAATACGTCGCCGTTGTGAAATTGGGACTGCATTTCAGCTCATTAATCAAGAAACATATACTCTTCGGCAGCACCAGATGGAACTCATGTAACAGCTACTGACAGCTGCCGATTACAGCGTTGAGTGGAATCTACTTGAGACACAACAAAACAAAAAAGAATCTTTACATGAATTCTTTTACGAGCATTGGAGCAGTTCAAAAAATTATCCCAAACTTATAATGCAATTAGCAAGATTTATTGATTTGCATTTGCATATTCCCCAGTTATTGTGTAAAGCAACGTATAGTTAATTTACTGCACTTCCAAATGCTTTGGTGATTCCTATTTCAAATTGTCGTCACATAACTCATCCATGGTATTTAAACTTACGCGTAAGCGTTAGTCACATTTAATTTTTCTTATTCAGTCTTCGTTTATCATACGGCAGCCCCACACAAATTTAAAGAAATAGTGAGACACGTTTAGAATATGGAATACTTATGTCCATCCATTCGTTGAACAAATCTGTCGTCCAGAACAAATCTCTCGTCCAGTACATTTTAAAATTTTCCTTTTTGAATACTGTACATTAACAACGTCATAAGTCTGACAGAATTTTAGTGAAATAAATGTGTTGAATGTCTTTAGTGAAGAATTTTATTGACGAAGAAATAAATTTAATAACTTCTTAGGGGAATTCGGGGCGGAACGGGATACTTAATGTTTAACAATGTCTATAAAATACGGGAACACAAGGAAACACTTAGTAAAGTGATAAAAAAACACCTTGTAGTGTAACCTAATGTACCTTATTTTAAAATTACTTAAAACAATACATTTTGCATTTTTTACAATTTTTCAGAGAAAGTCTTGCATATTTCCCGTTCCGCCCCACCCACGGGGCAGAATGGGATAAGGGTATTTTTTGTTAAATTATTGCTTAAACGTTGAATTTGAATTACGAATATCGTATTAAACTATGACAAAATGTTGTATAAGAGGCAATTCAGACTAAGGAATGTGTAATTTGAACAATTAAAAAGTCATTCTTCAAAATAAGAAAATATTTTAATGTCATTCTGATAAATGTACAATGCTTAATAACCGCCCAACCACTAGCTACTAGCCTCTTCATCTTCACTGTCTATGCCAGCACATGAATTGTGTGCCCACTCTGGCATGCGACCCAGCCCTCATTAGAAACGGAGTACAAGTCCCCACAGTAGAGACACACAGCATCATCTCTCTGATTCTCTCTTGTCCATCATCTTCTTCCTTTTATTTTTCTTAAGGTCTTTGATTTCCTCTCTTTTGGTTTTTTTGGGTGTACAGTTTGATACTTTTGCCTTAAGTTGCATTGCACCTGACGTCTCTGTCCTGACATTGTTTATATTTGTGCACCCTCCTCCTTTCTGTAGGCCTACTTTACGTGCGACAGCATTCTGCAGTTCCTTCTTATAAGGACAATCTGTTAATACGAAGGTTTTTCCTTGTCGTCTTGTAGTCCGCCGAGTATTTTGGCAGATAAGTGGGATTGGAATGAAGGCCTCGGGCGATATCTGGAAAGCTCAGTTGTTCGGCGAACATAGCTGGTTGGGAGAGTCTGGCATCCATGAACATCCAGGCTGGGTTTGCTTTCTTCTTGCATCAAAATATGACGGGGCAGAACGAGACACTATCCCATTCTGCCCCGTCCCGTTCCGCCCCATGAGCACTTTTGAGTTTAACAACTTTTATGGAGTGTAATAACTGACGTATTTAAACGCATTAAATTACTAAAGTATAACAAATGCCATGCACTTTAAGGGAATGTGTCATTTTAGGGTATACAATTAACAATTAACAGCTTACCTGGCGTTGAGATTCACCAAACGTTAGAACAACGCAAGCGGTAACGTGACGGACAACAATTAACTTAGATCTCGCACTTCAAACTAAATCAGAATGGCTGCCCTCACTTCCCTTCCATTCGGAGAAACAGTTACATGCCCATACAACAGGTTGCAACACTGTCCAGTCTAGAAAAGAGCAATTTCTCATTGCGCCCCGCTATCCGTTCTGTCCCGAGTTCCCCTACCTAATTTTTAAAGTCGGTATTAATGCAGTTTAAAGTGAAACGCAGAACTTGAAGCTAAAGAAAAAGTTTATTCGTGCTCTCTAACATATGGTCTTGTGATCCATAATTCTAGGAAAAAGATGTTCCAATCTGGCATTTCCCGATCATAGTGTAGGCAAAAAATTGTTAAACTATCGAAGTTATTTACAAAACTGGGATGAATGCGGTTCACACTACAAGTTCAGTATTATGTGGGATAATTCTGAACATATTTTAGGAACAACAATTACATTTTTCCAGTATCTGTAAAATATCAATTGCAGTATTGAACTGCCTAACACTTTGACATTATGTCGCATAATTCTCGTCTTTTTTTATGTGGATGGGTACTTATTCTCCAACATTTAGATTTTTTGTACATTCTTCCATATGTTAGAAGCTACCTTGCACTGATTACTACTTTTAAGTCAGAACTACGGACGTCGACATATGTACTATGCTACAAGCCTACACTGTATCATTTTTCCTTGTTTGATGTTTCCGTTATTGTTTCGTACAAAGTAAGTCATTTGTCATTATTTCTTAACGAAAGGGGTATAATAGTGTAAAATATCTATACTTAACAGTTTTGTAGAATCACCGTGTCATTTCTTTTTAGGTTGTAGTTACTTGTGTAGCCATGAACATTATGAAATACTTGAAATGGCCACAATATCCACACGTGAAGATGATTTGGATGCATAAGCTACAGCTCCCACAAATCCAACCCATGACTGTAAAACTTCTGGCGAAAACACTGAACAAAATGTAAAAAAGTGTCTCCTGTGAGAGTTTCATTTCTCTAAAACACTGCTGTGGTTCCCAAAGTAGATGTCAGTGTTATGAAAAGTTCACTGGGTAAAGGTTACACCTTAAAAAGGATCTCCCGCAGTATAAGGAGTAGTGGTTATAAAGCAGAGAGTACATTCGTAGCCTTAGTCCCTTCATTTACTTGTTAGGGGTGTATCTATATGCTAATCAATTGTAATTCGCACAGTAAAGTACAGTGAAGTGCGTCATCAGTTGCATTATATTAAGAGCACATTAATCTGTTTTTGCTAGACCACACACACTCGTCATGCTTCTGTTATGTTTAGTTGCTCAGTGAACTCACATACCTACATTTCACACTCAATTTGGATGCTGCACATGAGTGCACGTAGTCGTTAATGAGGAATGGTTAAACGAGTTGCGGTGAAGATTGTATCCTGAGTGTGCCAAATGTTGATTACCGTTTGGTTCCTGCATAGTTTAGGATTATATTAATGTGGCTCGCTGATTAAAAAAGTGCGAGAACTACAAATTACAAATTCAAGGATCAGGGGTTCAGTTGTCAGTGCTCATTGCATGTAGTCGGCACTAGAAATTTAAAACGTATATCCTCTCTCTCTCTCTCTCTCTCTCTCTCTCTCTCTCTGTGTGTGTGTGTGTGTGTGTGTGTGTGTGTGTGTGTGGTGCGTGTTGTAGTGTTTCAGTTTTATTGACTTAAACACCGTCATATTTCCCGTCTGAGCTATGTCAGGTAAACTGATGTTATTTATTTTTAAGTATTTTGTAGTATTTCGAACGTTGTGTTAAAGCCCTGTGTTTTTCTGTGTTACACCTGTGCAACGCACGAGTACCTGACAGTGAGGGTCACTCACTAAACGAGGCCAGCCCACATTCAGCGCCCTGAAGACATGCTGGAAGACATAATGAGGAATTCTCTGAAATATTACTCTGTAAAAACGAAGTGAATGTATGCTGAAATTGTAAGACTTCATTATGAGAGCTCGGATGTACACACTAAGCCTGTGTCAAGATTAGGGGCTGCCATGGAGGTTACTGAATGTCTGTCTGTGTGAACTATGAACGCCAGTAAATGCTGAACGGAAAGTTAATCAGTGGCTAAGGAAATGTTCTGAATTTAAATTTTTTTCATACATTCGTTTGTTATGGGTGAGTTTCATATCCTATTTTGACTGCTATAAGTAATAACTGAAGCTAAATGCGTCGAGAACTTCGCGAGAAATAATTATGAAAGTTCGTGAACAGTAACATCTTTGGAAGTTATCGGTATTGAAGACGAAATTGTTTGTTTCTCAAATACGAGTAATTTTTGGCTGAACATTTTAGAAGTTACAAAACTAGTGTCCATTCTTTTCCTACTTCAGGGAAAAGAGCTTTCTGTTGAATTATATTTTATTGGAAGATTAAGAATTAAACCCTGGTAAACATCAAGAGAGATAAGAAACAGGGAAAACTATCACGAATGTGGTGTCGCTACGTGACGACACACAGTCAACCATCTAATTGTTTTTAATTCAAGATAATCTTATCTGTTCCCTCTGGCCCAAAAAATTCGTAGTAATACCGCTTAGTGGCGAATGTGACATAACACCAAAAGAAGAGACTTGGGCACAAGTGAATGAAGCATTGGACATAGCAGGAAGACTGAGTACGCTGAAATTTTGTTCGTGGACGCCGCATCAGTTTTAGTTCTGTATAGTTGCAGAATTACCACCTACGTACGAGGTCGGCATTCCAGCATCTGTGGGCACATCAAAACAGACGATGGACAAAGTTGCACCATCACCAACCAACGGCGGACGCCATCCATCAGACGTCAGTGGAGCAGCTGAGTCGAGAGGGAACTGCAGCCGTTGCTGTCGTTAACACCGAAATCACATCCTCACCAAATTAAAACATAAACTGTCTTCAGAACGACAGAGACGTTGTAGCAGGGAATATTGTTGACAAATAATTATGAGTCATTATTAATGCATTATATAGTAATACGATTTTCAGGACGTATAGTTAGATAAAAGTGGTGTGTGACACAGTACAGAACACTAACAGAATTAAAAGACCAAGTGAGATGAATAAGGAAGGATAAAAATAAAATATAATAGCCAGGCCATGAGATTAGAAGTAACTGAAAAAAATGTAGAAAGTAAAAGGATAATCAGGCACTAATATTACAGAAAACTGAACAAATAAAAAACGATAATAAGGCTATAAGACGAGAGGCACCTGACCAAATGACAGGATCTGGCGCTCCACTCAGGACGCACGTTCGTGAATGAACTCAAAAATCTAAGTGAAGATTTATTCAGTTTGAAGGTAAATTCGTTCAGACAACTTGAAAATAGTAGTGGAAACATTATAAAAGAAATATACGATAATACAGATTTGGATAGAAAAGAATTTATCGAAACTATTGAAAGAGTCAAAGTAGACCTATATTAAAAACTTGAATAATGTTTTACAACAGGAAATAAGAAAAGGAGGAACTAGAATCACTTAAGAAGTAAGTAGAAATCGATTCCAAAATTATAGCCGAATTAAAGCAAGGAAATCGCGATATTTCACAGTATGTCATAGAGGCAGGTACTCGCAATGGAGAACTCTCCAGTCAAATCGAAAAAGTTGAAGGTTGGTTAGTAGAGACAGACAGATACTACCAATCTAAATGTACAAGTGGAGTCACTTACAATTCTACAGTTGAAAGTTTAGTAAAGTCGAAATATAATACATGCAAAAAACTTGTGGTTAGAAATGGTATAAAATAATCTGAACGAATTCTGATCCCGGCTGCGAAAGACTGGTGGGAGGAATTCAGGACGGAAAGCTGCAAAGCGCCTTGTCTGCAAGTGAGTTCAACTGAATCAGAAATAATCGTGAAACAGGTAACCCTTGACACCTACTGCTGAAATCAATATACGGAACGAATTTACTAAAGCTATAAATTATTTTGGCCTAGTAGTGAATGTTAAGATGGGAAATTGACATAATATTTATCATTGAAAAGGATTAAATGTAGTAAAAATCTCGGTTTAAGTGCACTCTGCACTTTATTATAAAAAACACTGGAATTATGAACAATTATGAAATTATCAAAGTTACTTTAACTCACTTTCCCATGAGTTGGCAAAGGTACTGTATGGGATGGAGTTGCTTATTAATCTCACATCTGACTCTGTCAAATGTATTGCAACCTGACAACATAAATATTACATAACTTTTTGTCTGAATAAAGAACCGAAGAATCCCAAAAAATCTGAGGAAGCAGTGATAAACATAAGACAGTGACACCTAACATGAGTCTGTACTACAAACTTTTGCTTGTCCTGAACTGCCAGATCTGAAAATTATGCTAGCAATAATCTTCGACGCAATAAGAACAGAGTGGAGACGCCATGTCTTGTTGCCATGAAGTTCGACGCTACGATCGGTCTGCTGAGGACTTGAACACCGAATCTCAGTCGGCTCCTCCAGACGAGAGAACAGCCTGAAAGCTCCGATTTGTTCAGATCCATGCCCGATGGCGAAGTCTCACTTTTCGAGTCTCTTCTTCCCACCAACGGAACTCTACAACCAATTCTCTCTGAAGTTACTGCAGGCCACCAATGACGTAAGTGTTCCTTTAACGAAGTATTCTGCCAAGAAATGGCAAAACGTCGCAAGCCAATGAACTGAATTTCCTCCACTCTTTTCTAAAAAAAACTTCCCGGTAAGTGTTACGGCCTCCTGACGATATTTCGGGCACACCAGTTGGTGCTCTCTCTCAATCACCAGCTAGCCTTACACTATAGGTCCTGAGAAATGCTAAGAAACTGTCCATGAGGCTAGTCGCTGACTGCTGCAACTTCAGAAACTTTAGTACGTCAGAGCTTCTTTTCCACGTGTTTTGGAAAGCCAGGAGGTGTTTATCTGCTGAAGCATTTCTCTAAACATGGTCTTTGCGCCTACCTCCCGCTGACAGAGTTCCTTCCTCCCGAACGAATGCTTTTAAGAATTTTTAACATTGTGCAGCCCTGTCAGCAACTGTGATAATTGAACATGTAACACGTCAGCCTCAGTTGCAAATGCTTTTAACTCAGCCGTCCTAAGCAGACCCGTGCAATAAACAGCACAAAAACACCACTCACCAAGCAACGTCCTCCTCGACAAGGAAAGGCGGATATACCTGTTGGTCACCTCCGTTATAGTAGTATGAAAGTTCGTGTACCCTTGGCTCACTGGGGATCGTTTCACTGAGGCTCACTACAAGTCTCATATTCACAGCACTGCTCACTGCCAAAGCTTGCCCATAAAAGCAAATTTATACAGCCAGTGATGATGATGAGGTCCCACATTCCAAGCAGCGTAGGGGACGACGGGGGAGACCCGCACCGCCGACTAGGCAAGGTCCTAGTGGAGGTGGTTTGCCATTGCCTTCCTCTGATCGTAATGGGGATGAATGATGATGATGATGATAACACAACAACAACCAGTAATCTCGAGGCACGGAACGTCCCTGACCCCGCCGGGAATCGAACCCGGAACCCCGTGTGCGTGAAGCAAGAACGCTACCGCATGACCACGAGCTGCATACAGCCAGTACCATGTTATACTACAGAATTTTAAAAATAAGAAATGAAATTAGAGCATACAATTACTATAATTTCGTTAAATTCATTAAACTAACTCAACTCCCTTCCATCTGGATTATTAATAATAAATAAATGAAAAGAGACGAGCTCTTCAAAGTGGTATCCACATATCCAATCGTTTTCCATGATTCAACCATAAGGGTGCGGAACACGCAGTTTTTTCTTAACATCATTTAATGGTGCATTACCTGCCTTTTCGGATTGCAAGAAAAGAACAAAAATAAGACATTTAGCAGGCCGGTGCGGCCGA
Source organism: Schistocerca serialis cubense (assembly GCF_023864345.2). Lineage (NCBI taxonomy): Eukaryota > Metazoa > Arthropoda > Insecta > Orthoptera > Acrididae > Schistocerca > Schistocerca serialis. The sequence goes on along the minus strand of NC_064642.1, from coordinate 144,553,030 downwards.
GCGGTTCTAGGCGCTTCAGTCTGGAACCGAGCGACCGCTACGGTCGCAGGTCCGAATCCTGCCTCGGGCATGGATGTGTGTGTTGTCCTTAGGTTAGTTAGGTTTAAGTAGTTCTAAGTTCTAGGGATCTGATGACCTCAGAAGTTAGGTCCCACAGTGCTCAGAGCCATTTGAGCCAATAAGATATTTAGAAGACGAAGCCACAGAGTGGGATGTGTCACGAGCTAAAGAATTACTAAATTGGTTAGACGTCGGCTGGCAGTTCGACAAGTACTGATCAGAAGGTGAACAGCACAAATTTACTTTAAAACTGTTAACCAGAGCTCCTATAGTACAAGCTGAGCCAGATATAGAAAATATTTTAAATGGCGCCTCGAGCAATGAAATTCTTAGATAAACCAGTTAATGAAAAAATTCTTAATACAGTGTTGAAAAGTCGCATGCCCATCCAGGCAGAGAGAACAATGATAGGGGAAGACTTTAATAATGTTAATAATATCCTAAATTGCCTAGGACAGCGGGACAGTCTATATAATAATAGAGAAGTATGAGCTTGTAGAAATCGAAATGAATTTCTTAATGGGGATTTAAAAGGTGAACGGAATTCTGTGGTAATGTACAACCAGTACCACGAAGTAAAAAGGATCAAAATAAGTAATATACAAAGTTCAGATTGTAGTACAATAAAACGTGATGCATACATCAAAGGGCCACGGTTATAAAATGAAAGAAAAGGTCAACATGTATGTGACACCCCAGCAGCAAAATCTATACTCGAATCTAGTGAGAGAATGGACAGGATATTCTAGAAGTTAACCTATGGTTGTATGGTGTTAGGGGTATAACCACAGATATTTCTATTAATGACTGAGGACAGTGTAGTGAAAAACGTTACATCAGTATCTTATTTACTTCATTTGCAGACTAATAATTATAGCTGTTGTAGTTAGCATATTTTTAAATTGGTTAGTACCTCCAAGTACAAGTGACAAAAGTAAGCCATTAATGTTCATTTTTCCCTGTGAAGCAGATCAGTTAATGAAGTGTGGACATGTGGATGCAAAATGGATAATCAGTAACGGCAGGTACAGTCCTCTTCACTATGCAGTTATGACCACACAGAAAACATCAGGTAGTAAATTATATCGTGTTTGAGGGAAGATATTAGACAATGACAAAACATAAGTAACACACTGAAGTATATACATATTAAGGTACCAGTGATAGTGATATCTGGACCCATACCGCTAACATCCGGTGTATATACAGGATGGAAAAAAATGTGTCACGAAGTTTTAATCCCGGATAGGTGATGCCAAAAGGAACCAAAATTACTAATGTTGTATAGGTCGACAACGTACAATTTTTAAGCTACGGAAATTTGGTGCCAAGCGCTCCGATTGGCTGCGGGGTTGCCCTGTTGCCGAATGCTCTCGACTACGCACCTATTCGACACGCGTGCGTATCTCGTTGGAGCAGCAACGGGGCGAGGGACGATTGTTATGTGTGAAACGACAACCACAGTGCTGCCCGTCAACAGACGAACGGCAACAGGGCAATCCCGCGGCCAATCAGAGTGCGTGGCGCCAAGTTTCCGTAGTTTAAAAATGGTGCATTGTCGACGATGTGACGGTCTGGTTTATGGGTCGCTCAACTGTGCGGTCATCAGCGCCCATACGAAGTCCCAATTTTTTCACAGTCCAATTTGTTTCACAGTCCAATCTAGCCACTGTCACGAATGATGAGGATGATGATGAAATGAGGAGAACAACACAAAGGTCCGCAGCTCGTGGTCGTGCGGTAGCGTTCTCGCTTCCCGCGCCCGGGTTCCCGGGTTCGATTCCCGTCGGGGTCAGGCATTTTCTGTGCCTCGTGAGATGACTGGGTGTTGTGTGATGTCTTTAGGTTAGTTAGGTTTAAGTAGTTCTAAGTTCTAGAGGACTGATGACCATAGATGTTAAGTCCCATAGTGCTCAGAGCCATTTGAACCATTTTTTGAACAACACAAACACCAACCCACCCACCCCCCCCCTCCCTCCCCGCCAACCCAGCTGGGAATCGAACCCGGAACCCTGTGATCCAGAGACAGCAACGCTAGCCACTAAACCATGAGCTGCACACTGCGTTGTCGCCCTACACAACATTAGTAAGGTTGGATCCTACTGGTATCAGCTATCCAGGGTTAAGACTGGTTTGATGCAGCTCTCCATGCTACTCTCTATCATGTGCGAGTCTCTTCACATCCAAATAGCTACTGCAAACTACTGCAACGTACATTCTTCTGTGCCTGCCACTGTACTCATCACTTGGTCTCCCTCTATGATTTAACCCCACTCCCCCCTGCACACACATATTTTCCTCCAGTAGTAAACTGGTGATCCCTCGATACCTATGAATGTGTCCCATCAGCCGATCCCTTCTTTTGGTCAAGTTGTACCACAAATTTCTTGTCTCTCCGATTCTATTCAGTGCCTCATTAGTTATGTGATACACACATTCTTCTGTAGCACCATATTTTGAAAGCTTCTATTCTCTCTTTGTCTAAACTGTTTATCGTCCGTGTTTCGCTGCCATACATGGCTACACTCCAGACAAATACAGGGTGACTCACGAAAGACGCCCGGGAGGGGTCTGCGAGTCGCTCAGTGCGTTTGTCGGCTTTTACCGCTGCGTCTGGCGCTTACCGCTATGCGCAGTTCTCGGACTCCAACACTTTGTGCGTGCCCCCTACACTGTGCGACTGAGTGTACTGGTGTTATCTTTTGTTTTCTGTCAAGTTTTATCGCTTCAGATATTGTTGCTAGACGTCGTTATTGCAACTGTATCGAGTCCGGCGCATTCCCTGTCCATATATGGCTGGGCCCGGTCCTCAGATAGAAATACCGTTCGCTTGCCTTCTATAATGTGCACCTGAGTGTTCGGGTGTTTTTTTTTTGTTTTTTTTTTGAGTTCCCTGTCGAGTTTTTCTTCGGTAATGGTATACATGAAGGATCAACGAGTGTTTCTTGTGTTGAACTATGCAAAAATAGAGTCGTACGTGGAATCTCGTCTTGAATTCATGGCTCTGAGCACTATGGGACTTAACAGCTGTGGTCATCAGTCCCCTAGAACTTAGAACTACTTAAACCTAACTAACCTAAGGACATCACACACATCCATGCCCGAGGCAGGATTCGAACCCGCGACCGTAGCAGTCGCGCGGTTCCGGACTGCGTGCCTAGAACCGCGAGACCACCGCGGCCGGCTCTTGAATTCATGTGAAAATTTCTTGGTGTGCATGTTCCCAAGGATTCGACGATACGTAGATTAATAAAGAAATTTCAAGAGAGTGGATCTGTGCTACACAAACGAAGACCTAGTGAATCCACTATTTTAACCGAAAATAGAATAGGCGAGACAGGGGAGGCCTCGGAAAGAAGTCCGAGAAAAACTGCGCCGTTTGGCACTTCAGATTGGTGTGTCAATAGCATCTGCTCACAGAGCTGTGTACAAACAGAAGTTGAAACCATACAAAGTAACGGTAGTGCATCAGCTGAGTAACTCAGATATTGTTGTTCGACTTCGTTATTGCAACTGGCTGTTACAGTCTGTGCACGATGGGGAAGTTGATCTTGAGATGCTTTTTTCTCTTGAGATGCTTTTTTCCGATGAAACATGGCTGAATTTGTCGGCGGGCGTAAATTCTCAGAACAAGCGACGTTGGAGCTCTGAAAATCCTCATGAATTACATCAACAATCTCTGCATGATGCTACAACAAAGTGTGGTGTGCAATTAGTGCAAGACGAATTATTGGACCAATCTTTTTCCATGCAACAATATGTTGTGACAGGTATGTGAACAATATACTGCATCCTTTTTTTTTTCGAGAACTAACACCTAACGAGAAGATGTACAGTTATTTCATGCAAGACCACAAATCGCTAATGCTTCTATGACAGCAATACGAAGTGTTTTTGATGACAGGATATTTAACTGGTCTCCTCGTCCTCCAGATCTAAATACTCGTATATGTTGTTTTTATCTTTGGCGAATGTTAAAAGACAAGATGTATGCAACCAATCTCCACCCGCTCGAAGGGTTGGAAGACAGGGTACGGCTAGACATTTCCCACATTTCGGGAGCCGAAATTCGCCGGGTGTTTGCTAACGAGTTCAGGAGATGTCAGGCTGCTCTTACCGCAGAGGGACATCATTTTGAGCGCCTACTGTAAATAAAGGCTGGTGGCCGAGAACCGGGCGCGGCGGCGGCTGGCGGATGCGGTGGCAGCGACCGGTCGCCGTGCCGCACGAACCGCTGACCCCTCCCGGGCATCTTTCGTGAGACACACTAGTTTCAGAAAAAACTTCCTAACACTTATATCTACAATAGATGTTAACAAATTTCTCATCTTCAGAAACGCTTTTCTTGCCATTGCCAGTCAACATTTTATATCTTCTCTACTTCGGCCATCAACAGTTATATTGCTGCCGAAATAGCTACCACTTTAAGTGTCTCGTTTCCTAATCTAATTCCCTCAGCATCACCGGATTTAATTCTACTACATTCCATTATCCTCGTTTTGCTTTTGTTGATGTTCATCTTACATCCTCCTTTCAATACACTGTCCATTCCGTTCAACTGTTCTTCCAACTCCTTCAGTGTCTCGGACAGAATTACGTCATTGGCAAACCTCAAGGTTTTTATCTCTTTTCCCTGAACTTAAAAAATTCAAATGTGTGTAAAATCTCATGGGACTCAACTGCTAAGGTTATCAGTCCCTAAGCTTACAGACTACTTAACCTAAATTATCCTAAGGACATACACACACACACCCATGATCGACGGAGGACTCGAACCTCCGCCGGGACCAGCCGCACAGTCCATGACTGCAGCGCCTTAGACCGCTTGGCTTAACTTTAAATCCTACTCTAAATATTTCTTTGGTTTCCTTTACTTCTTGTTCAATATGCGTATTGAATAACACCTAGGATAGGCCACAACCCTGTCTCACTCCCTTCTCGACCACTGCTTCCCTTTCATGCCCCTCGACTCTTATAATTGCCAACTGGTTTCTGTACAAGTTATTAATAGCTTTGCAATCCCTGTGTTTTACCCTCAACTTTGTCAAAAGCTTTCTCTACGTCTGCAAATGCTATAGACGTAGGTTTGCCTTTGTTTAACCTACCTTCTAAGATAAGTCGTAGGGTCAGTATCGCCTCGCGCGTCCCTATTTTTCTCTGGAATCCAAACTGATCTCCCCTGAGGTGGGCTTCTGCCAGTTTTTCCATTCTTCTGTAAACAATTCGCCTTAATGTATTGCAGCCATGACTTATGAAACTGATAGTTCGGTAATTTTCACACCTGTCAGGAACTGCTTTCTTTGGAACTGGAATTATTACATTCTTCTTAATGTCTATGGGTATTTCGCCTGTGTCGTACATCTTGCACACCAAATGGAAGAGTTTTGGCATGGCTGGCTCTCTTAAGACTATCAGTAACTCAACGGAATATCGTCTAATCCCGTGGCCTTGTTTCGGCTTAGATCTTTCAGTGCTTTGTAAAATTTTTCTTGCAGTATCATATCTCCATCTCATCTTCATCTACGTCCACTTCCCTTCCCATAATATTGCCTTCTAGTTTTTCTCCCTTGCACAGACCCTCTATATACCTCTTCCACCTTTCAGCTTTCCCTTCTTTTGTTAGTTCCGGTTTTCCACCTGAGCTGTTCATATTCATACATCTGCATTCTCCAAAGGACTCCTTATTTTTTCTGTAGGCGATATCTATCTTTTCCCCAGTGAAACGTGCTTCTAAATTCTTATATTTGTTCTCTAGCCATGCCTGCTTAGTCATTACGCACTTCCTGTCAATCTCATGCTTTAGGCATTTTTATTCCCTTCGCCTGTTTTATTTGCTGCATTTTTATATTTTCTCCTTTCATCAGTTAAATCCAGTATCTCCTGTATTATCAAAGGATTTCAATTACGCCTTGTCACAAGCAGCTTGTAGTAAAATTCCGTGCTTTTGGAATATCGTCTCAGTTATGTGACTGGATTTGTGATTTCCTGTCAGAGAGTTCACAATTCGTAGTAACTGACGAAAAGTCATCGAGTAAAACAGAAGTGATTTCTGGCGTTCCCCAAGGTTGTGTTATAGGCCCTTCGCTGTTCTTTATCTATATAAACGATTTAGGAGACAACCTGAGCAGCCGTCTTCGGTTGTTTGCAGATGACGCTGTCTTTTATCAACTAATAAAGTCATCAGAAGATCAAAACAAACTGCAAAACGATTTAGAAGAAACATCGGAATGGTGCGAAAAGTGGCAGTTAACCCTAAATAACGAAAAGTGTGAGGTCATCCACATGAGTGCTAAAAAGAACTCGTTAAACTTCGGTTACACGATAAATCAGTCTAATCTAAAAGCCGTAAATTCAGCGAAATACCTCGATTTTACAATTACGAACAACTTAAATTGGAAGGAACACATAGAAAATGTTGTGGGGAAGGTTAAACAAAGACTGCATTTTATTGGCAGGGCACTTAGAAAATGTAACAGGTGACTGCCTACACTAAGCTTGTCCGTCCTCTTTTAGAATACTGCTACGCGGTGTGGGATCCTTACAAGATAGGACTGACAGAGTACATCGAAAAAGTTCAACCGGTCGTGGTGGCCGAGCGGTTCTAGGTGCTCAGTACGGAACCGCGTGACTGCTCCGGTCGCAGGTTCGAATCCTGCCTCGGGCATGGATGTGTGTGATGTCCTTAGATTAGTTAGGTTTAAGTAGTTCTCAGTTCTAGGGGACTGATGACCACAGATGTTGAGTCCCATAATGCTCAGAGCCATTTGAAAAAGTTCAAAGAAAGGCAGCACATTTTGTATTATCGCGAAATGTGGGAGAGAGTGTCACAGAAATGATACAGGATTTGGGCTGGAAATCACTAAAAGAAAGGCGTTTTTCTTTGCGACAGAATCTTCTCACGAAATTCCAATCACTAACTTTCTCCTCCGAATGCGAAAATACTTCGTTGACACCGACCTACATAGCGAGGAACGATCACAACGATAAAATAAGGGAAATCAGAGCTCGTACGGAAATATATAGGTGTTCATTCTTTCCGCGTGCTGTACGAGATTGGAATAATAGAGAATAGTGAAGGTGGTTCGATGAACCCTCTGCCAGGCACGTAAATGTGATTTGCAGAGTATCCATGTAGATGTAGACGTAGATGTCTTTTTATCTATTTAATCCTCTGCTGCCTTCATTAATTCGTCTCTCGAAGGTATCCATATATCTTCTACTGTATGCACTTCCCCTGTTGTAGTCAAACGTTGCCTAATGCTCCATCGGAAACTCTCGATGACTTTTGGTTCCTTCAACCTATCCACGTCCCATGCCCATAATGTACTACCCTTTTGTAATATCTTTAGTTTTAATCTACAGTTCAAAACCAATAAATTGTGGTCCATGATCACATCTGCCCCTGGAAATGTCTTACAATTTAATATCTGGTTCCGAAAATCTGTCTTTCCATTACATAATCAATCTGAAATCTTTTGGAATCTCCCCGTCTCTTCCACGCATACAACCATCTTTTATGATTCTTAAACAAAGTGCTACTGACGATTAATTGAACAACAAATTTGAAGTGAAAGTGTCTAAATTGCATGATTTTGAGTTAGTTATGTTTATTTCAGTATAAAATGATCCAAAATCATCATCTTCATGAACATTTAGCCCTAGTTTTTTTTAAAAAAGGAATCTACATTTTTGTATTAATAACTCACTAACTAAATATGCATTCATGTTCCAAGATTCAGCATAACAAATTTTAAGTGAATAATTATTTGAATTATGTTATGTGTTATGCACTGATAAATTTTAGTGCCATTCTGGAAGTACAAAAGCAACATATTAAGAAAAAATGAAGATAATATTACATGAATGAAAATACTTTGTAAGTCTACTTTGTACCAGAACTATGTAAAGCACAAAAGAAAATATATAAATTAACTGGTCACAAATGTATATAAAGGATTACAAATGTTAAATATCCGTATGTACAGTATACACAATTACATATTTTGATCAGAGATAAATTCAGAAGATGGCCGTTTTCGCTTGGCTTGACGTTTATACACATACTCGGGAATACCCCTTATGACAGTCCAGCAGTAATCTGCTAAAATAGTAGGGCTCCACTTTCCGGCATACCTTTTCTCAAATGTGGCAATATCTTGAAGAAATCAGTCCCCATGTTCATCAACTATTGCACCACAATCTTTCGGGAAAAACTCAAGATGACTATGTGAGAAGTGCATTTTCAATGACATGTTGCAAACAAGTTTTTCATAAGATGATAATATGTTATCTACAATCTCCTTGTAATTTATTGCTCGTTTGTTCCCTAAGGACTGTAAACAGACTGTCTTAAAACATACCCATGCATTCTTCTCATCGCCTTGTATAATTCCATCAAAACTATGGTCTCCAAAAAGCTCTCGAATCTGTGGGCCTACAAAGATGCCCTCCTTTACTTTGTCATCACTTAAGTAAGGGAATTTTTGCCTTAAGTACTTCAACGCGTCACCATCTTTGTTCATTCCCTTAACAAAGTTTTTCGTGAGACCCAACTTGATGTGCAAGGGCAGGAGCAGAATCTTTTTAGGGGCTACTAGAGGTTCACTCTTAATGTTCTTTATACCTGTTTGAAGAGGTTTTCTGGTGGGCCATTCATGTTTACTGTAATGAGATGCAAGAGCTCGGCTATTCCATTCACAGAGAAAGCAGCAATATTTAGTATACCCTAACTGCATACCTAATAGCAGTGCAACCACTTTCAAGTCACCACAAATCTGCCATTGAGAGTCAATACTTGATGGCTTCTAGTAAAATTTTCATATTTTGGTATGACTTTCATATGCACACTATGCCCAACCAGAATACAGTTTACAGTAAATAGTGATAAGTACAGCGTTTGTCACATCGCAGTATGTCAATCACACAGCCATTGCGGGCGACGTGCGGTTCACGGTTGCATCTCGCGATCTAAAATTGCGGTGCCTTTCGTTTGTTTCCAGCGTCAATTTCGCTTGCCGTTTTTCGGGATGTAATTGACCTATCGCGATGCAACCAACACCATTCTTTTTGTGATGTTTCACGCTACAGACTTTGAAAGAAATAGTACGGAGTGTCCATTTAAAAAAAAGTCTGTGTTGCAAAAAATATTTTCTTCCGTCTTATAATGTCACATAGTATTTACTTTCACGAGCCCCTACCTCACATTCATCATTTATAATCGCGAAAGTCGTTTTTTAATATCTATTGTTGTTCCAGAGATATCTTCACTGAAACATTAAAATGGGTTACTCGGTATATATATTTAGATACACCAACAACTAAAACTTTCAGTCATCAGTTCATCATATATATATATATATATATATATATATATATATATATATATATATATATATATATATATATATGTGTGTGTGTGTGTGTGTGTGTGTTGTGTGTTTAGGGAAGCATAATGTAGAATGTATGTGTGTTGAGATCGAGACTATTGATACTGTTTATCAGTGGGCTGCAGTAAAGATTTAGATATACGAATAACTAAAACTTTCTGTCATCAGTAAACGTCATTGTAGAATTAAGTAGCTCATCTACAAATGTGGATATTCCACAGTAATTAATTGAAATGTATGGGCTGTCCACTGCCAGGCTGGAAACCGCTACTGTTTTGTCAGGATGCAGAACGAAGACCTGTGTGGCGTCGTCAGACGCAATAAAACAATATTCAGGATCATTCCATTTATTACACAGAATATAAGTCGTTGCCGTGTCTTCTGCGACGGCTGCTGGATATAAAAGAGGGAGAAGAATTCGCCGAAACTCACAGCGGACTCGAGGCTGCCGAAGACGCCGTATGAGCTCGTAGTGGAAGTCGATGACAACATGGTGCGGCAGTTTGCCGCCCGCTGGCTAGGTGGGCAGGCACCGTCGGTAGTCCTGCTTAGAGATGGCGGTCACCGCGATGTGTGTGTTTTATTCGCGCGCCATTTCGGGGAGTATTCAGTCCCTCCCAGATCACTGCCTGCGTTGTCCCATCAGATGGACCGCGATGTCGGGAACTGTGATGTGAATGTTGAACCTGACCCACCGCTAGAGTTGGCCGTCAGACTCGTGCGACGCTAGGGTTTTAGGGCAGTTTCTGCCCTGGACTAGAGCCCTGGACTGCCCGCCACTGCTATCTCACAAGATATTACATACAATAACCAGACAATCGAGTGCGAACGACATGAAGGCAATCGATCCACCTGGTCAAGTGCCAAAAGCTAATGGGGGGTGGCTCCACTCATTCGTAATGATCGAAGCGGCTCTGTTCTTCACGAGTCGTCAGCGCTCTTCAGTTCCGATACATTTGCTTAAAGAATTTGTTACAGTGTCTTTACTGCTTGGTCAAATAATTGTGAGCTATGGTGCGCCCTATGTAATGTCTCTTACATAACATTACGAAGCAGTTCGATCTGCACTTTTCTAACGATTTGATGGTGAGCTCACGAGCAGTTTCGCTCAAGAGTGTTGAGGTCGCTGTCTTCCTGCCCGAGTAACGGTGTTGAAATGTTTACGTTTCCTAGCTAGCAGATTTTGATATTTCTGCGTGACTGAATAATGCTACCTATTCGAACTTGGAAAATTTTACCTTCCTATTTCCTTACTACTCGCATTTGGTCAAGTAACAGACGACATAACTAAAAATAGACAACTCTTCTGCGTAAATCATGCATATACACTCCTGGAAATTGAAATAAGAACACCGTGAATTCATTGTCCCAGGAAGGGGAAACTTTATTGACACATTCCTGGGGTCAGATACATCACATGATCACACTGACAGAACCACAGGCACATAGACACAGGCAACAGAGCATGCACAATGTCGGCACTAGTACAGTGTATATCCACCATTCGCAGCAATGCAGGCTGCTATTCTCCCATGGAGACGATCGTAGAGATGCTGGATGTAGTCCTGTGGAACGGCTTGCCATGCCATTTCCACCTGGCGCCTCAGTTGGACCAGCGTTCGTGCTGGACGTGCAGACCGCATGAGACGACGCTTCATCCAGTCCCAAACATGCTCAATGGGGGACAGATCCGGAGATCTTGCTGGCCAGGGTAGTTGACTTACACCTTCTAGAGCACGTTGGGTGGCACGGGATACATGCGGACGTGCATTGTCCTGTTGGAACAGCAAGTTCCCTTGCCGGTCTAGGAATGGTAGAACGATGGGTTCGATGACGGTTTGGATGTACCGTGCACTATTCAGTGTCCCCTCGACGATCACCAGTGGTGTACGGCCAGTGTAGGAGATCGCTCCCCACACCATGATGCCGGGTGTTGGCCCTGTGTGCCTCGGTCGTATGCAGTCCTGATTGTGGCGCTCACCTGCACGGCGCCAAACACGAATACGACCATCATTGGCACCAAGGCAGAAGCGACTCTCATCGCTGAAGACGACACGTCTCCATTCGTCCCTCCATTCACGCCTGTCTCGACACCACTGGAGGCGGGCTGCACGATGTTGGGGCGTGAGCGGAAGACGGCCTAACGGTGTGCGGGACCGTAGCCCAGCGTCATGGAGACGGTTGCGAATGGTCCTCGCCGATACCCCAGGAGCAACAGTGTCCCTAATTTGCTGGGAAGTGGCGGTGCGGTCCCCTACGGCACTGCGTAGGATCCTACGGTCTTGGCGTGCATCCGTGCGTCGCTGCGGTCCGGTCCCAGGTCGACGGGCACGTGCACCTTCCGCCGACCACTGGCGACAACATCGATGTACTGTGGAGACGTCACGCCCCACGTGTTGAGCAATTCGGCGGTACGTCCGCCCGGCCTCCCGCATGCCCACTATACGCCCTCGCTCAAAGTCCGTCAACTGCACATACGGTTCACGTCCACGCTGTCGCGGCATGCTACCAGTGTTAAAGACTGCGATGGAGCTCCGTATGCCACGGCAAACTGGCTGACACTGACGGCGGCGGTGCACAAATGCTGCGCAGCTAGCGCCATTCGACGGCCAACACCGCGGTTCCTGGTGTGTCCGCTGTGCCGTGCGTGTGATCATTGCTTGTACAGCCCTCTCGCAGTGTCCGGAGCAAGTATGGTGGGTCTGACACACCGGTGTCAATGTGTTCTTTTTTCCATTTCCAGGAGTGTACTTATAAAACTCGCGAGTGAGCGAAATAACTGGAAGACTGTATGCTGGTGCGTATCATGCTGTAGTAGCTACAAGAAGTAGATTTAATGTAATTTCACGCACACACCTCATTGTTTCCTGCTACAGTCCATATCACAAGTAATACGAGGGACGTTTGAAAAGTCCGTGCGAAGTCCGAGAGATGGCACCACCGGCGCGTATCGAGGTCATGTTTAGTTAGTAGCATCTTTGGAAAGAACGCACACCAAGTTTCAGCAATATTGGTCTATTTCTTTGTGTCTGGCGTTCGTGTGAATCAAAGAAGTCGAGTGATTGTCAAAAAATAGACGAAGAAGAATTTCGTGTGGTGATTAAACATTACTTTATGAAAGGCAAAACGCCTCAGGAGACTAAAGAGAAGCTTGATAAACATTGCAGTGACTCTGCACCTTCGATTAGAACCGTTTATAAATGGTTTCAAAATTTTCGGGGTGGCCATATGGGCACAAGTGATGCTGAACGTTCTGGACGCCCTGTGGAGGGTACGACTCCAGCAATCGTTGATAAAATCCATGATATGGTGATGGATGACAGAAGAATTAAGGTGCGTGAGATTGCTAGTGCTGTGGGCATCTCGAATGAATGGCTACGTAATAATGTGTATAAACATTTGGACATGAGAAAGCTATCCGCAACATAGGTTCCGCGATTGTTCACGCTTGACCAAAAACGGAATCGTGTGAAGTGTTGCAAGGACGGTTTGCAGCTCTTCAGAAAGAATCCGCAGGACTTTAAGCGTCGTTTCGGCACTGTGAATGAAACATGGATACATTACTATACTCCTGAGCCGAAACAACAATCTAAACAATGGGTTACCAAGGGAGAATCTGGACCAAAAAAGGCGAAGACCAGTCCTTCGGCCGGAAAGGTTATGGCGACTGTCTTTTGGGATTCGCAAGGGATAATCCTCATCGACTATCTGGAAAAGGGTAAAACTATTACAGGTGCATATTATTCATCGCTATTGGACCGTTTGAAAACCGAGCTGCAAGAAAAACGCCGGCGTTTGGACCGCAAGAAAGTCCTTTTCCATCACGACAATGCACCAGCACACACCTCAGCAGTTGTGGTAACAAAATTAATGGAAATAGGATTAAAACTCGTTTCACATCCTCCCTATTCTCCAGACTTGTATCCCTCGGACTACTATTTGCTCCTCAATTTGAAGAAATGGCTGACAGGACAAAGATTTTATTCAAACGAGGAGGCGATTGCAGCAACTAATAGCTATCTTGCAGACTTGGACAATTCCTATCATTCGGAAGGGATCAACAAATTAGAACAGCGTTGGACGAAGTGTATAAGTCTAAAAGGAGACTACGTCGAAAAATAAAAAATGTTTACGCCTAACACATACGTAGTTTTTATTTTTGCACAGACTTTTCACACGCCCCTCGTACATGTCTGTGTAGTTTCTTTACATTTCTGGCGATATTCTGTGACTTCAAGAGTATGATTCAACGAAGAGATGTGATAACTGCTCCGCGTAAACGTGGTTGTTATACACGTGTGTCTTATGGAAGAAATACACATAAAACCGTGTACAATTCGTGCACAGGGAACCACACCCACGAAGGCAATCGAAACATTATACCGTGAAACAGAAATAGTGATAAACACAGTAGAGGAAAGGGTTAGGACAAGTTTGGTTTGTATATTTAGATCTGAAAATGGCTGCAGGTATAATGAAGGAATGCTGCTGGTGGGCTACTCCTTTTATTTTACTGTTAAGGTAGGACGTGATTTTATTACAAGTTTGCAGAGACAGTAGAGAACGTGGAGCCGGCTCGCGGTCAGACGTCCGAGGAGGCGGCGGCGGCGGCGGCCCCGATGTCGACGTCGACCAGCTCCTGCGTGTCGACGCGGCTCTGCAGCTCCGTGTACGTCGTGGCGGCCGACAGCGCCGACTTGCGCTCCTCCTGCGGGGTAACAACACTTTCATTGTACACCTCACCGCGAGGAATGTGTCAAGCCTGCAGGGACAACTGACGAATATGTGTTCGTCTGGCTACATGCTAATCATTTACAAGTTGTAGCTGTTTCTGTATTCCCATTCAGCAATTTCTACACGGTATAGATACAGTTGACAGGCGAAAATAACTTTAAATTACATTTGAAAACGCTCCTGCCGTCCGCCAGACACTTTACACTATTGGCCATTAAAATTGCTACACCAAGAGGAAATGCAGATGATAAACGGGTATTCATTGGACAAATATATTATACTAGAACTGACATGTGATTACGTTTTCACGCAATTTGGGTGCATAGTTTAATCCTTTCAGCAGCAGTGGTCTCTGTATGAAACCACCATTTCATTAATTTTTTTAAGTACCAATGCCTTTCGCACGAAACTACCGATGATATTTCAAGGCAGAGACATCTAGTGGTACACTGAACTAATTCTATGAATGTAGTGTGTTGTAGCAGTCACTTAAAACGTTCAAAAAAGTCGTCGAGGAGATTGTGCTACGTGATTGTAGAAGATATTGAGATGTGTGTGTGTGTGTGTTTTTTTTTTTATAGTGATCATGTTGAGACGATCATTGACAGAGAAAGTAACTATATCTCAAGGTATTGTAACGAATTTTGTGTTCATACTAGCGCTATTATGAGCAATTTCGAAAAATTAAAAATATAAATTTATTAAACTTTAGGCCCATTTTTGCTTGTTATTTAGGCTTATTATTTATTTTAGTCACTATGAGTTCATTGAAGTTTCGAGATGTGGGACTGTGTCTAGGAAAAAAGAGAAATCTTTTGTAAATATATCTCATGAAATTATGAGCAGTTGAAAACTGTATGTCCCAGTGGTTCCAAAGTGAAACCGACTCCTTAAAACAACTGAATGTTTAGTTCTTGCCAATTTCTTCATATATTCGTTTATTACTATGATGATGAAGACGAATTTTGTGAAACATTTTAAAATGAAATTTTTCTTCATATTATTGGGACTCAGAGGGTTAAAGACAAGAAATCGGAATGTTTTACGTTAGAGAGACGGTTGTAAAGGAGAAGATTACATCGAAACGAGCTATTTTTACCCTTGCGTTGGAGGAGACACTAAAAAAGGCGTAGTCGATTGGCAGAGGCGTGAGCTTACTATACGCGCAATTTAACTTGGTCCCTTGCCAGGGCTGCCGGTGTGGCCGAACGGTTCTAGGCGCTTCAGTCCGGAACCGCGCTGCTGCTACTGTCGCAGGTTCGAATTCTGCCCCGGGCATGGATGTGTGTGATGTCCTTAGATTAGTGAGGTTGAAGTAGTTCTAAGTCTAGGGGACTGATGACCTCAGATGTTAAGCCGCACAGTGCTCGGAGCCATTTGAATGCACTTGTATTCATTCACGTTGTCAACTGGTCGTAGACGACCTTCTTTGTGTATTACCGACATCGACGCGGCAGTCAGAGAAAGGTAACGGACGAATCAGAGCAATGTAAACGTTGGACGGTTATAACGACGCGGTGCGGTGGTGAGGTACTACCTATATAAGCAACGTCAATAGTCATTGGGTTGTCAACAACGTGTAATTCGTTTTACGTAAGCAATGAATTACGTACAATCAGATGCTTTCTCTTTTACGACATTATCATAAAGAAGGTCGTGGTAGCAATGAAAAGCTAACATCAAATAAAATGTGTTTTTCATAGTACAAAATCAATCAATTAGCACGTAATTCGTTGTGCATTAATTAAAATCAACTGTTTTCTCTTTTTACAACAATACCATAACGAAAATTAAATTCAGATTATTATCCTTTTGTACAACAGTACCGTAACGAAAATGAAACCCACATTATTTTGATTCCTCTTACACTAATACTACAAAATGCCTATCATTCTATTTGATACATGCTTCATTATGGCGAACCCAGTTTCGAGACACTAGTTCGCACACATGCACATTTGCCTTTATGATACTGGCAGCATCGAAAATCCTCTGCGTAAGTTGGTCCACATTATTTACTTGCTGAGAATGAGAATGCCCTTCATATAGCCCCAAAAGTAAAACTCCAGTGGATTTAATTGAGGACTGCGCGCTGGCCATCGATGTGGATCAAAACGCGCTATCTATCGTCCTGGAAATCGTCTAATCAAAAACCTTCGTACTCTGAAGAATGTGGGATTGAACACCATCGGAGAGGAACCACATTTTATGACGTACGGCTAACGGAATATCTTCTAATACAGTTGACAGCAATGTTTCCTCTAGAGAAGTTCGGTAGTTGTTTCCAGTCAATCGTTCAGGTAAAACATAAGACCCAGTAATGTAATAATCGATTATACTAATCATCGATTATGCCTTCCCATACATTTACGAAAAAGCGGCGGTGAAAATGTGTTGTTACCACTTGGAGCGGATTGTGTACACTCCACGTACGCATTTTATAGAAAGTAGTTATTCCGCCGCGAGTGAAACTGCTTCATCTGAGACGGGTATTTTGTTTACAAAATTATGCTGCGCGCCTTCTGACAGAAACCACTCTGAGAATTCTCATCGCGGAGCGATATCTTTCTCTTGGAGCGCTCGTACGCTTCTAGTGTGATAAAGCCACTGGCGCTACTCTTCCAAAGTTCAATGAACGATATTGTGCGGTACACACACTTGTCGGGCGATGCTTCTGTCACTCGGAGTAGGATCTTCGTGGATGCGGTCCAGAATCTGTTGCTCAGCTTCCAATGTACGTTCTTCGCGTTGTGGCCTCTGTCTACTACGCGGCTCAGTAAAGAGACAGTATCTCTCAATCTACGTAAATTAAATAGTACTCTTAAGTCGTATTATGTTATGATTTATTTAATTATAAAATGAAAGCATATCAGAATAGAGAATACATTTCGTATACGGAATTAAATGCAAAAAGGTAAAGATAACTACTGTGCTTCGTTACGAATGAATTGAAAAATAATCGACTGAAAACAGAGAAATACCATGATACAAACATTAGGTGTACGGCAACAAATGTCGATCGTATAGGAAGTCTTCGTTGTGGAAAGCGTTCCCGATAAATTCGTACAGCTGTTCTTGCAACACCTTTTGCCTCGCCGTAAATTAAGTGAATATCGCATAGTTTAGCAATAGTAAGTCTCCCTTCCATCCTAACGTTTAACAGAATTGTAATAACTTTTGCACAGGTAACTCGACGACTGTTGACGACAGGCGTGTTACAATGACTCGAGCACGCATGCCTTAGTTGTCTGTGTGTTTGCGTCTCACGTTCGTGATATCAATACGCGCAGCTGGAAATAATACGAACCGATTGCTTACGTAAGTGCACCTCTTTTTGGGGGAGGAGACGGAGCAAGACCCCGTTGTGTTTTGGTTCTTTGTAATGAATTCTACTGGTCTGCTGTGCACAATGTCTGCACAAGTCAATCTAATCTGGGTGCACTGTGCAGGGTCTGCTTGTCCGAAAATATTGTCCCAAAGGGAGCTTTTTTTCTGGGACAACCGTAGGAAATAGACGAACATGTTACTAGACTTTTTAAATCAATTACTTCTGTTCTACTAATAGTATTTTTTTGGCAGCTTATACCGTTTACAGTCCGCAGCTCGTGGTCTCGTGGTAGCGTTCTCGCTTCCCGAGCACGGGGTCCCGGGTTCGATTCCCAGCGGGGTCAGGGATTTTCACCTGCCTTGAGATGACTGAGTGTTGTTGTGTCGTCTTCATCATCATCATTCATCCCCAGTACGGTCGGAGGAAGACAATGGCAAATCACCTCCACTAGGACCTTGCCTAGTACGGCGGTGCGGGTCTCCCGCATCGCTCCCTACGCTCTGTTACGGAGTGTGGGACTTCATCATCATACCGTTTACACCCTGTATACACAAACCTTCCTCGTGAATCAGTCTGTTAGTGAAAACTGTATCAAAACCCCTACGCCATTAGCTCGAACATATAATAATTAATAAAGTATTATTTTATTCGTTTTTAAATATCCGAGGATTTTCACTTTCCTGCCCGATTCTACCGGCAAGCTGATATAGATATACTCACACCAGAATATAAAACACCATTCTGAGCATTCGATGTGGTTGAATAGTCTATATGCAAATTATTTTTACTTATAGTATTATGGTCGTGAATTTCGCAGTTCATCCTAAATGTACTCTTATGATACTGCACAAATACGATTAGAGGGACGACAATATATTGGCACGTAAATATAACGATCCCAACGTTCCCGAAGAGTCTTCGGGTTACGAACTTAATCCACTCACCTGTAGAAAAAAATCTTTCTTGACCTTAACTACATTGCCTCAGAAGATTATACCATGGAATAAAATGGAAATGCCGTGTGGCTAAGGCCTCCAGTCGGGTAGACCGTTCGCCTGGTGCGAGTCTTTCGAGTTAACGCCACTTCGGCGACTTGCGTGTCGGTGGTGATGAAATGATGATGATAAGCACAACACAACACCCAGTCCCTGAGCGGAGAAAATCTCCGACCCAGCCGGGAATTGAACCCGCGCCGTTAAGCATGACATTTCGTCGCGCTGATCACTCAGCTACCAGGGGAGGACATATCATGGGATAGTACTGAGTGAACCGACATGCTACGGGCCTAGAAAAATAAGTAGAACCAAACTAGTGAGTTCAAAAACAGTTCAGCCAACTTGTTGGATGGGACACTGAAGATGATCGGTGGGTGTACTCAAGTGAACGTCGGAGTAATAAAGGAAAAGCATCAGTGCCCATACTAGCACCAAAATGGAAACCGACGTAGAGAAGGATGACATGGTGAATTCCGCCGTCAGACACTGTTTTCCTTAGGAAGTTAGTGCTAAGGTTCCTCCTTTCCGTCGGGTCACATGACACATACTGAAACAAATAGCCAAAGAGCAGAAAATCAGCTAAAACCGCTCAAAGGGGGAAAGGCTATGGAAATTATGGACTATCTGTAGTATTTTAAATAAGACTGCGCGAAAGAACTTGTTCCCCTTCTACCGCCAGTTTATTGTAGATTGATAGAGTGCAGAAGTGCTCCAAGCGACTGGAAAGACGAGTCATTCGCGATTTCAACATGTGGGAGATCCTTACCAGGTAATAATAATAATAATGGAGGAAACATTCAATGGAGAGTGAATCATTTCGTAATTGGTTCGTTTAGTAATCGTGGGAATGTCACGGATATTGTCATGAAATTTAAACAACAAACGCTATAAGAGAGACCTAGTCCATTACGGATAGATTTACTACTGAAAATCTGAGAGGAGACGTTCCAAAACGACTTGGGCAATATCTTGTTTCCTCCTCCATACATTACGCAAAACGACCATGGCGGCAAAATCAGAGATAATTGAGCTCATACAAAGTCTTAGCAATAGTCGTTGTGCAACGATAGATTCGCAAATAGAACAAGAATTGGGGATGTTCGTCTCTAAAGAGTCGTACTAGTTACCGTATCGGACGGATGGACATCGAATGTCCACCGAGAAATGTTGATGAACACTCAGCAACCATTGTCGATAGAACACAAGACGTTCGGTAGCGATATATTACGAAAAATGTTCCCGCCGCGTTCTCTTGTGCGATGAACCTACGTAGGACGCGCTTTTTGTTTTGGACGATCTGGCTATGAATCCGTTCCAGGCGATCCCTTTCCTTGTAATGGTTCAAATGGCTCTGAGCACTATGGGACTCAACTGCTGAGGTCATTAGTCCCCTAGAACTTAGAACTAGTTAAACCTAACTAACCTAAGGACATCACAAACATCCATGCCCGAGGCAGGATTCGAACCTGCGACCGTAGCGGTCTTGCGGTTCCAGACTGCAGCGCCTTTAACCGCACGGCCACTTCGGCCTGCTCCTTCTAATGACTGTTGCTTTTATGGGGGAAGGGGCGCTTTGCCTCACTGCTAGAAGAGTCTTCAAATAATGGGAAAACAACTTACAGACTTCTCTGGCCTGCGAATCCCCCAGATTGTAAAGTAATTGAACATCTATGTGAACGTCTCGATTATAGTCTCCACTGCGTGTATCATTCTCAGCGCATCCTTGAACAAGTTTCGTTAGCGGGTAGCTTTGTCGACGTTGTAGCTCCAGAGACGTGAGATGTATCATTAGCCGCCAACACTACCAGCCGTCCTAGTTGGTTCAAATGGTTCTGAGCACTATGGGAGTTAACATCTGAGATCATCAGTCCCCTAGAACTTAGAACTACTTAAACCTAACTAACCGAAGGTTATCACACATATCCATGTCCGAGGCAGGATTCGAACCTGCGACTGTAGCGGTCGCGCGGTTCCAGACTGAAGCTCCTAAAACCGCTCGGCCACAACGGCCGGCGTCGGTCTAGTTGCTGAGTAGGCTGCAAACGATAGGCACTCTGGACACTTGTCGTGTAACAAGAAATGCGAGTCCATAAAATATAAGAAAAAGTAAGAGCGATGTTCTTAATCCTCGCAGATCGATATATCATTTCAAAGTTGCATCAGGTTTTCTCAATGTATCTCTGACGCCTTGGAAACTCAAGGACTACGGAGGTGTGAAATCGTTAGCAGTGGCAAAAAACGCGATCTTCATGCGCGACTCTTCTATTTACATAGTCTTTAGATCCTCTACAAGGTCTTGCACAGAATGATAACCAAATGCATCCCTCTAGGGTCTTCAATAGGATTATAACTAACACCTTGAGACTCTTTAAAGGATCACTGTGAATTCCATCTAGGTGGTGGTGGTGGTGGTTAGTGTTTAACGTCCCGTCGACAACGAGGTCATTAGAGACGGAGCGCAAGCTCGGGTTAGGGAAGGATTGGGAAGGAAATCGGCCGTGCCCTTTCAAAGGAACCATCCCGGCATTTGCCTGAAACGATTTAGGGAAATCACGGAAAACCTAAATCAGAATGGCCGGAGACGGGATTGAACCGTCGTCCTCCCGAATGCGAGTCTAGTGTGCTAACTACTGCGCCACCTCGCTCGGTCCATCTAGGAAAGTTGTACTCTGTTCACATATTTATCCTGACACAACATACATTTAGTGCCTGACAGTCATTTACGTTCCGCTCCCAGCTGCGGCCAGAGACTCACGGGCTGTGTGTCAACGGAGCTGGCGCACGATCCCGTGCAGGGTGAAGCCAGCATGTGAGGTGGGCGTAGCCGCTGACGTCATACCACTGATAAGTACCACAGCTGGCCGCCTGGCAGCCGCTCTCTTGTCTGTCCTGTGAAGCTTTTTGTCTACGGGCCACGCGATTACTCTGAACTCAGCGTTGTCTATTTACGTTTCTCGACTCTCTGGGTAGATTTATCACGCTTTACGGGAACCTTCTCTGTATTCTGGATTTTGCTTCTAATCAGCAAGCCAAGCCTGACGCCAACAACCAAACACAATTGTCCTTTGCATCCACTAGTATCTGTGACACCGTACAAGAGACCACAAATTTTGTATTTACAGTTGTGTATAAAATTAAGGACGAAAGTTACTTTCACATGACGAGTCACTGCCAAATAACATAGCTCGACCGTACATAGAAAGAGTGTTGATCACCTCGGACGGCAATGCAAGCTCTGCTATGTGCTCGAATCACGTTCGATATTGCTCCTGGATGCATTCGGTGTTCCCACCTCTCGTCATATGAGGCTACGTCCAGCACTGTCGAAAATGGTCATTTCGGTGGTCCAGATTTTATGGTGTGTGGAGGTATAATGTTGCGTGGGCGCACTGACCTCCAAATCACTGAAGACGGTACACTCACCGGTCAAGGTTATTGCAAGACTGTACTTCCTTCCCATGTAAGTCTTTTCAAGGTCCAATTCGGCCTTGACTTCATTTTTATGAAAGACAATGCGCGACCGCATCGAACAGCTCAGGAAGATGGGCTCTCGGAACAAGAGGATATTTCGCGATCTGACTGGACTGCCCGCTCCTGCGACTTAAATCGGCTTGAACAAGTGTGGGATGGGTTGGGGAGGCGTACTGGAGCACGTCCACATGCATCATCGACCATCCAGCAGTGGCCAACCGCACTGGTGGAGGAGTGGGGCACCCTACCACTCTCCTTACCAACTCTGTCCACAATGTCGGGCCGCATTTCAGAGCATGCGTTGCTGTCTGTGGTGTTTACACACCCCACTAAGAACCACGTCCCGCCGTTTGTAATGTCCAGGGGACCATCTCAAAACTTCACTGGACTTCAGAGCAATTATTGCCTTTGAATGGAGGTTTATTTCCGTTCGTCTCACTGCGTATTTCTTTTGATGACCTTCTGTATTACACTCCAGCAGTTCTTTCTATGTACGGTCCAAGTTTCATCGAACCACGAGTATGTTAATTGACAGAGATACTAAATGCGAAAATTAGGAGGATGAGTCAAATGAAAACCTTAAATTTGTAATAACAAATCGAAATTTCGCGCCGTTATCCTTTAAGTTGGTAAGCGCGCTACAAACAGTGTGCAGAATGGCCTGTAGGTGGCAGCATAGTGCAGATGCACACATACCATCGCAGTATCAGTCTAAAGATGACCGCCCCATTTACGACTTGCACCAGGGAAGAACAGCGTTCAGTTATTCGGTTTTTGCGTAGTGAAGGTGTGAAACCTATTGAAATTCATCGACGAATGAAGGTTCAGTACGGTGATGCATGTTTGTCACAGCAGCAAGTCTACGAATGGAGTAAGAAGTTCGCAAATAGTGTGACTTCAGTTGAAGATGCTCCTCGTTCAGGTCAGGCACAACGAGTTGTGACTCCACAGAACATTGCAGCAGTTGAAGCCATAGTGAAGATAAACCACTGATTGACACTCAGTGACATTGCAGCATATTTACAGATTAGTCATGGGGCAGCACACCACATTGTGCATGATGTGCTCCAATTTTCAAGGTGTCTACAAGATGGGTGCCACGGCAGCTGACTGCTGAAATGAGAGAACGACGTGTTGATGCTTGTGAAGAACTTCTTCGCCGCTTTCAACGAAAAGGTGATGGCTTCCTTGCAAGAATCGTTACTGGGGACAAAACCTGGGTCCACTTCCACCAATCGGAAACGAAGAGAGCGAGCAAGGAATGGGGCCATTCCTCGTCACCAAAACCAAAGAAGTTTCAAACAGAACCATCAGCAGGGAAGGTTCTGCTGACTCTCTTTTGGGACGAAAAAGGCGTCATTTTGGAGCATTACATGCCTAGAGGGACCACTGTTACCAGTGTATCATACACAAATCTAAAAAATCATCTGCGGCCTGCAATCAAATAAGAACGACGTGGATTGCTGCCGGCAGGTGTCCTTTCACAACATGACAATGCAAAGCCCCATACTGCCCGTACAACAGTTGCAACGATCACAGACCTGCATTTTGAGTGTCTTCCTCATCCACCATACTCACCAGACCTTGCCCAAAGTGATTTCCATATGTTTGGACCACTCAAAGACGCAATGGGAGGAAAGCAGTTCCGTTGCGATGAAGAGGTACGCTACGCGCTGCATGAGTGGTTGTACGGACTATCAAATGATTTTTTTTTTTCTAAACGAATTTATGCACTTTGTAAGCGCTGGAGGATTTGCATTGAGCGTGGGGGAGACTATGTTGAAAAGTGATACGGCTTTGTACCACTTCTGCACAATAAATATCATTTAAAAATGTTTAAGGTTTTCATTTGACTCACCCTCGTACATTTGTCATTTAGTTCTGCACCCCAGAGCAGTTACGTCCGAGTAGGATACATAAATATTGAGGATGGATCGGAAAGAGCCCAGATCATAGGCTTGACCGAAAGACGGCGTTACTGGCAGCCATACAAAATTGGTTGGGAAGTTATATGCAACCACACGAAATTGCCGTCTAACACTTTCGTCCAATGGTTGCTACAAAGTAAGAGAGTATAAGCCACTTTGAGCAACAAAAAGAGTTTCTAAAGGAATCAGAAAAACGCCCTTCCTGGAGGCGATACTCCATCCTCACTGTTGTGTAACATCTACGTGAGCAGCCATCCAGTGGGAGTCAGCACAAGATCTCCTCATTTTGAAGAAATGTAAGTATAGTTGTCAACAGTACTTGAAGATGAGTAAAAGTATCATTATGTGAATCACCCCAAGTCCAGCCCCAGCATAACACAAATCTACACATATCAATTGAGGAACAAAGGCTAATAGAAGCTGAAGATAATTTGAGGAGATCAACTGTTTCTTGACTGTGACGCATCAAAGTACGTGAGGGTGAAGCACGATGGCAGCCTCCACTCCGAAGCCCACGAAAATTATCGTGTAATCCCGAAATAACGTCTTCAGTAATGCAGCTAGTAGCACCTGAGTTGCCCACCCTGTTGCTCTCCGCAAGTTAGCCTCTGCTCCGCAGCGGAATACTCTGTACGTTTCGGGAGGAATTTCGCTCATAAAAAAAATTTACACTGCTCTGACAGAGCGAACTGTACTGGGTTGGTGCATAAGTTCGTAGCGCTATTCCATTAGTTTAATAAACACAACATATACACATAGTAGAGACTTAATCAATCAACATCAACAACATATTCTCCTTCACTATTTCAACAGTGCTCTCTAAAGTACTGGAGGGGACTAGGAAATGCCGTTAAGGTCCTAGACCCGATGAAGGGAAACCCCTGATCTACACCTCCACGCGGTAGAGAGTGGGCAACGTCACTTCATGTGATGGCTAACGTAGACAGGGACGAAGGGATGACTGGGATAAGTCATCACCCCAGCATCTGCTGGACAGGGCACCCTCTTGCCCTGAAAATGAAAATCATTTCCAAAGGCAGAGGAACCAACTGATGGTCAACGGCATAGGATGTGGAAGGCAACGAGAAACCACCACATTAAAGAACTACGGTTATCCCAAGCATCATCAGTAAATCATGTCAGTATCTTCTGTAAAATTTTCCGGAGATAAAATAGTCCCCCAATCGGATCTCCGGGTGGGGACTGCAAAAGATACAGACAACGTGAAGGAAAAAAAATCCCAATTTTAACATGTTGTTTGTTGTTGTGGTCTTCAGTCCTGAGACTGGTTTGATGCAGCTCTCCATGCTACTCTATACTGTGCAAGCCTCTTGATCTCCCAGTACCTACTGCAACCTACATCCTTCTGAATCTGCTTAGTGTATTCATCTCTTGGTCTCCCTCTACGATGTTTACCCTCCACGCTGCCCTCCAATACTAAATTGGTGATCCCTTGATGCCTCAGAACATGTCCTACAAACCGATCCCTTCTTCTGGTCAAGTTGTGCCACAAACTTCTCTTCTCCCCAATCCTATTCAATACTTCCTCATTAGTTATGTGGTCTACCCATCTAATCTTCAGCATTCTTCTGTAGCACCACATTTCGAAAGCTTCTATTCTCTTCTTGTCCAAGCTATTTATCGTCCATGTTTCACTTCCATACATGGCTACACTCCATACAAATACTTTCAGAAATGACTTCCTGACACTTAAATCTATACTCGATGTTAACAAATTTCTCTTCTTCAGAAACGCTTTCCTTGCCATTGCCAGTCTACATTTTATATCCTCTCTACTTCGACTATCATCAGTTATTTTGCTCCCCAAATAGCAAAACTCCTTTACTACTTTAAGTGTGTCATTTCCTAATCTAATTCCCTCAGCATCACCCGACTTAATCTGACTACATTCCATTATCCTTGTTTTGCTTTTGTTGATGTTCATCTTATATCCTCCTTTCAAGACACTATCCATTCGGTTCAACTGCCCTTGCAAGTCCTTTGCTGTCTCCGTCAGAATTACAATGTCATCGGCAAACCTCGAAGTCTTTATTTCTTCTACACAGATCTTAATACCTACTCCGAATTTTTCTTTTGTTTCCTTCACTGCTTACTCAATATACAGATTGAATAACATTGGGGAGAGGCTACAACCCTGTCTCTCTCTCTTCCCAACCACTGCTTCCCTTTCATGCCCCTCGAGTCTTTTAACTGCCATCTGGTTTCTGTACAAATTGTAAATAGCCTTTCTCTCCCTGTATTTTACCCCTGCCACCTTCAGAATTTGAAAGAGAGTATTCCAGTCAACATTGTCAAAAGCTTTCTCTAAGTCTACAATGCTAGAAACGTAGGTTTGCCTTTCCTTAATCTAGCTTCTAAGATAAGTCGTAGGGTCAGTATTGCCTCACATGTTCCAGTGTTTCTACGGAATCCAAACTGATCTTCCCCGAGGTCGGCTTCTACTAGTTTTTCCATTCGTCTGTAAAGAATTCGTGTTAGTATTTTGCAGCTGTGGCTTATTAAACTGATTGTTCGGTAATTTTCACATCTGTCAACACCTGCTTTCTTTGGGATTGGAATTATTATATTCTTCTTGAAGTCTGAGGGTATTTCGCCTGTTTCATACATCTTGCTCACCAGATGGTAGAGTTTTGTCAGGACTGGCTCTCCCAGGGCCGTCAGTAGTTCCAATGTAATGTTGTCTACTCCCGGGGCCTTGTTTCGACTCATGTCTTTCAGAGCTCTGTCAAACTCCTCACGCAGTATCGTATCTCCCATTTCATCTTCATCTACATCCTCTTCCATTTCCATAATATTGTCCTCAAGTACATCGCCCTTGTATAGACCCTCTATATACTCCTTCCACCTTTCTGCTTTCCCTTCTTTGCTTAGAACTGGGTTTCCATTTTAACATAGCCACTTGGAATGTGAGAACACCGCTTCAGTGTAGTAAGTTAGAAAATGTAAAACGTGAAATGGAGCGACTGGAAATCGATATCCTAGGCTTATAGGACATGAGATGGCCCCATCCAGGTGATTTCTGGTCTGGAGAATACAGAGTCATTCACACCGGAACTGGCCTAGATAGACCAGGAATGGGAGGAGTTGGAATAATTTTAAGGAAAAACTATAGCTCACGTGTCAAGGGATATGTGCAATATAGCTCTCGAATAATACTAGTCAAACATGAAACTAAACCAAAGGACACTACGATAATTTCAAATATACATGCCAACATCCAAAGAAGAAGATGCAGTCATTGACGAAATATACGAAGAAATAAGTAATGCGATGAGAAATGTTAAGGAAGATGAAAACCTGATTGCCATGGAGGACTGGAATGCGATTGTGGGTGAAGAACCGGAGGAAGAAATTGTTGGCAAATATGGACTTGGAATAAGAAATGAAAGAGGAGATCAACTTATCGAGTTCTGCTCGAGGAACCAATTACTTGTTGGAAACACACTTTTCCAACATCACAAACGAAGAAGATACACATGGAATGCCCCTGGAGACCTGAAGAGACAACAGATTGATTACATTCTAGTGAAAGCACGTTTTAGGAACCAGATAAAAGATTGCAGTAGCTCTGCACCTGCAGACATAGGCAGTGATCATAACCTGGTCCTGATGAAAAGTACACTGGGATTCAAACGTTCGAAGAAGAAGCCAGTAAAACTTAAATGGGAACTAGAAAAACTGAAAACCGAGGGACTGTAAAAGCTCTATGCTCATGAAACAGACAACCCAGCTAAGGATTTTCAACATGGTGAAGTAAATGAAGACTGGGATCAAATTAAATCTGGTATATTCAAAGCAGCAGAAAAGATAGTTGGAAGAACTGAACCCAAAAAAAGAGGGAATGGATTAGACCAGATATAACTGAGCTTATAGAAAACAGGAGATAATACAAAAATGCAACTAATGAACAAGGAAAAGCTGAGTACAGAAGACTAAGGAATTTAGTTAATAGAGAAGCTAGGGAAGCAAAAGAAAATTTTCTTGAATAAATGTGCAGAGAAGTGCATGAAAATATGCAAAACGGAAGAACTGATTTAGACTACAGAAGAGGAAATCAATTTTTTAACAAACGTAAATCAACAATCTCAGGCACAATAGAAAATAAAGAGGGGAAAATGCTGTTTGGTGAAGACATGGTGAAGAGATGCAAAGAATACGTAGAGGAGTTGCATGCCGAACACCTCTTTTGGAGGAAGTAATAGGAAGAGAAGAGCAAGTAGACGAAGATGTCAAGGAAGATGACATTCTGTAAGAAGAATTCGACAGAGCTCTAAAAGAGTTAGGAGGAAAACAAAGCAACGGATATTGATGACATCCCTGCAGAACTAATAAAGAATGCTGCTGACAACAACAAAATGATGCTGCTTAAACTTATTAGGTCCATCTATAACACAGGAGAGATATCGACAGATTTCCAGAAATGGATCATTGTTCCTATACCAAAGAAGGCAGCAGCAACAAAATGCGAACAGTACCGAACTCTAAGCCAAATATCACATGCATCAAAAATTCTCATAAAAATAGTTTTGAAGAGAATTGAAGAGAAGGTGGAGGATATGCTGAGTGAAGATCAGTTTGGTTTCAGAAGGGGTTGGGAACAAGAGAGGAGATTCTGGCACTGAGATTCGCTATCGGAAAGCAATTACAGAAAATTAAACCAACTTATATTGCCTTTGTAGACATGGAAAAGGCATTTGATAACGTTATCTGGCAAGAGATGTTCAGAGTGCTGAGGAAAAGTGAATAAAGTACAAAGACACTCGTGTGATACTCAGTTTCTATAAGAATGAGGTGGCAGTGATTAGGAACTGTCACCATTAACAAGAAGCAAATATTGGAAAAGGGGTAAAGCAAGGGTGTGCTCTCTCTCCTCTCACATTCAATGCTTACATCCAGGAAGCTATAGACCAAGTTCGAGAAACTACTGAGGTGGGGATCAAAATTAATGGACAGAAGACAGACATGCTACGTTATGCAGATGATATTGTCATAGTCACGGAGACAAAAGAAGATCTAGAGGAAGTTCTCAGAACAATCGAAAAAAATTCTATGCAATCAGTATGAAATGAGAATAAACAAGAAAAACACTAAAGTGATGGTATGCAGTACAGAAGCAGAATATGAACCTCTGAGAATGAGAATTGGAAAGAGGAGCTGGAAGTGATAAAGGAATTTTTTTACCTGGGAAGAAAAATCACAAGAGATGGTAGAAGGCGCAAAGAAATTGCGACCAGAATACAGAAGACCAAATTGCATTTAATCAGAGAAGGAACTTACTCACCAGCAACAACATCAGCCTGAAAATAAAGAAACGTATTATGAAAGGTTTCGTTTGGAGTGTGGCCCTATACGGATGTGAAACTTGGACAATTGTAAGAGGAGAGAAGACGACTAGAGGCCCTGGAGATGTGGTGCTATAGAAGGATGATGAAGATCAGCTGGAGAGACAAAGTAACAAATGAAGAGGTGCTTAGAAGATTACAGAAAACCAGATCTCTGTGAAGGAACATCCAGACAAGAAGAGACAAACTTGTAGTGCACATCCTACGACACAACAACATCACTGGAACAACAGCAGGAGGAGCTATTTAGGGAAGGAATCGGCGGGGGCGACCAAGGATATCATAGATGCAACAGATCATGAAAGACGTTGGACGTAACACATACGTGTAAATGAAGAGGAAGGCAGACAGAAGAGAGGAATGGCGCTCTGCTGCAAACCAACCTCAGGGTTGAACACTAAAGGAAAGAAGATTTCAACAGTCTGCCAATGCTGTGGTAACTTTTCGATTCTGTGACTGTGAAATCAAGTGATATTGAGGCGAAGAACTCGTCGAGCCTTCTTGAAGTTTGTTTTATAGAGAGCGGAAAAGGGGAAAAGTTGAGGGCGCAAGATCAGTGAATAAGATAGGTGAGGGATGACTTCCCAACCCAACTCCTGTATAGTGCTTTCTTGCAAGACTGGCAGAATGCGGGTGTCCGTTATCGTGGAGTTGTTCTTGGAGTGCGTCTGAAAGACGTCTCAGTTGTTGACAACAAATATCAGCTATGATGGTTACACCTCGGAGAAGCAATTCGTATTACACCGCACTATCGTCGTTCCACCAGAAGCATAACATTTTCTTTTGTGGATGCACGTAGGTCTTTGTACAGGGAGTTGCTGCTTTGTTTGCGCTCAACTATTCCTTTCTTTACCTTATGTTAGCATAAAGCCACTATTTCTCGTCACCAGTGACTATACACGATAGGAATGGTCGTTGTTTTTCACGAACCAATTGATGACGATCAAGCAGAGATGTACCCGTTGATTTTGTTATTTTGGCTCAGAGCTTGCGATACCCATACACCCGAATTTTGAATCTTCACCATTGCAAGCAAATGTCGCACGATGGTGCAATGGTCACAGTTCATCACATTTGCCAGTTCTCGAGTACACTGACGTGGATTATTGTGGATTAATGCGTTTAAACGATCTTCATCAAGCCCAGAAAGTCTTCCTTAACTTGTAGGGTCACTAATGTCAAAACGATCCTCCTCAAAACGAGAAAACCATTTTCTTGCCGTGCTCTGTCCGAAGACTTTATCCTCGTATACGGTGCAAATGTTTCTCGCTGCTTCCACTCCTGTTACCCCTCCACTGAACTCAAACAGAAGAATATGTCGGAAATGTTATTTCTCCACTTGGAACTCGATTTCACAGCATCCACAACTCCACTCACAATCTACAAGTGACAGCATGTGAACTCAAATAGTAACAATGTACTACGACTAAGAAAATGACAATAGATAAATAAATCCATAGCAACCGGAATAACAACATGCAAAACAAAAGCGCTACGAATTCATGCACTATGATAATAACAGGCCGTCTGCAGCAACTGCAGCCAAAATTGCATATACTTCATAAGAATAATACCCGCAGAGGAACAATGCGAGAGATCGACATGAAAAAGCAGAGAAACTTACTCTAGGCATCCGCCTAAGTTCTGAAAAAGAAATCCTGAAGATTGCGGAGGCTAGTCCTTTACATCGCAGATGTCGTTGCATCGAGCTGTGGCGAAATATAGCTACTGGATGTTGGTCTGAAGATATCAATGGGAACTTCATGCTGGCCACGATATACCCTATGGGACGTGGATGACACTGAACGTATGGAGGGTTGGAGTGACATGGTCCAAGGAAAACCTGGAGCAGCGGACAAACATCACTGGAGAGTCACCCGGTAGCTGTTGGGGGCCTCAAAGAGCAACCCACCTTGTCTGCCGCAGGCTGCACGAACCTTACACAATCAACCATCTGCTGAAAGAGAATGAAAGAACTATCCATGCACCAAAATTTAGTGCTGTACTGTCAGTTTGAAATCTGTCTTTATTTGATATGGATTTTTCTCATCTTTTATTTCTGCTGTTTGTGTACTCCGTTTCGATAGTTCATATTGTTTTCATCTACAATTACTTGTGTTTGTATCTATGATCTCCTTTGCTTGTACTACTGAACCACGGTGCCAATGCACTTGGTGTTCCATGGACGTTATCGGAGACACGCGGTGACGTTATAGTAAAAAAAACGTACCCATTTTTTGGACTGACGAATACACTATGGAAATCCGATCAGCTTCACGAGAAAAGTTGTCTGTTAGTATAGTAGACGTCAATCTGATGGACTTCAAAAGTACAGTAGACGCCAGTCTGATGGACTTCAAAATGGTTCAAATGGCTGTAAGCACTATGGAACTTAACATCTGAGGTCATCAGTCCCCTAGACTTAGAACTACTTACACCTAACTAACCTAAGGACATCACACACATCCATGCCCGAGGCAGGATTCGAACCTGCGACCGTAGCAGCCGCGTGGCTCCGGATTGAAGCGCCTAGAACCGCTCGGCCACGGCGGCCGGCTGATGGACTTCAAGTGCACTGGTAAACACATGAGCAGACTTAAGCAACCTCGCTCTTAGATGAAATAGCATTGTGGTCGACTGGTATAGTCGTTTGCTCATAATTTATTTTAGTCCGCGCCCGCTAGCTGAATGGTCAGCGTGACTGATTGCCAATCCTCTGGGCCCGGGTTCAATTCCCGACTGGGTCCGGGAGTTTTCTCCGCCGAGGGACTGGGTGTTGTGTTGTCCTCCTTATCATCCTATCATCCTCATCAATTGCAGGTCGCCGACGTGGCGTCAGATTGAAAGACCGGCACCCGGCGAACAGTCTGCCCGACGGGGGGCCCTAGCCATAGTATTCAATTTAAAAAAAAATCATTTTTACATCCCCTACCGGATATAAGTTCCTCTAGACTCTTCCACGCATAAGGATGAGCTCTAATTATCCATGTACCTCCTAAATGTTTTCCAAGGTATCTGCCCATCTTCTGTTAGGTCTTTTACCTTTGATGCCCTGTGGTCATGGTCCCTTCTTCTCCCCGACCAAATAGTCTGCAAACCACACTCATTGTAAACGTCCCTTCTGAGGCATACCGGAGGCTTACATTTGAAAATCGTATTTAGTTTACAAAAAACAATACTAACCAGTTTTACTCTCGTGTTTATTTCTTTAGCTGCCCATAATCGTTTTCTTAGCTGTTCTGCGTACACAAAATCAACCACTGGTGCTACGAATTCATTGCAAACTTGTGCTGTTTTATTTTCGATATATTAGTTAGATTCGAGGCATGCTGTACTTCTTGCTCGTCCAGCCGATCACAGTAGTGCTGATCTGGCGCACGTCTTTGGCCGAAGGGTGGGGTCAACAGCCTTTTGAGCTGCAGCTACTGCCATTCCGGGTTGACGTCGAGCGGCGGGAGACGGAAGTACTCTGGACACAACGAGAAAACATCATCCGGAAGTCAGAGCCGTGGCCACAGGGAGTGGCCAACAGTCAACGCCGGGCGTGCCTGTTCTGGGTGGCGGCGACCGGGGTTCATGAACCGGGCTGTGCCTGGAGATGTGGGCAGCAGAGAGGGCGATACGGAGACATCAAGGAAAGCCTCTACTGGTAGCCGTGCTTCGATGGGCTGACGAGTCGAGGGATGGAGCTGAGTCTGACTGAGTTGAGGCATTGACCCGACTCGTCTGAAGCAGCGCAGCAAGCCGAAGGCATCGCGGTGGCCGAGTAGCGGCGGTTAGAGAGGAAGTACACACAATCATTCGGTAGACAGCCAACGAATACGCAGCCTGCTGCACATCTGGTGTGCCGAGGAGCCGAGACTGGGACTCCACTAATGATTGACGGCCGCAGAGTATGGACTCAACAGGCCAAGGGGGCGGTTGGTGTCCTTCCCGGGTGAGAGGACGGCGATGTCAGAAGATAAGCAGACAGGGGCTTTCCGTATTACAAGAGGAACATTGACAGTGTGCTTTGGTGACCCACAGTCGAATATTGGTCGGTTGAGTTCATTCACACGGTATTTAGTGTACAGTGAAGGGTACAAGCAGAGTACACCGGGTGTAACGATTTCCCAGTCACGTTCCACGTGACAGGGCCGTGTGCTCAGTGTGGTGTGTTGAGCTTACTGTGCTTGCTTGCGCACTGAGTGTACGGTTGTTTCCTCGGAACGAGAGTTTTGTTTACCCGTCTGTTGTTATTATGCTGTGAGTGTAACCAGAATTCTATGTGCTGTTGTACAGAGAATTGTAATTGTCAACTTTGCCTAGATAATATTCAGTTGTTTCGTAGTAGTGTTGCTAATAGTGGCAGCGGTGAAGGTCGTGGTTGGTAGATCCAGCTCAAGTCATAACGTATGTCTTTCTTTCTTTTGCTGGTGCCTTGTCCCGCGGTTGCACAGGGTCGGCAGGGTTAGGAACGGATTGGCAAGGTTAGTTTTGAAGGGGTGGGCGCATGCCCTTCCTGCCGTCACCCCGTACCTCCCAGGACAGAATTAGTGTAACCCAGCTGTCTGCGTCTAGTGTAATCCATGGGGTAGTGCGAACGTGTTCAGATGCCAGCGAGTCGTGTAACTGAGGCGCAACGTGTGGACCAGCCTGGTATTCACCTAGTGGGACGTGGAAAACCGCCTAAAAACCACATCCAGGATGGTCGACACACCAGCCGACATCGGTAATCCGCCGGGCGGATTCGATCCGGGGCCAGCGCGCCTACCCGAGTCCAGGAAGCAGCGCAGTAGCGCTCTCGGCTAACCTGGCGGGTTTTCAAGTCTTAACGTATGTAATCCAAATTAAATCTGAGGGCTGATTTTCTGATCTACTGTTTTTTTAAAGTGGTTCTGTATGGAAGTTGTTTTCATTTCGTTTTTTTTTTTTTTTTTTTTTTTTTTTTTTTTTGCCAAAAGGGCGAATATTGAGAACTGTCTGAGTTCTTGTTGTTGCCACACAATTTAGTATTATTGGGGCGGTGTTAATTTGAAACTGTTTCATCACTGTGCTAAAGAAATTCTTGTTCGTTTATTGTATTAATCTGTCGCGCATGCTTCAGGAACAATGACTGGGCCACATACTAAAATTCAGTTTGTCAACTTGCTGTTTTGTTAATTGCTGGGGAAGGTATTTTAGGTTTAATTAATATTGTTTACCAAAGTAAGTCCACATCTGCACAACCCCCAGTCCGAACCCAACCCCACTAAAACCGTCACTATAATTATATTTATCTTTTTTCTGTTTCAGGTCTACTGTCAAACTTGAATTGTTAGAAATTTATTCTAGAAATTATCTGCGCTACAAGCAAATCACTCAATACCATCAGGAACCGTAAGATGGTATATGGTACACCATATGCATTCCTTTTTCGTTTTATTTCTTGTAATAATGCTGAGAATAGTTCTCGTGATATGAGGTCTCCTTTGCTGAATCATCTTCAGTTTTGAATTTTTTACTATCCTGATGGATTAAAATAGAAAATGTAGCTCAAATGTGGATATAATTCAGTATGTTATCGTAGGCCTCATCAGTTCAGTCTTTCTCAAATGCTGTTAGTACAGATTTTGGTGTATCCAAGTCAAATGCTTTCTTAGAAGCTATGACAAAGTGGTAACACAATCCCGTTGCTTCGTTGTATAATTTTTTCCACGACTTACAAAAGGTCCATTTCAAAGTCTTTTTTTCGTTTTCCTGTTTAAAATCTAATGTTTGCTGTATGGGACGTAGCTGTATAATCCTCACCGTGTTATTGCACAATCTTGTAAATCGATATGTTGACCACAAAAATACCTGTGACACGGCAGTGTCCCCGCCGGCGGCGCCCTTGCCGTACATGGGGTTGTCGAAGGCCTTCTCTGGGGGCGGCGGTGCCACCACAGAGACGTGGCTGTCCTCCTGGTCCGTGTTCTCGAAGCGAGCGAACACGAATGGCCGGCCGTCTCCTTGCAGAGACCTGCAACAGCGCGAGTCCTCCATAAACAGCTCGTCGCAAACGTACTGAGGGATAGGCGCTCATAAAGTCCTCATCCCTAGCTGATGAGGTATGAACATGAACTTTTGTTTGGGGTAAGAAAGCGTAACCACGAAGAAAGCAGTAAGAGACGTAGTCACTCAAATGAGGTATCATTATGGAAATTATGAGAGGCATGTATGTGAACCATTGCCCTCCGGTCTACCACGTTCAGACAACACACCATGTTCACAATAATAAGTTTGGCATTAAATATTCGGAATATCTGTATATTATAAAACATATATGTACTTACACACTAGGTTTACTGGTGACAGCACTTGTGTGCGTGTCTTTGGCTATGATAGATGTGTCACTGCTCAATATAATGTGAAATAACGCGTCTTCTTCATTCACACAATGTGTTCCATAAATTCCATCACAAAGGACAACTTTAGAATGTTGGACAATTCAAATTATACATCAATTCGCAGAACCAACCACTGCAGGATGCTTCTATAAATATTTCACCAAGAACATACAGGGTATAACGATTATAAGTTCAAACATTTTATACTCGATACCTGAGTAGAAACAAGGCCCCGGGAGTAGACAACATTCCATTAGAACTACTGACGGGCTTGGGAGAGCCAGTCCTGACAAAACTCTACTATCTGGTGAGCAAGATGTATGAGACAGGCGAAATACCCTCAGACTTCAAGAAGAATATAATAATTCCAATCCCAAAGAAAGGAGGTGCTGACAGATATGAAAATTACCGAACTATCAGTTTAATAAGTCACAGCTGCAAAATACTAACGCGAATTCTTTACATACGAATGGAAAAACTGGTAGAAGCTGACCTCGGGGAAGATCAGTTTGGATTCCGTAGAAATATTGGAACACATGAGGCAATACTGATCCTACGATTTATCTTGGAAGCTAGATTAAGGAAAGGCAAACCTACGAGTCTAGCATTTGTAGACTTAGAGAAAGCTTTTCACAATGTTGATTGGAATACTCTCTTTCAAATTCTGAAGGTGGCAGGGGTAAAATACAGGGAGCGAAAGCCTATTTACAATTTGTACAGAAACCAGGTGGCAGTTATAAGAAAAAAAATGGCTCTGAGCACTATGGGACTCAACTGCTGAGGTCATTAGTCCCCTAGAACTTAGAACTAGTTAAACCTAACTAACCTAAGGACATCACAAACATCCATGCCCGAGGCAGGATTCGAACCTGCGACCGTAGCGGTCTTGCGGTTCCAGACTGCAGCGCCTTTAACCGCACGGCCACTTCGGCCGGCGGCAGTTATAAGAGTCGAGGGACATGAAAGGGAAGCAGTGGTATGGAAGGGACTGAGACAGGGTTGTAGCCTATCCCGGATGTTATTCAATCTGTATATTGAGCAAGCAGTAAAGGAAACAAAAGAAAAATTCGGAGTAGGTATTAAAATCCATGGAGAAGAAATAAAAACTTTGTGGTTCGCCGATGACATTGTAATTCTGTCTGAGACAGCAAAGGACTTGGAAGAGCAGCTGAACGGAATGGACAGTGTCTTGAAAGGAGGGTATAAGATGAACCTCTACAAAGGCAAAACTAGGATAATGGAATGTAGCCGAATTAAGTCGGGTGATGCTGATGGAATTAGATTAAGAAATGAGACACTTAAAGTAGTAAAGGAGTTTTGCTATTTGGGGAGCAAAATAACTGATGATGGTCGACGTAGAGAGGATATAAAATGTAGACTGGCAATGGCAAGGAAAGCGTTTCTGAAGAAGAGAAATTTGTTAACATCGAGTATAGATTTAAGTGTCTGGAATTCGTTTCTAAAAGTATTTTTATGGAGTGTAGTCATGTTTGGAAGTGAAACATGGACAATAAACAGTTTGGGCAAGAAGAGAATAGACGCTTTCGAAATGTGGTGCTACAGAAGAATGTTGAAGATTAGGTGGGTAGATCACATAACTAATGAGGAGGTATTGAATAGGATTGGGGAGAAGAGGAGTTCGTGACACAACTTGACTAGAAGAAGGGATCGGTTGGTAGGACATGTTCTAAGGCATCAAGGGATCACCAGTTTAGTATTGGAGGGCAACGTGGAGGGTAAACATCGTAGAGGGAGACCAAGAGATGAACACACTAAACAGATTCAGAAGGATGTAGGTTGCAGTAGGTACTGGGAGATGAAGAAGCTTGCACAGGATAGAGTAGCATGGAGAGCTGCATCAAACCAGTCTCAGGACTGAAGACCACAACAACAACAACAACAACAACAACCTTAATATGTACACACATCGGTGTGGTTCTCTTTCCTTTGCATTGAACAGTCTTACCACAAGCGCGGCACATACTTTAGCTACCTGATATTTTCTGCACGGCTCTAACTGCACCACTATGTTGACTACACCTCTCAGTATAGGCTATCTGTTTTGCGTCCATACGTCCACACTTCAGAATATGACATGCTGCCCAAGGGAAAATAAACATTAATGGTTTGCTCTTGCCATATGTACTTGGAAGTCTACATTTAATCGTCCGTGCCGGCCGCGGTGGTCTAGCGGTTCTAGGCGCTCAGTCCGGAACCGCGCGACTGCTACGGTCGCAGGTTCGAATCCTGCCTCGGGCATGGATGTGTGTGATGTCCTTAGGTTAGTTAGGTTTAAGTAGTTCTAAGTTCTAGGGGACTGATGACCACAGATGTTAAATCCCATAGTGCTCAGAGCCATTTGAACCATTTTTAATCGTCCGCAAATGAAGTGAATACTGATGTAATTTTGTTCAGTACACTTTTCTCAGTCACTCATAAAAACGTCTGCGCTTTTACCCATTACACCCTGTATAAATAAATAATTATAAGAATTATAACTACTTTTTTAAGCACCCAGAAGACATGGCCAGATGTCAATCTCACTTCGTATACATGCACTCAGTCGGCTAGTATGTCAGTGATTACCTTCCGTGACCAGCATGTGGAACGTCTTGGTGATGGTTCCGCAACTGGGATAACAATTTTGAAGAAAATGTCAGTAGCGTTTGCACAATTTTTTTTTTATTTTACACCACGACGAGTTTCGGTATCTGAGGCAATTATTAGTGGTATCTACGTAGTATCAAACAAAAGAGTACAACAGAATCAGTCAAATGGCGAAGAATGTAGCAATAATCATCAACAACAAATCAAATACATAAATTTTCAAAAGAGCTCGCCCGTATACTTCATAAAAGAAATAAATTAAAAACTAACGTGTTGTGAACTAGTCTACTATTAAAATGAATATATGTTATGTAAACTAAATAATGTCAAAATTGCTAGTAGCAAACACCATAAAAACACGATAGTTATCTAGGAAATCGACATATGTCAGGCGTCCTCAGAGGACAGAGGAAGACTGCTAAGGCGTGCAAGGAGATCGCAAGTAAATAGGGGGGACGAAAGTTACTAGCAGGACAAGAAGGGGACAGGTAGGCAAGCACGCAGAAGCAAGTAATGAGATAAAAACTGACATAATGCTTTAAAAGTTAAATACGAAACGAACTGGAATTTAAAATGCTGGCAAGGATCAAGGTTGCATAATAAAAAGACGTGTAAAAATATTATTACGAAAAGAGAAAGCACAACAGATGACGCTCAGAGACGCTATGATGAACGAAACCTCCATTTGGAAAGCAACGACAGTAAACAAATGGAAACGGCAGAGGATGTCTCTGCATGCAGACATGATGTTGATACAACATGTGGCCATAAGGAACTGAGCATGGTCTGTGTGTACAAGAAATGGGCCTGCTGTGCAAATAGTCTGAAAGGTATTCAGAAAACAATGTTTTAGGCTTTTTCGTTCATTAAGAATATCGTTCTTATTGCGGTACACATGATTATAGATTTCAATTTCCTCAAAAATGTACACATCTGTACATCTTGATCTTTGGCTTCCCTCTGACAACCATGCCCCCACTCTTGCTACCCTCCCTGTTTTCCTTTCCCTGTTGCTTCATAACCTGGGTTGTGAGTAACTGAATCCACTTTCCCTTCTTCCCTTTCTTTCCCCTCTCTCCTCCCTGATGAAGGAACATTTGTTCCAAAAGATAGGAACGTAAATTTTCGGTTCTGTTTTGTGTGTATCTATCGGCTGTACTGAGCTGAGGTAAGTACTGGCCAGCCCCTCTATCTCTTTGTTAGTATTTGTTTCAGTTGTAAATTTGTTGTTTTCAATATTAATGTTTGGTACAACCTGAACTAGTGTGTTACCGGTTTCGAAGACAATTCTAACATTAACACTGCGAAACAATGCACTGAGTTCATAAGAAACTTTCCCGTAAAAGTGAAATGAGATGAATTTTACCTTGCGTACTGCATCGTCACTAACAGTGTTGCCTCGATTTTGAAGAACGTCAAGTTTAGATTTATATAATTACGTATCTTATCAGAACTGCCACGGAAAAATGATAGTCGTTCTGGCAGGCAATTTGACGGAATATATTCAGTTCTTTATAGTTTCTGAATTATTAAGGCCTAATTTAAGTCAGCTGCTTATCATTTCTTGGAAAAATGCTTTGTTTTACTTTTCTGGGTGGCAAGAGTTCTGAGAAATAATGACATCAGTTGTTGTAGGTTTGCGATAAATTCAAAACGATTGATTTCTTTTGACTTTAGCAGTGCATAAATAAAGAAAATCAATGGGCATATTTTGCTGATGTTCTACGGTGAAGTGAATGTTAGGCTAAAGTTCGTTCATCATAAGAGCTAACAGATCAGTGTCGTCATTAGATCCTAGCTGCAACAATACAATATTATCTACATATCTTTTGTAATAGCTCAATCATTTTCTGCCTTTCTTGTAAATGATAAGAGTTGCAGTTCTCTATAACAGATGGAATGGTCACTGGAGTGCATTAGTGTTGTTCGTGCTTAGTGTTGTTACCGATGTTGGTACGGTACGTCAGGGCCTTGAAGAGCGTCAGATGTGGCGTGATCACAGAGGAGGACAGGTACTCGTGTGAGTGTTGTCAGCACCTGACAGAGTTTGAAAGTGAGCTCATTGTGGGTCTCCATTTGGCCCGCTAGTCTAACGTTGCAATATCCAGATTCGTGATGCAGTCGGGTATAACACTGGCCCGATTTTGACTGCATGGGAACGTCAGGGCAGGCGTTGTAGTCGTCAAGGTTCTGGTCGACCGCGTCTGCCCCCTACCAGGGAGGATCGCCGTATTGTGCACTAAGCTCATCGTAGTCCCTACATTTTTGGAGGGACACTCCTAGTGTCACGATATGGGGACACTTGACTTTAGATCATGGTTGGTGGTGACTGAGGGAATGGCGACGGCACACCGTACGTCACGGATATCCTGAGTCCTCACATGTTACCTATCGTGCGGCAGTGCAATGATTCGATTTTTCCACTGGACAGTACTAGGCCACACAAGGCACGTACCTCTATGAATTGTCTGTTGGTTGTTAAGGTACTCCAGCGGACAGCGAGATCGCCAGTTCTGTCCCCGACAGAACGTAGGCAAGCGTTTGACTCGGTGCCCCACTGCAGACTCCTAACTAAGGTACGAGCATATGGGATTGGTTCCCAAGTATGTGAGTGGCTCGAAGACTTCTGAAGTAATAGAACCCAGTACATTGTCCTCAATGGCGAGTGTTCATCGGAGGTGAGGGTGTCATCTGGAGTGCCCCAGGGAAGTGTGGTAGGTCCGCTGTTGTTTTCTATCTACATAAATGATCTTTTGGATACGGTAGATAGCAATGTGCGGCTGTTTGCTGATGATGCTGTGGTGTACGGGAAGGTGTCGTCGTTGAGTGACTGTAGGAGGATACAAGATGACTTGGACAGGATTTGTGATTGGTGTAAAGAATGGCAGCTAACTCTAAATATAGATAAGTGTAAATTAATGCAGATGAATAGGAAAAAGAGTCCCGTAATGTTTGAATACTTCATTAGTCGATTAAATATTTGGGCGTAACATTGCAGAGCGATATGAAGTGGGGCAAGCATGTAATGGCAGTTGTGGGGAAGGCGGATAGTCGTCTTCGGTTCATCGTTAGAATTTTGGGAAGATGTGGTTTATCTGTACAGGAGACCGCTTATAAAACACTAATACGACCTATTCTTGAGTACTGCTCGAGCGTTTGGGATCCCTATCAGGTCGGATTGAGGGAGGAAATAGAAGCAATTCAGAGGCGGGCTGCTAGATTTGTTACTATTAGGTTTGATCATCACACGAGTGTTACGGAAATGCTTCAGGAACTCGGGCGGGAGTCTCTAGAGGAAAGGAGGCGTTCTTTTCGTGAATCGCTACTGAGGAAATTTCGAGAACCAGCATTTGAGGCTGACTGCAGTACAATTTTACTGCCGCCAACTTACATTTCGTGGAAAGACCACACAGATAAGATAAGAGAGATTAGGGCTCGTACAGAGGCATATAGGCAGTCATTTTTCCCTCGTTCTGTTTGGGAGTGGAACGGGGAGAGAAGATGCTAGTTGTGGTAGGAGGTACCCTCCGCCACGCACCGTATGGTGGATTGCGGTGTATGTAGATGTAGGTGGGACCAGTTCGGACGTCAGTTCCGTCCCAGTGCCAATATCCAATATATCGAGGACCAGCTACAACAGCTGTGGGATAGCTTACTTCGCCAGAGCATGCAATGCAAAGAGGGTGTTAGGAGTATATGCGACGGTACTCACTGTCCGTGTCGGTAGACGAAGAGGAAGAAGAGCCCGGCCATGAGCAGCAGCACGGCGGCGAGCGCGCCCACCATGAAGGCGAATAGAGCCAGGGCGGCGCCGCCGCGCAGCTCGGGGCCCGACGCCTGCACCGACGCCGCCAGCACTCCCAGATTCGGATCTGCAACACCCGAAGCCCCCCACTCTGGCAAGTGAGTTTGTCAGGTCACGAACACCCCACCTTCCCAGCTGGAGGTTCATCGTATGCTAAGGCTATCAGTCGCACTTTTTTTTAACAGAGGTAACTGATCCTGTTTAGTTCTCGCTTCACCACATGTCGCTGATGACCTCACTTGTCGTGTCGGAGAGGCTGCTCCGGCACTTACTGAAAGAACAGGGTACAAGCAACGACGATTTCTGGTACACTTTGGAACGAACGATACCTGCCTTCTGGACTCCAAGTTCATACTTCATCCATTCCAGCGATTGGCAGAGAACGTTGAGAATACCGTTCTTATAAATACACTCCTGGAAATGGAAAAAAGAACACATTGACACCGGTGTGTCAGACCCACCATACTTGCTCCGGACACTGCGAGAGGGCTGTACAAGCAATGATCACACGCACGGCACAGCGGACACACCAGGAACCGCGGTGTTGGCCGTCGAATGGCGCTAGCTGCGCAGCATTTGTGCACCGCCGCCGTCAGTGTCAGCCACTTTGCCGTGGCATACGAAGCTCCATCGCAGTCTTTAACACTGGTAGCATGCCGCGACAGCGTGGACGTGAACCGTATGTGCAGTTGACGGACTTTGAGCGAGGGCGTATAGTGGGCATGCGGGAGGCCGGGTGGACGTACCGCCGAATTGCTCAACACGTGGGGCGTGAGGTCTCCACAGTACATCGATGTTGTCGCCAGTGGTCGGCGGAAGGTGCACGTGCCCGTCGACCTGGGACCGGACCGCAGCGACGCACGGATGCACGCCAAGACCGTAGGATCCTACGCAGTGCCGTAGGGGACCGCACCGCCACTTCCCAGCAAATTAGGGACACTGTTGCTCCTGGGGTATCGGCGAGGACCATTCGCAACCGTCTCCATGAAGCTGGGCTACGGTCCCGCACACCGTTAGGCCGTCTTCCGCTCACGCCCCAACATCGTGCAGCCCGCCTCCAGTGGTGTCGCGACAGGCGTGAATGGAGGGACGAATGGAGACGTGTCGTCTTCGGCGATGAGAGTCGCTTCTGCCTTGGTGCCAATGATGGTCGTATGCGTGTTTGGCGCCGTGCAGGTGAGCGCCACAATCAGGACTGCATACGACCGAGGCACACAGGGCCAACACCCGGCATCATGGTGTGGGGAGCGATCTCCTACACTGGCCGTACACCACTGGTGATCGTCGAGGGGACACTGAATAGTGCACGGTACATCCAAACCATCATCGAACCCATCGTTCTACCATTCCTAGACCGGCAAGGGAACTTGCTGTTCCAACAGGACAATGCACGTCTGCATGTATCCCGTGCCACCCAACGTGCTCTAGAAGGTGTAAGTCAACTACCCTGGCCAGCAAGATCTCCGGATCTGTCCCCCATTGAGCATGTTTGGGACTGGATGAAGCGTCGTCTCACGCGGTCTGCACGTCCAGCACGAACGCTGGTCCAACTGAGGCGCCAGGTGGAAATGGCATGGCAAGCCGTTCCACAGGACTACATCCAGCATCTCTACGATCGTCTCCATGGGAGAATAGCAGCCTGCATTGCTGCGAAAGGTGGATATACACTGTACTAGTGCCGACATTGTGCATGCTCTGTTGCCTGTGTCTATGTGCCTTTGGTTCTGTCAGTGTGATCATGTGATGTATCTGACCCCAGGAATGTGTCAATAAAGTTTCCCCTTCCTGGGACAATGAATTCACGGTGTTCTTATTTCAATTTCCAGGAGTGTATGTAGCCTTTCTTGGCCGTTTTCAGTCTCATAAATATCCTTCCGGGTGTGACGACAACATGGCTGGATGCAAACCGAAGGGGCCGCGGTTCGCTTCCCGGACGGGTCGGGGATTTTCTTCGATCGCTGAGTCGGTGATGTATTTTCCTAATTATTTCATAGCCACTGACACGTAACTCCCTAGAAGGTGTCAACTAAAAAGACTTGCATCTTGCGGGAAACCGCCATGACACAAACCGCGCGCGCGCGCGCTCGTGCTCACACGAACACACACACACACACACACACACACACACACACACGCAGAGAGAGAGAGAGAGAGAGAGAGAGAGAGAGAGGGAGAGAGAGAGAGAGAGACTGTCGTGACTTCTTGTAAAATACTTACAATGATAATATTATAATAAGTGACATTCCGGCCAGTTGCATTTGCATTCATCGAGGCAGTGACTAACTAGCTGGAATGTAACTACTTCAGTCCCCTGCATTCCTAACGATGTCACAAGACCGCCAGCGTCGCAGTTCTTGTACTTTATTGACTATAAAATATCATCGATCGGCCTTACGAGAGACAGCATGGAGGTAGCACATGCGGGCTATTGCTATTGATTGCCCGAGGCGAATTGGCGATAAGCTTGTGTACACCGCGTTTTCCTGCTGTTAGTAGAGGAGAAACGACGCTCGTTCCGCCTATGCTGTTTGTTTGGCCGGTCACAGCAGCGTCTGGTGACGCGACTGGCCTTCGATCACACACGGCCTGTCATTTTGGAAGACCAGCAACCAGGATGTCGGCAGCCTGTAGTATCCTCTCTGTCGATGTTGTTAAGCTGCTTAAAGATTTCTATTGTCTCTCTTAATTAGCACGAGCGCAACCAGTGCCATCATGCAGGTGCCGGCCGGGATGGCCGAGCGGTTCTAG
The DNA here is from genome assembly GCF_023864345.2 of Schistocerca serialis cubense. NCBI lineage: Eukaryota > Metazoa > Arthropoda > Insecta > Orthoptera > Acrididae > Schistocerca > Schistocerca serialis. The sequence continues at coordinate 144,508,258 of NC_064642.1, read as the reverse complement.
GCGCTACAGTCTGGAGCCGCGCGACCGCTACGGTCGCAGGTTCGAATCCTGCCACGGTCATGGATGAGTGTGATGTTCTTAGGTTAGTTAGGTTTAAGTAGTTCTACGTTCTAGGGGACTGATGACCTCAGAAGTTAAGTCCCATAGTGCTCAGAGCCCGTCATGCAGGTACCCTTCCCTTCTACTCCTCCTTCCTGAAAACTAGTAGGTTGTCCACAATCGTGGCAGCGCTCTGGTAATGCCACTACGACGTGCTGCCTAACGATTTCTGTTGCCTCTCTTAATCTCCACGTGCACAACCACTGCTATCTAGCAAGTACAAGTCCTCGTACTCATCCTCTCTGAAAATGAATAGGCTGCCAACAACCGTGACAGTGCTCTAGTACCGCTCTTTTCCGTTCCCTGACGATTACAATTGCCTCTCCTAAACTCCATGAACACAACCTCTGCTGTCTACCAAGTACAGGTTCTTTGTACCCATAATCTCTGAAAATTAACAAGCTGTCCACAACAGCAGCAGTGCTCCGCACAACCACTGCTGTCTAGGAAGTACAGGACTTCTGTACTCATCCTCTGTTAACAGGCTGCCCACAATCGTTGCAGCGCTCTGCTAATGACGCTCTTTCCCGATCACTAACAATTTCAATTGCCTCTCCTAATTTACACGTGCCCAACTATTGCTAACTAGCAAGTACAGGTACTCTGTACTCATCCTCTCTGAAAATTAATGGGCTGCCCACAATCGTGGCATATCTGTGGTATTGCCACTATGTTGTGCTGCCTAACGATTTCAATTGCCTATTTAATTTGTGCGTGCACAGCCACAGCTAACTACTAGTACAGGTACTCTGTTCTCATCCTCTCTGGAATTAATAGGCTGCCCACACGCGTGACATTTCTCTGGTAATGCCGCTATGTAGTGCTGCATAACGATTTCAATTGCCTCTCTTAATTTGCCTGTCCAGAACCACTTCTAACCAACAAGTACAGATCCTGTCTTCACATCCTCTCTGAAAATTAATAGACTGCCCACAATCATGGCATTTCTCTTGTAATGCCGCTATGTAGTGTGCCTAACGATTTCAGTTGCCTTTCTTGATTTGCAGGTGCACAACCACTGCTGTCTAGCACATACAGATCCTGTCTACTCATCGTCTCTGAAAATTAATAGGCTACCCACAATCGCAGCAGTACTCCGGTAATGCCGTTCTATTGTGCTGCCCAAATCCAACATAGCGTTCATAGTCTTCTACGTGGCTGCTGACAGCCCTGCAACAGATCAGTAGCCTTCCTTATGTCCCCGCCCTCTTCCCAAACATCGGTCAGTGTTATTTTACGACTAATGAAATCTAGGAATTGTGTCGTCGGTGTTCTTACGACACAGATAGAAATACCGTGATGGAAACTGCATCACTGAACTGAAAATAAATTTTCGGACTGCATCGTAAAGCGATGGACAGTGCATGTTCCCGTAATACTGCTATCTAATTATGAGCCTGCTGTGGCTAGAACACTGGTTAGTGGTGCAACAAATCTTATCGAGTTCTAAAAGCGACTGGCTGCATATCGTACCCACATAAAATGCCAATTTAAAGTACTGCTGCAGTTCTAGATCTAGAATGAATATAATGAGCTATCTTGGGATACTGCATATTCCACCAGTGCTTCATATGCTGTAAATCACGTAGCAAAGCAATCAGTTAGAGAAACAGCAGCAGTTGCAAAAAAATTAAGCGTTATATAATAGCGTCCTTAAGGAAGATACCTCTACGTAAAGGAAAAATAGGTCTTGAAGTTTGTGCAGTAACTACCCGACCTACATGTTTCCCATAGTACCACCTGAAATGGAAGAAGGAATTAAGATAATGCTACTGTAAAATTCTGCACACTAGATTCGAGGCCATTCGAAGCACTCGAGGAAAGAGGAATGATAAGCTGTGTGCATACTGCAATAAATGTTGGCGTGCCTTCTCGATCTATGAGTACAAAAGAAACTCCCCTCCCCCCATAGCACAACGGCGTATAGGACACTGGCTGACTAGTACCGTTGTACGGCGACACTTGTGCGATCAGTGCAGAGCAAAAATGGAAACACTGAACAGGTGCTGCCAACGCTGTGGATGAGAAGAAATTTTGGTCTTATGTCAAAGCGGTAGGTGGATCAAAACAAAATGTCCAGACACTCTGTGACCAAAATGGTACTGAAACAGAGGATGACAGACTAAAGGCCTAAATACTAAATGTCTTTTTCCAAAGCTGTTTCATAGAGGAAGACTGCACTGTAGTTCCTTCTGTAGATTGTCGCACAGATGACAAATTGGTAGATATCGAAATAGATGACAGAGGGATAGAAAAACAATTAAAATCGCTCAAAAGAGTAAAGGCCGCTGGACCTGATGGGATACCAGTTCGATTTTACACAGAGTATGCGAAGGAACTTGCCTCCCTTCTTGCAGCGGCCCCGTTTTCAAGAAGGGACGTCGAACAGATGTGCATGAGACCTATATCTTTAACGTCGATCAGTTTTAGAATTTTGGAACACGTATTATGTTCGAGTATAATGACTTTTCTGGAGACTAGGAATCTACTCTGTAGGAATCAACATGGGTTTCGAAAAACACGATCGTGTGAAACCCAGCTCGCGCTATTCGTCCACGAGACACGGGTTCCCAGGTAGATGCCGTGTTTCTTGACTTCCGTAAGGCGTTTGATACAGTTCCCCACAGTCGTTTAATGAACAACGTGATGTACATAAATGACCTTGTGGATGACATCGGAAGTTCACTGAGGCTTTTTGCGGATGATGCTGTGGTATGTCGAGAGGTTGTAACAATGGAAAATTGTACTGAAATGCAGGAGGATCTGCAACGAATTGACGCATGGTGCAGGGAATGGCAACTGAATCTCAATGTAGACAAGTGTAATGTGCTGCGAATACATAGAAAGAAAGATCCTTTATCATTTAGCTACAATATAGCAGGTCAGCAACTGGAAGAAGTTAATTCCATAAATTATCTGGGAGTAGGCATTAGGAGTGATTTAAAATGGAATGATCATATAAAATTAATCGTCGATAAAGCAGATGCCAAACTGAGATTCATTGGAAGAATCCTACGGAAATGCAGTCCGAAAACAAAGGAAGTAGGTTACAGTACACTTGTTCGCCCACTGCTTGAATACTGCTCACCGGTGTGGGATCCATACCAGATAGGGTTGGTAGAAGAGATAGAGAAGATCCAACGGAGGGCAGCGCGCTTCGTTACCGGATCATTTAGTAATCGCGAAAGCGTTACGGAGATGGTAGATAAACTCCAGTCGAAGACTCTGCAAGAGAGATGCTCAGCAGCTCGGTACGGGCTTTTGTTGAAGTTTTGAGAACATACCTTCACCGAGGAGTCAAGCAGTATATTGCTCCCTCCTACGTATATCTCGCGAACAGACCATGAGGATAAAATCAGAGAGGCACACCGACGTTCTTTCTTTCCACGAACAATATGAGACTGCAATAGAAGCGAGAACCTATAGAGGTACTCAAGGTACCCTCCGCCACACACCGTCAGATGGCTTGCGGAGTATGGATGTAGTTGTAGATGTAGACGACACTCAGAGGGGACTTCTCTTGCTGACTAATGATGCTTATTTGTTACAAGTCCGTTTAAAAAAGGAATTTATTACACCACTGTTTACACCCAAAATGGAGCAGACACGTATAAAAAGTAAGGTGACAACTTATAATAGCCTAGCCGTTGTAAGTCAAGTCCAGGGATACAGTACGTGACTGTCACAAGGAAAAGTCAGATCAATCCAGTACAGCAAACCATGCAGGTCTAGGCAGGAAATAAGGTGATTCTCCCGGTTCTGTACATACGAAAGATTTACGGGCAGAGAGGCTGCTTGTTGGTGACTTAAAAGCTGGGCCGCTGGCCACAGGATCTGACAACGTCACACGACGCCATGGGCGTGACTGCCTATGTGTCGCTGTCTGTAGGGTGCAGAGTTCTGTAGGGTGAGAGTACAGGTGGCCTGCCTGACTCTATCGGATTTGAAATAGCCAGCATAGGCTGACCAAGCAAAGCGTGTCCTATAAAGATTACAGGGTATTTTTGAACCACATTAAGTGCAGGATCTCATCGTTCCATCCATCTGTATATTCCTTCTCTGGAGAGTATATACTCAGATGACAAAAGTCGTGGAGTCACAATTTGCACATATACAGAGGGCGGTAGTGTCGCGTACACAACGTATAAAAGGGCAGTGCATTGACAGAGCTGTCACTGGTACTCAGCTGATTCATATGAAAAGGTTTTTGATCTGATTGAGGCCGAAAGGCGAGAGTTAACAGACTTTGAATGCGGAATACTAGTTAGAGCTAGACCCATGGGACATTCCATTTCGGAAATCGTTAAGGAATTCAACATTCCGAGATCTACGTCAAGAGTGTGCCTAGAATACCAAATCTCACGCATTACCTCTCACCACAGATAACGCAGTGGCTGACGACCTTCACTTAACGACCAAGAGCAGCGGTGTTTGCCTGGAGTTGTCAGCTTTAACAGACAAGCAACACCGTGTGAAATTACCGCAGAAATCTATGTGATACTTACGACGAATTTATCCGTTAAAAAAGTGCGGCGAAATTTGTGTTTAATGGGCTACGACAGCAGACGACGGATGCGAGTGCCTTTGCTAACAGCACGATATAACCTACAGCGCCGCTCCTCGGCTCGTGACCATATCGAGTGGCCCCTGGACGACTGGAAAACCATCGTCTGTCAGATGTGTCCCGATTTCAATTGGTAGGGTTCGAGTGTGGCACGTACCCCGCGAAGCTATATACCCAATTTGTCAACAAGGCACAGTGCAAGCTGGTGGTGGCTCCATAAATGGTGTGGGCGTGCCTACATGAATTGGACTGGGTCATTGACTGGAAATGGTTATGATCGGATACTTGGAGATCCTTTGTAGCCGTTCATAGTCTTCATGTTCTCAAACAAAAATGGAACTTTTATGGATGACTGTGCGCCACGTCACTAGGCCACAAGTGTCCGCAATTGGTTGAAGTACATTCTGGACAGTTCGAGCAAATGGATTGGCCATCGATATAGACCAACATGAATCCCATCAAACATTCATGGGACATAATCGAGAGGTCATTTCGCGCACAAAATCCTGCACCGGCAACACGTTCGCAATCATGGACAGTTACGGAGGCAGCGTGGCTCAATATTTCTGCAGGTCACTTCCAGCGACTTGTTGAGTCCATGCCACGTCGAATTCTGCGCTACGCCGGGCAGAAAGAGGTCCGACATGATATTAGGTGGTGTTCAATGACTTTTGTCACCTCGATGTATACAGGCTGTTTTTACGACGTGTCCAGTAACGACGTCACAAGAAAGTACAAATAATTTACAGACAATACTGCCCTATGGTTTAGTCAATAAATCACGTCAAAGATTTGTTTGTTAACAAGCGCAGTCTATGGAAGTCGCCTGTGGCCTGAACGTGCAGCCATGAGCGGACGACAAAACAAGCAGCCGCTTCGAAGACTTCTTGGTTAGTGTTTACAATAGGTGGCAGACAGGTACAAGCAAAGCTGCGCCACAATCGCATAGAAGCTCTGCTGGCCAAGCCCGGGAGAGTACACTTTCCAAACCTATGACTGGCTTTTTCTCGATGCAGTCCCGGAACTTGCGACCAACATGCTTCGTTTGGACGAAGCAACTCCACGAAATCTCAACAATGCAAACATTATATGTATGAATGAATTATTGTAATGTTCTTCTGACTTGTCATTTATGAGCTACGGAAAAGTAGCCATAGCCCTATAAATATTGATTTACCTGAAACAAATGGCTCTAAGCACTATGGAACTTAACATCTGAGGTCATCAGTCCCCTAGACTTAGAACTACTTAATCCTAACTAGCCTAAGGACATCACACACATCCATGCCCGAGGCAGGATTCGAACCTGCGACCGTAGCAGCAGCGCGACTCCGGACTGAAACGCCTAGAACCGCTCGGCCACCGCGGCCGGTGATTTTGTGAAAAAGTTTTCATAACTTTTCGGTACCTTTAAGATTTGTCTGTACATCGTTTGACATTCTGTAACATTGTAAAATCATCCTCTACAGTTTAGTTCCATAAACTGCAGGTTTTCTGAATCTTTTAGATCATTCTTGGTGGGTGGAGACAACATGGGACCCCAGGGGTGTCGGCGGCAGGCTCGGTGGACGAGATATGGCAGCGGTGGATGTTGGACTACCAGATGATTATGAGCCTGTATAGCGAAACCTTGTGCGCAGGTAAAAAGTTTTCACCGAAGTGTGCAGTAGCATAGAAACAATACAAGAACAATGGTACTTCTCTCTTGGCTGGTGAGGTGGCAGAAATACAACGAAAGTAGCAGAAGTGTTACGTGTATAACATTGGAAGAATATGTTTCTGTTCACATTTTATTACTTGGTCATCTGTGCTAGCTCTTAAAGTGCGTAAAAGGACTTAAGAAAACCTGAGTAAGGGTTTCCCACGGTCGGACAGAAGGCGTCTAAAGTATGTCGCAGCCGTAAATATAGGGGAGCTGACGGTACAAAGTCAGTCGACTGGTTTGACAACTTGTAACTATACTTTATAAGAAAGCTGCCTGGTAAGCAACCCCCATTAGGCTATAAAGGGAACATCCGCACATGATGTTGCCCCAGACCACGACAGACTCACCTCCCCGCTGAACCTTTAGTCCTGCTTGTCTCTTATATACGATGATGCCTTCATTACACAATCATCATCAAGCGTCAGAAAAATGTTGCACTCAACGGTGAAGTGGACCCGGTACCACTGATCACATTCCATTCTGGTTTTTCTTCAACTCAAAATTTATCTGCAGCGTAGTACTAAACGGTACCGTTGCTCGTAGTGGACGCCTAGACGCCAAACTGCAGGTCTGGCGGCGTTTAGTTACTGTCTGAGTAACAGCTCTCCCAGCTGACCCTAAAAAGGAAACGTGCATCCTCTTCAGGGTACCTACGAGCCATGATTTGTAGGCATAGAAAATCAGCTGATGTTGACCGCGGATTATCGCTAAGAGGAAGCTCTTCAATGTTTCGGTGTCTCAAGGTAGCGGTCGAAATTTTGGTGACGTCGCTGAGGTGTACGTCGCTTTGGCGGTCATCTTACCGCGCTGGCAGCCCTTCTTGCCGTTAAGTGAGAGTGCACCAAAGTCTAAGCTTGTAATGACCGTTCGGGTATGTTGGCAGAATAGAGAACATATGCAAACAGCATTGCCCAACTCACAAATGGAGACACAGCGTCGGCTATCTATCTATACCATGCGATCAAAAGTATCCGGAAACCTGGCTGAAAATGACTTACAAATTCGTGGCGCCCTCCATCGGTAATGCTGGAATTAAGTGTGGTGTTGGCCCACCTTGATGACAGCTTCCACTCTCGTAGGCATATGTTCAATCTGGTGTGGAAGGTTTATTGGGGAATGGCACCCTATTCTTCACGGAGTGTTGCACTAAGGAGAGGTATCGATGTCAGTCGGTGAGGCCTGGCACGAAGTCGGCGTTCCAAAACATCCCAAGGATGTTCTATTGGATTCAGGTCAGGACTCTGTGCAGCCAGTCCATTACAGGGATATTATTGTCGTCTAATCACTCCGCCACAGGCCGTGCATTATGAACAGGTGCTCGATCGTGTTGAAAGATGCAACAGCGTCCGCAGCTCGTGGTCGTGCGGTAGCGTTCTCGCTTCCCGCGCCCGGGTTCCCGGGATCGATTCCCGGCGGGGTTAGGGATTTTCTCTGCCTCGTGATGACTGGGTGTTGTGTTATGTCCTTAGGTTAGTTAGGTTTAAGTAGTTCTAAGTTCTAGGGGACTGATGACCTCAGCTGGGACTGATGACCTCAGCTGTTAAGTCCCATAGTGCTCAGAGCCATTTGAACCAAAGATGCAATAGCCATCCTCGAATTGCTCTTCATCAGTGGGAAGCAAGAAGGTGATTAAAACATGAATTTAGGCCTGTGCTGTGATAGTGCCACGCAAAACAACAAGGGGTCGAACCCCCTCCATGAAAAACAAGACAGCACCATAACACCACCACCTCCGAATTTTACTGCTGGGACTACACAGTGGCACTACACTACTTGCAGTGGATCCTGTGTGATGATCCTGTGTGATGATCTGGATGGATGTCTGCCTATTACACATTATGACCCTCTTCAACTGTCGGCGGTCTCTGTCAGTCAACAGATGAGGTCGGCCTGTATGTTTTTGTACGTGTCCCTTCACGTTTCTACTTCACTATCACATCGAAAACAGTGGACCTAGGGATGTTTAGGAGTGTGGATAGCTCGCGTACAGACGTATGACACAAGCGACACCCAGTCACCTGACAACGTTGGAAGTCCATGAGATCCGCGGAGCTCCCCATTCTGCTCTCTCACGATGTCTAATCACTACTGAAGTCGCTGATATGTAGTACGTGGCAGTTGATGGCAGCACAATATGAAAAACGTACGTTTTTGGTGGTGTCCGGATACTTTTGCTCAAATAGTGTATATGTATTGTATAAAAGGCAATGTCTGACTGACTTATCACTGCCCAGTCAAAACCACCAAGGATAGAAACTTGAAATTTGCAGCGGATGTGGATCTTACACTGTAAGCATAGTTTAAGAAGGGATTATTACAAATTCCACTCCCAAGGGGGTGAAGTTCGAAGTCAAAACTACGAAAATTGGTATCTGGTTCCTCAGTTAGAAATTAAAAAATGTGTGTTTCAGGATCTTTGGAAATTCAGCCATTAAGGAGTACAATAGTGAAGGCTTTTTTAAAAATAATTCGTTATTAAAGAATAACTAAGGCATTTTTACGGCTACATCTATGAAAATTGGTATATGACTTCTCGTTCAGAAATATAAAATACTTGTTTCAGTGGTTTTGGAAATTCAGCTCCATTTGCGAGTGGAATAGAGGATGAAATGCTTTGTGAAAATATTTCATTATGAAAGCATTTTCAACGCTAAATCTATGAAAATTTGCTATCCCTATCAGGAAAATATACACGTTTGACTGTTTTTTGTAAATTCAACCCATGAGAGTGTGAAATAGGAAATGAAAATTTTTAAGAAAATACTTCCTAAAATTTAAAAAAAAACGCTAAATCTATGAAAACTGGTATTTCATTTCTCAGTTAAATATACAGAAATTTGTGTTAGGGGGTGAAAGTTTCTATGGAAATACACTATCGGCCATTCAAATTGCTACACCACGAAGATGACGTGCTACAGACGCGAAATTTAACCGACAGGAAGAAGATGCTGTGATATGCAGATGATTAGCTTTTCAGAGCATTCACACAAGGTTGGCGCTGGTGAAACGTTGTGGTGATGCCTCGTGTAAGGCGGCGTACCGCCACGTTTCCGACTTTGATAAAAGTCGGATTGTAGCCTATCGCGATTGCGCATTATCCTATCGCGACATTGCTGCTCGCGTTGGTCGAGATCCAATGACGGTTAGCTGAATATGGAATCGGTGGGTTCAGGAGGGTAATACGGAACGCCGTGCTGGATCCCAACGGCCTCGTATCAGTCGAAATGACAGGCATCTTATCCGCATGGCTGTAACGGATCGTGCAGCCACGTCTCGATCCCTGAGTCAACACATGGGGACATTTCCAAGACAACAACCATCTGCACGAACAGTTCGACAACGTTTGCAGCAGCATGGGCTATCAGCTCGGAGACCATGGCTGCGATTACCCTTGACGCTGCATCACAGACAGTAGCGCCTGCGATGGTGTACTCAACGACGAACCTGGGTGCACGAATGGCAAAACGTCATTATTTCGGACGAATCCAGGTTCTGTTTACAGCACCGTGATGGTCGCATCCGTGTTTGGCGACATCGCGGTGAACAAACATTGGAAGCGTGTATTCGTCATCGCCATACTGACGTATCACCCGGCGTGATGGTATGGGGTGCCATTGGTTAAACGTCTCGGTCACCTCTTGTTCGCATTGACGGCAGATGTAGCTCTACCCTTCATTCGATCCCAGCGAAACCCTACATTTTTGCAGGATAATGCACGACCGCATGTTGCAGGTCCTGTAGAGGCCTTTCTGGATACAGAAAATGTTTGACAGCTGTCCTGGCCAGCACATTCTCCAGATCTCTCACCAATTGAAAACGTCTGGTCAATGGTGGCCGATCAACTGGCTCGTCACAATACGCCAGTCACTACTCTTGATGAACTGTGGTATCATGTTGAAGCTGCATGGGCAGCTGTACCTGTACACGCCATCCAAGCTCTGTTTGACTCAATGCCTAGGCGTATCAAGGCCGTTATTACGGCCAGAGGTGGTTGTTCTGGGTACTGATTTCTCAGGATCTATGCACCCAAATTGCGTAATAATTTAATCATATGTCAGAACTAGTATAATATATTTGTCCAATGAATACCCGTTTATCATCTGCATCTCTTCTTGGTGTATCAATTTTAATGGCCAGTAATGTATCACCACAAAAACGCAAAAGTTATGATTAACAAAAACCTTGTGGCTCCAGCTACCAGAATCGCCGTTTGGACAGAATTACATTTGGAAAAGACTACACTTTTATGGCCTTAATTAGAGTGAAGGTGTAGCAATTTGTGAACAACACAAAAAATCGATTAGAGCAACACAAAAATATCTGTGCAGAGCATGCGAAGCAGCGGGCGTTAAGCTGGTTGGTTTACAGTGAGAATGCAAGTTTACTTCTATCTCTGATACGAAGTTGGCCGTACGTAACGAATTCCTGTAATTCCTGGGGAAGAGGCTTCCGGCCAAAAACAACAGGAAGCGTGGCGAGCAGTTAGTTTGTACGGGCACCTGCGAGCAGGGCGTCGGCCAGGTCCTCGGCGGCGTCGGCGCTGGCGCCGGAGAACCCCTGAGCGTCGGCCAGCACGACCTGCACCAGCAGGCTGTGGGCGTCCACGTCCACGTTGGACGCCCAGGGCACCACGCCCTCCGGCAGCAAGCGCGGCAGCGTGCGCCGCAGCCGCTGCAGCCAGAACGTGCCGATGTCCACGTCCAGCAGCAGGTATGCCCCTGCAAACACAGTCGAACTCACAATATGCCTGGAATTCTCTACTGCCAGGGGGAATACTAACACGAAAATCCACCTATACTGAGGTGACAAGAGTCGTAGGGTAGCGACAAGCTCATATACACATGGCGGTAGTATCGCGTACACAAGGTATAAAAGGGCAAAAAATGGTTCAAATGGCTCTGACCACTATGGGACTTCTGAGGTCATCAGTACCCTAGACTTAGAACTATTTAAACCTAACTAACCTACAGACATCACACACGTCCATGTCCGAGGCAGGATTCGAACCTGCGACCGTAGCGGTCGAGCGGTTCCTGACAGTAGAGCCTAGAACCGCTCGGCCACAGCGGACGGCATAAAAGGCCAATGCATTGGTGCAGCTGCCATTTTTACGAGGGTCACTCCAAAAGAAATGGACACTATTTTTTTTAGATCCATCTTTTATTCTACATGTTTGAAAGTTTTACAGTGTGTAGATACATCCTTTAAGAACAATATTTTCATTTCTCCACATAATTTCCATCCCTCTCAACTGCCTTACGCCATCTTAGAACCAGCGTCTGTGTGCTCGCACACTAAAATTCTGGACCAACCTGTTGGAGCCACTGTTTGGCAGTGTACACAAGGGAGTCATCATCTTCAAACCTTGTTCCACGAAGAAAGTCTTTCAGTTTCCCAGAGATATGATAGTCACATGGAGCCAGGTCAGGACTGTAAGGCGGGTGTTTCAGTGTTGTCCATCTGAGTTTTGTGATCGCTTCCATGGTTTTTTGACTGACATGTGGCTGTGCATTGTCGTGCAACAGCAAAACATCCTGCTTTTGCCGATGTGGTCGAACACGACTAAATCGAGATTGAAGTTTCTTCAGTGTCGTCACATATGCATCAGAATTTATGGTGGTTCCACATGGCATGATGTCCACAAGCAAGAGTCCTTCCGAATCGAAAAACACTGTAGCCATAATTTTTCCAGCAGAAGTTGTGGCTTTGAATTTTTTGTTATTGGATGAATTTGTAGGATGCCACTCCATTGACTGCCTCGCCATCTGTGGTGGAAAATGATGGAGCCATGTTTAATCACCTGTCACAATTCTTCCAAGAAATTCATCTCCACCATTCTCGTACTGTTCCAAATGTTCGCTGCGTAGCATTTTTCTTTTTTATTTGTGAGCCACTGTCAGCATCCTAGGAACCCACCTGGCACAAACCTTTTTTAACGCCAACACTTTCAGTATGCTGCAAACACTTCCTTCCCCAATCCCAGCGTTGGGTGACAATTCGTTCACTGTGATGCGTCTGTCAGCAGTCACCAATTCGTTAACCCTCTGCACATTGTCTGGAATGTGTGCAGTACGAGACCTGCCGTTGCCAGGAAAATCCCTAATATTGCCGTGCCCGCTTTCATCACGTAACCTGCTTGCCCACCGACTAACTGTACTGCGATCGACAGCAGCATCTCCACACACCTTTTTCAAACTCTTGTGGGTGTTTCCCACTGTCTCGTTTTCACAGCACAGGAATTCTATGACGGCACGTTGCTTCTGACGATCGTAAAGTGTAGCAGCCATCTTGAATACATGCTGTGACGGCGCCACTCACGGGAACAGGTTGAACTAAGTTTGAAAACAAGCGGGAAGGATTTATCTATACACTGTAAAACTTTCACACACGCAGAATGAAAACTGTATTTTTACAAAAATTGTGTGCATTTCTTTTGGAGTGACCCTCGAACTCACGAGATTCACGTGAAAAGGTTTCAGACGTGATTAAGGCCGCACAACAGGAATTAAAAGACAATGCATGCAGAGCAACACTTTGAGCTAGACGCATAGGACATTCCATTTTGAAAATCGTCAGGGAATTCAGTATTCCGCGATCCACAGTGCCAACAGTGTGCCGAGAATACCATACTTCAGGCTTTACCTCTCACCGCAGACAATGCAGTGACCGAAGGCTTTCACTTAACAGCCGAGAGCAGCGGTTTTTGCCTAGAGCTGTCAGTCACAACAAACACGCAACACTGCATGAAATAACCGTAGAAATCAATGTGGGACGTACGATGAACGTATCTGTTAGACAGTCTATCGCTTTCTTGGACGACAAGAGACAGCTGTGTTGGGTTGCACGACTCATATGTCTCTTCCAGTCGACTCATACTTTGTGCCTGCAGCCGATCCTCTTCTTTGGGTCATCAGCTACGTCACTCTCACCGTTTAGTTCTTCTCTGAAGACTGTATCAGGTTAAAGGGAATAATATTAACAAACTCTCTATTTTTGAAATAAATCATGTACTCGTAGAATCTTTTCAGTTCAACAACAATATATTTTCAACTCTCATCCCCAAAGTAACAATTATTCTGTACAAGCCCCAGCAAGACAACTGATTCCAAGATAAATGTCAGAATCGACAAAACACCCATACAATTACATATGTGCTGCCTCATGCCAAGACATGAAGTAAGAGTCTCAATAGAATATACTCTTCATCCGTCTCTGTAACAATCGACATGACACCACAAACCACGGAACATTATAAAAACACTCCTTGACTTTTTTTATATAAATTCCAAGGCGCTGCTGGTAACGACTTGTCGAGGCCGCTCGTCTGAGGCAGCTCCTGGCTTCTCGTGACAGCTGTCCCTCCTGCACACACAGATAAGTGTGGCGCAGTAAATAGGCTCGCTCACCCTCGTCATTAAAATATCGGGTGTTCGAGACGGCGGAGAGCCAAGTGTTTCTAGAATTTACCCCAAAATTCTCGAAGCACTGCAACAGTGCGGCGAAACGCAGCGTTAATGGGCTACGGCAGCAGACGACCGACGCGAGTGCCTTTGCTAATAGCACGACACCACCTGCACCACCTCTACCGAGCTCGTGGCCATATTGATTGGACCGTAGACGACTGGAAAGCAGTGGTATTGTCAGATGAGTCACGATTTCAGTTGGCAAGAGCTGATGGTTGTGTTCTAGAGTGGCGCACACCTCACGACACCATGGACCCAGGCTGCCAACAAGGCATCATGTAAGTTGGTGGTGGATCCATAATGCTGTGGGCCGTGCTTACATGAAATGGACTGGGTTCTCTGGTCCAACTCAACTCCTTGGAGACCATTTGCAGCCATTCATGGTCTTCATGATCCCAAACAACGATGGAATTTTTATGGATGACAATGCGCCGTGTCATCGGGTCACAATTGTTCACAATTGGTTTGAAGAACATTCTGTAGCGAATGATTTGGCCTCCAGATCGCACGACGTAAATCCCACCGAACACTGACGGGACAGAATCGAGAGATCTGTTCGTGCACAACTTCCTGCATCAGCAACACTTCCGCTATTATGGACGGCTATGAAGGCAATGGCAAGCTTTTGACAATGTTGACTGGAATACTCTCTTTCAAATTCTAAAGGTGGCAGGGGTAAAATACAGGGAGCGAAAGGCTATTTACTATTTGTACAGAAACCAGATGGCAGTTATAAGAGTCGAGGGACATGAAACGGAAGCAGTGGTTGGGAAGGGAGTAAGACAGAGTTGTAGCCTCTCCCCGATGTTGTTCAACCTGTATATTGAGCAAGCAGTAAAGGAAACAAAAGAAAAATTCGGAGTAGGTATTAAAATTCATGGAGAAGAAATAAAAACTTTGAGGTTCGCCGATGACATTGTAATTCTGTCAGAGACAGCAAAGGACTTGGAAGAGCAGTTGAACGGAATGGACAGTGTCTTGAAAGGAGGATATAAGATGAACATCAACAAAAGCAAAACAAGGATAATGGAATGTAGTCGAATTAAGTCGGGTGATGCTGAGGGAATTAGATTAGGAAATGAGGCACTAAAAGTAGTAAAGGAGTTTTGCTATTTAGGGAGCAAAATAACTGATGATGGTCGAAGTAGAGAGGATATAAAATGTAGGCTGGCAATGGCAAGGAAAGCGTTTCTGAAGAAGAGATATTTGTTAACATCGAGTATAGATTTAAGTGTCAGGAAGTCATTTCTGAAAGTATTCGTATGGAGTGTAGCCATGTATGGAAGTGAAACATGGACGATAAATAGTTTGGACAAGAAGAGAATAGAAGCTTTCGAAATGTGGTGCTACAGAAGAATGCTGAAGATTAGATGGGTAGATCACATAACTAATGAGGAGGTATTGAATAGGACTGGGGAGAAGAGAAGTTTGTGGCACAACTTGACTAGAAGAAGGGATCGGTTGGTAGGACATGTTCTGAGGCATCAAGGGATCACCAATTTAGTATTGGAGGGCAGCGTGGAGGGTAAAAATCGTAGAGGGAGACCAAGAGATGAATACACTAAGCAGATTGAGAAGGATGTAGGTTGCAGTAGGTACTAGGAGATGAAAAAGCTTGCACAGGATAGAGTAGCATGGAGAGCTGCATCAAACCAGTCTCAGGACTGAAGACCACAACAACAACAACATGAAGGCAGCAAGGCTCAGTATTTGTGCAGGGGACTTCCATCGAGTTTCTGAATCCGTGCCACGTCGAGTTGCAGCACTACACTAGGCTAAAGGAGGGCCGAAACGACGTTAGGAGGTGATCCATGACTTTTGCCACCTCATTGTAATACGAGGTAAGCACATCTGGAAAAAAAGGAGTCACCCTAATATCGTCTAACGTCGCCTTTAACCTGATAAGGATCTCAGTTTCGTGGGGCAGAGAGTCGTCAAGTTCCTTAAAGTATGTCATGTCCTGCTGAAGCCATTCCATGATGATGTAGACCTACCAAACTGCGGGGACAGTAACTCCTACATTTCACCCCCTGTTCTAAAATCGTAGGATCGGGTGGCTTAGCGAGGCTGTCGAGGTACGATAGAATGCTTTAGTGTTTGTCATACTAAGAACCTATCTATCTAGGTCTGCGAACCTGGCTTTTGTAGTTTTGGAAGACGAGAGTATCCACAGCATGCTCATCATGAAAATATAAAGGAAATGGCCATCTCTGGTCACCGAGATTGTTGTAATAAACACCCTGGTTCATTTTCACGAGTGAGTGAGCCGAACTCATGCTACGAAAACCATTCCCAGTGCTTCACACAACCACCGACAGCCCGAAATACGACCTCAGCACACCCCAGGTTACGCGCCTCATTCGATTGTCGGTGCACTCGACGCCTTGCATCATATGAAAAGAAGCAAAAGTTATTACTTGTCAGACCACACTGCACTCCAAATTTTGTATTGTTTGGAACATTGACAAAAATGGTTCAAATGGCTCTGAGCACTATGGGACTTAACTTCTGAGGTCATCAGTCCCCTAGAACGTAGAACTACTTAAACCTAACTAACCTAAGGACATCACACACATCCATGCCCGAGGCAGGATTCGAACCTGCGACCGTAGCGGTCGCGCGGTTCCAGACTGTAGCGCCTAGAACCGTTCGGCCACATCGGCCGACCGGAACATTGACAGTGTGCAGCTTTATGTGTTGCTGTGAGACACTGCCTTTTGCGAAATGCCTGACTCCAAATGTCCACTGCACAAAGTTTCTTTCTATACTTTCGCTTGGAAATTGGTTGAGATTGGCTCTCACTAATAGTAGCAACTACTATCGGGCTTGAAACCCACAGACAAGGCGTGACACTCGTCTCTGTTCCATGTCAGTTAGGATCTTTATACCACCACCGTTGTTACGCCACGTTAGATGGTTGCGATAGCTACACTATTCCTTGTGTACATGTTGCACAATCTTCATCGACACACCAACAAAGTGGGCAGTTCCATTCACCGTGTCGTCGGGGGCAGCTCCAAGCACGATAGCTTCTGCCTGCCATTCTGTCATGTCTTCACACCGACCCTCATCGTCATGGTGACTCCATTCAACCAACTGGCATATACGCACACTTCAGTGCAATGACGTACGTATATGAAGGACGGTCACATGACTGTTATCTACCAGTTCTCGTCTACAGAGCTCCAAAACGACCAATGTGCTCTTTTCACGAGGAGACATCACTCCGTGATCGACGACGGAGCCAATCCCTTGGTGTAACCTTATTGTTGCACCAAGGGATTGGCACATTCGTCCTTT
The DNA here is from genome assembly GCF_023864345.2 of Schistocerca serialis cubense. NCBI lineage: Eukaryota > Metazoa > Arthropoda > Insecta > Orthoptera > Acrididae > Schistocerca > Schistocerca serialis. Next base: position 144,491,127 of record NC_064642.1, on the reverse strand, counting down.
TGGAGCTCTGTAGACGAGAACTGGTAGATAACAGTCATGTGACCGTCCTTCATGTACGTATGTCATTGCACTGAAGTGTGCATATATGCCAGTTGGTTGTATGGAATCACCATGACGGATCACGGATGCTCAACTAGACATCTCTCTTGGCAGTGCTGACACACTCATCCACCAGTTGGGGTACTCAAAGGTGTGTGGCCGCTGGATTCCTCGCCACCTGACAGAAGACCATAAAGGGCAACAAAGAACCATTGGCGCGGAGCTGCTTGAGCGTTACGAGACTGATCGTGACAATTTTTTGTCGAACATCGTCAGAGGCGATGAAACATGGGTTCTTCACTTCAAACCGGAAACAGAACGACAATCCATGGAGTGGCGCCACACAACCTCTTCTCTGAAGAAAAAGTTCGGAGCCGCACCCTCAGCTGGTAAAGTCAAGGCAACGATCTTCTGGGACTCTGAAGGGCTTATTCTGTTCGACGCCCTCTCTCGTGGTGCAACGATGAACTCTGAAGTGTATTGTGCTGCATTGAGGACACTGAAGAAATTACTTTAGTATATTCGTCGCCACAAAAGTGTAAACGAACTCCTCCTTCACGACAACGCAAAGGCTCGTACAAGTCTGCGTACCTGGGAGGAACTCACAACATTTCATTGGACTGTTCTTCCTCGTGTATCCTACACTTTGCAGTCCACGGTGCCATGACGCTTCGTAAACCTGTAGCACCAACCAACTGTTAAGTTCCATTGAAGCGCTAGCTTACGAGCATGTATTTGAATGATTTTTGTATTAATTCCTATGCTATTTTGGCGGAGCCCTTGAGTCCATTTCAGTATGTCATCTTCTAGTTTTGGCCATTTTGCATTCAGTCCTCTATTTCCAAATTTATTTTTCCTTATTTTTTTCAGTTTTTCCTTTCTAGCCCGCCAATCGGGAATTCTTTTTTCTGTTGGTGGGCAGCAAATGCGTCTGAGCTGCTTTGTTTCCATATCCTTCTGCATATGCTATTACTTTCAATTTATACCAGCGACATACGAATACCTTTCATTTTTTTTCCATTGAGAATCCAGCTACTAACGAAAATATTGTACTGTTACCGATAACACAAATCACTTTCAATTCAAGTTCACTGGCACCGTAGACTGCAATGACGCATCGTAGGCTAGACAGTGTTCTAGGTTTGTGATGGCAGGGTGGAAGGAAGACAGTGTTAGCAAGCTTGTGAATTACCGCAACTCACGTTCGTCGCATCGGTGCACTGCTGCTGCCTCTTGAATCCAATGTTGTCAGATAGAGATATGTTTCCCGCAGCGTCGAATTTATGCCCATTCATAAGACTGGCGGGAATTTTAAATCAAACACTTGACATTTTTATATTAATTTCGAGTGCAAGACGCACGTGAAGTTTGGAGGCAATTTTTCGAAGAAAAAATTGCGTCTTATAGTTCGTAAAATACGAAACACAGCGGATTTCTCATCCAGAAACCACATTTCAGTCTTGTTTGTGAGAAGGTCGTGTTAAGCCTCCTATAAGAAGGAAAAACACTTGCCAGCACTTACTGACATTCGATAGTGGTAGAACCGACGCCTATTAAGACTGAGGTTTATGGAATTAGTGAGATCAGGAGGGCCTTGCTCAGCGCTACGCAGAACTTCATTCGCCCCACGCGACGTGCAGCTGACAGGACACACGCATGGTTTGATCAGCCATGCAAGATAGTAGAGCCGCGTTACGTATCTCGTGTCAGAAAATGCGCTTTACTGCAGAAAGACAAGTACCGACAGGGACAGTGCGACGACGTCCACGGATTCTCAGCTCAGTGACTCAGTTGCCACCTGCCTTTACTTGGCAGAGGAGAGCAGCGCTTCCAACGACGCCACTGTACATCGGGCACTTGGTTCTACGAGGATGAGTCAAATGAAAAACTTAAATATTTTTTAAATATTATTTATTCTGCAGAAGTGGTACAAAGCTGTATCACTTTTCAACATAATCTCCTCCACGCTCAGTGCAAGTCCTCCAGCGCTTACAAAGTGCATAACTTCCTTTAGAAAAAGTTCTTTTGGTAGTCCGCACAACCACTCATGCACGGTGTAGCGTACCTCTTCATCAGAACGGAACTTCTTTCCTCCCATTGCGTCTTTGAGTGGTTCAAACATATGGAAATCACTTGGGACAAGGTCTGGTGAGTATGGTGGATGAGGAAGACACTCAAAATGCAGGTCTGTGATTGTTGCAACTATTGTACGGGCAGTGCGGGGCCTTGCATTGTCATGTTGCAAAAGGACACTTGGTGACAGCAATCCACGTCGCTTTTATTTGATTGCAGGCCGCAGATGATTTTTAAGGAGATCTGTGTATGACGCACTGCTGACAATGGTCCCTCTAGGCATGTAATGCTCCAAAATGACGCCTTTTTCGTCCCAAAAGAGAGTCAGCAGAACCTTCCCTGCTGATGGTTCTGTTCGAAACTTCTTTGGTTTTATTGATGAGGAATGGCGCCATTCCTCGCTCGCTTCGTTTCCGGTTGGTGGAAGGGAACCCAGGTTTCGTCCCCAGTAACGGTTCTTGCAAGGAAGCCAGCACCTTCTCGTTCACAGCGCCAAAGAAGTTCTTCACAAGCATCAACACGTCGTTCTCTCATTTCATGAGTCAGCTGCCGTGGCACCAATCTTGCAGGCACTTTGTGAAACTGGAGCACATCATGCACAATGTGGTGTGCTGACCCATGACTAATCTGTAAACATGCTGCAATGTCATTCAGTGTCACTCGGCGGTTTTCCTTCACTATGGCTTCAACTGCTGCAATGTTCTGTGGAGTCACAACTCGTTGTGCCTGACCTGGACGAGGAGCATCTTTCACTGAAGTCACACCATTTGCGAACTTCCTACTCCATTCGTAGACTTGCTGCTGTGACAAACAAGCACCACCGTACTGAACCTTCATTCGTCGATGAATTTCAATACGTTTCACACCTTCACTACGCAAAAACCGAATAACAGAACGTTGTTATTCCCTGGTGCAAGTCGCAAGTGGGGCGGCCATCTTTATACTGATACTGCGACGAATGTGTGCATCTGCACTATGCTGCCACCTTCAGGCCATTCTGCACGCTGTTTGTAGCACGTTTACCAACTTACAGGATAACGGCGCGAAATTTAGATTTGTTATTACAAATTTAAGGTTTTCATTTATCTCACCCTCGTACAGACAGCTTCACGAGCTTGTGGCTCGAAGACTTCTTAATTTATGGAACGCAGTACGTTGTCCTCGACGGCGAGTGTTCATCAGATACAAAGGTATCGTCAAGAATATCCCAGGGAAGTGAGATAGGATGGCTATTATTTTCGATATACACAAATGAACTGGCGGACTGGGTTGGCTACCATCTACGGCTGTTTGCTTATGATTTTTTGGTGTGCGGGAAGGTGTCGAAGTTCGGAAGCACACAAGATTACTTGGAAGAAATTTCTATTTGGTGTGGCGAATGGCAGTTAGATCTAAATATAGAACAATGTAAGTCAGTGAGGATAGTAGGAAAAACAATCCGTAATATTCGGATACGGTATTAGTAGTGTCGTGCTTGAGTCAGTTATGTCGTTCATATATCTGAAAGTGAATTCGCAAAGCGATATGAAATGGAACGAGCGTGTGAGGATCGTGGCAGGAAAGGCGAATGATCGACTTCGGTTTATTGGGAGAATTTTAGGAAAGTGTGGTTCATCTGTAAAGGATAGCTACTAACACGCTTGGTATCTGGCACCAGGCTGGATTAAAGGATGACATCGAAGCAATTCAGGGGTGGGCTATTACATTTGTTATAGTAGGTTCGAGAAACACTCTGGTACCACAGAAATGCTTCGGGAACTCAAGTGGGAATCCCTGGAGGGAAGGCAACGTTCTTTTCGAGGAATGCTATTGGGCGAATTTAGACAACCGGCATTTGAAGGCGACTGGTGAACGATTCTGTTGCAACTAGCATACATTTCGCCTAAGGACAACGAAGGTAAGGTACGAGAAATGAAAACTCAGACGCAGGCATACAGACAGTCATTTTTCTCTCGCTCTGTTTGCGACTGGAACAGGAAAGGAAATGACCAGTAGTTGTATAAGGTACCCTCTGCCACGTACCCTACGATGACTTGCGAAGTATTTGTGTAGATGAGGATGGATGTGTGGAGGCCGCGAGAAGGACGAACGTTGCCACATAGCATTCCTCATCGTCGTACTGGCCCGTCACCTGGAGTGATGGTATCGAGCACACAACACAGTCACCTTTGATTCACACAGCGGCTACTTTAGAGAGCAGACGTGTTAAGGCCAGAGGCCGTGCCTCATTTTCCAGGTCTCTGTGACGTGATCTTTCAAGTAGATAAGGCAACACTACATGTTGCCCGTGTCGTTGAGTTACCTCGAAACATAGACTGATCGACAGTTGGCATGGTCAGGACGTTCCCTAGATCTCCTACACAGTGAAAATATTTTGTCACGGGTTGTCGAGTATTTGGCAATCCGTGACTCACAAGCCACTACGATTGATGAACTCTGCAGCAGAGTGGAGGCAGAGTATACTGAAGTATCCGTATTTGTCACCCAAGGTGACTTGGACTCTATGACTGTCCAGTTTAGAGCTATTATAGCTGTCAGTGTTGGCACCTCAGTATACTAAATTTTGCGCCTTGTGCACCCCCGTATCACCTACAAATTTAATTATATAGTCTTGCTACTACATTGTATACGCATAATAAGTAAAATTTCTTTACTTGACCTGATGTTGCAAATTTTAATGGTCGACAGAGTACGAACTATGTCGTACGAGGCTGCGACGTAACGCGCTCTTTCGCACATCGACAGCGGTTCTGCAACATAAATTGTCCACCTTCCTCGATACTGCTGCAGATCTGCACACGTAACTTCTGACTGCATCTGCTTAAGAGATCACAGAAAAGCAGTGTTGAAGAAACTGAGATTTCATAACTACACGTCGGAGGCCGCTATAAGTACAAAAAGCTGAAAATAGTCTTGTGAACTCTAAAGAATAATTCGGAAATGGGTTGCTGTTCAAATTTCTAAGTTCAAAGGTCCTTTTAAACTTGCATTAGGATTTTTTTATGTTTATTAAGCAAGATCATCAGCCCACATGTGTTCAAACCATTAAAGTTCGTGCTCACAGTCCTCGTCACACTCAAACAGCCAGAACTTTTCCTATCCAATTCCGAAATCATTTGCGAGAGTAACACAGGCAATAAACTGGTATTTACTTTTGCACTCGGCATTCAGTGGTTGTCTTTAAATAAAGATTTTGCTCGCCATAAATACTCAGTAAAAAAAGATTACTTAGCACCGTCAAGCTTTTAGTGCAAAGTTTACACACGCGATATTCTCCAGAACGAAATATCTATCGACTCTTAAAATTTCACAAATAGTTGATGGTAAACACCAGCTACCTTTATCACTGTACCGAAACGCGGAAGTCACAATATCTCTTCATTGTGCACGTAACGCGTTCGAACACTTTCAGCATGACCGGCTCCTTTGAAAGCTAGTCCACCACTTCCTTCTTCTCTCTGCCTCTACAAGCACCTCTCTCTCATGCATTAGGTGGCAAACCGTCTCACGTCTTATTGGCTGTACAGAATTACGGCCAATCAGAACTGACTTTCAGGGCGCGGCTCGCGCCAAAATCTAGCAAGAACCAACCACTGCTCTCAGCTCAATGACGTCATTAAAATAAGCAACCCAAAACTCTGTTATTAAACAAATAAAATGAAATAAACTTTAAGCTGTACTTTACGTCTGGAATTTGACTATATAGTCGCGAACGTTCTGGCTGTCTCTTACATATTCAAACATGTTTGGACATCCGTCATCCACTAGTAGGAGAACCACTGGTGGATTCGTTCCCACGATACAAAGCTGGAACACTTGCAAGTTCCTATAGAGAAGTACAGACTGAAAATTTAATATTGGCGAATGTCCCACATACACTCTCTTTCACACTCACCCTAACACAAAACATAAATATCTACCTGAAATTCTTAAAGCTATTACTACAGCAAAATTACGAAAGGTTTTCTAAAATGAGAACTTTCCAAATTTGAATACTGAAGTTGTTATCATATCTTTTCAGATAGTCACAGTTGGTGAACTATATTGATTTAGTTTTTTAAGTGTCGGATAATTACGTTTTTTTCTGACTTTTCGTTTTCTTTTTTTCAACTTCCAAATCATGACAGTTATTGACTTCAGATTTTGACAGATTGTTCCTTTACACAACAGAAGGTTATGTACCTAATATGAAGTTCCTCAGGCTATTTCTAGATCAGTTATTAATTTTTATAGTTCCAGAGAATGTAACTACTCTGTAAGCGCCTCTCCGCTACTTTCACACGCTGCAGTCACGCCATATGGTCATGACGCACGTCTGCAGATCGTATAAGATTCTGACTGCTTACACTGGAGCCCACATACATTCATACAAGAAAGCCTTAAAGACAAATTGGCGACTAGCTGCGGCGCCTCAAGGCGTGTACCAAAATTTGTTTTATTCACTGCCAGCATCTTTTTATGTAGAGGCCATAAAAAAGTTGGTTTCCCTCTACGACAGATGTCTGAACAATAGTGGCAACTATGTAGAAAAATAGCTTAAGACACGCTCTTTCCTGCAGAAATAAATTCTGCTTTGAAAAAATGTTTTTATGAAAATATATAAATCGGTGCTTGCTTTACGGACATACCTCGTATTTGCAACGCTGAGTGGGTGTTTTTTTTTAAATCTTTATTAAAATCATTATAATTATACAAATTAACCTAGTACCTAAGTACATTAGTAGGTCCTATTTCTAACTATTACGATTGACAATCTGCAGCTTTTACTTTCTAACACTACAGGTTAATACTATAATGTCTTCACCACTATGGGGAGTATTCTACTGTTATTTACTACGCATGTTGTTATGATAATTGGATTGAATTTTCTACTACTGTTAGACTTTGATACTACTTTTAACAAGTTACTATGACTACTCTACCTGCAGCGTCACAGGTGTGCCAGAAAAAACAAACCTAATTTTGCTGGCCTTTCCCACTGAACTAATCCCAGTGGGAGTGCCCCTGGCATTAGGCTGGCCGATGACTTTATCGCTGCAGTTCTATGCTAATCTAATTATCCTAATTCTGAGCCTATAACTAATCTATCTCTATATCTACTCTCATGATCGGTGCGTTGTCAAGTCCTAAAACATGGCGGGTTCCAGCCGTGAGGCGGCTGGCCAAGTCCATGTCCTGGCGGAACAGGGAGGGTGTACGGAGTCTAAGTCTGGTGTTTCTTAGGTATTCTTTGAGGACTTTGCTTCAGATCGCATCTGCTAGTTTATTCAGGACATTAAATGTGACCTCTTACCTGAGCAGGTGGTGCGTGTCGTTGTTTGGTAGTTGTTCCCTGCTTAGTGAGAGGTGCCACCAGCTGGGGAGTGAGGAATTGTATTACTTCCGCAGTGATGCCGTCAGGGCCAGGAGCGGAAGTAATACAATTCCTCGCCCCCCAGCTGGTGGCACCTCTCACCAAGCTGTACAACTAGTGTTTATGGCTTGAGAAATTCCCCTCAATATGGAAAGAGGCGATGACCATAAGAAGAGCGCAGCGGAATATGCTCCTATGTTCAGTAAGCGCATATAGAACAACTCCGGGAGGGGCACTTTTAGTACTAATGGGGTTATGTCCACTGGACATAAAAATAAGGGAACAGGCCACCTGGTACTGGGTAAAGAAGGACAGAAGAGATAAAATAGAAGAAATTATGGGGCTATACCTAGGAGGTAAACCAAGCATTAAAAGAAGGGGGACTGAATTATTGCAGGATCTTTGGAATAACGATGAAACAGGGCGGATGGCCCAAAACAAAAATGACTATTGCACCTAACAAGTCCACTTACCTATTACTCAAACGTCAGTTACTAAGAAACCCTACAGTCAGAATTAACGGCTTGCCAGTCCTCAGGCGCCATGAAGCCTGACACCTAGGTGTAATCGTCGACGAGATGTGGAACTATGCATCACATATTGACACAGTAACACAAAGATCACTAACAGTTCTAAACAACTCAATCGAAATTGGACACAAAAGATTCCATCTCCCACCTGATCTAATCAAATTGTACCATAATAGAATTCTTACATCCATCATAGGATACGGGTCAGCAGTCTGGGCACACAGGCTCACGAGGGTCATAGCGGCTAGTTTCGTGATAAGTAGTTGTTGTGTACACAGTTCCGCGTAGTCAGCGCGTACACAACTTTCCCACTAGAGCGCGCCCTGCTAAGCATAACAGCGCAGGCGCCTCGCTCGTCCGTCTGCACTACGAGATGGTGCTGCCTTAGAGACGGACCAAATTCTACTTCCGCCAATCCGCGTATTAATATGTAACGCAGCCAATGAGATTGCTGCTAATGTAGAACCTTTTCTCCTCGCGGATCACACTCGCGCAGTGATACCTGAACGCGCGAGGTATTATAACGAGTGTACAGACTTCCGATTAAAGTGCGCGTCATATATCTTGGCGGCCGAGTTTAGGTTCGTTCTGCGCATCTGACGTCACAAAACACAGTCAGCCAATGAACAGAGAACGACGTTGCCAGATCTCGACTGCAGCGCAGAGCACGGACGAGTGTCTTCAGTTTTAGAAATGTTCAGTCATAAAGAAAGTAATAGAACAAAAGCAATGTCTTGATAGCAGACTTTCTTTTATAGAAAGTTTGGAAAAAGCATTCTTTATACCAATTGCTTCATATTCTATTAATTAATTAAACCAAACAAGCAATAAGACTCCTAATTCAGGCGATAGCAAGGAAAGGTGTTTGTTTCAATCTCATGAACTGCTTTTTCGCAATAAAGAACAGCGGTAATTGTTTATTTCCTATTGTACTTCGACGAAGCGTGAGCAATTCATAGTCATACCAACAGTGTTTATAAGTAATTGCGTGAGGTGTTAGAGTCCTTATGGAGTTACACTGTTCAATGAGCTGAAGTAGCGGAACGATTAAGGTGTTGGGCTGCGAAGTGAAAGGTTATGACTTCTAACCTTGTGTGGTGCTTCATATTTTCTTTATTTAAAAACAATATTGGAGTGCCTTACTTCACGTATTTTATTCGTTTGAATGAAATTTCTAGTGCTTTGCCTCTTCATTAACTTTTTCGCTGCTGCAGACACGTGCTCCCCGCATTCCGCGCTGTGCGCGAATTTGTCATCACTGCACTTCTCGCCTGTGCAGACACATGGTGTTCCCACTGCTTTGACACACTTATCATTCGATTTCACAAAAACTTTTTGGCCAAAAAATTTGATATTTACACGTCTTCTTGACTGATACCTTCCCCCCATAAATGACTTAATTTTGTTTTGATGTGCAGCATTAAATGTAGTAAACCATTGCACGAAATTTTGAACAGTTTGCAGAGGTAAAAGTCCATAGCGTATACTTTCCATATGGTCGATTTTAGTTGCCACAATGTCGAGAATGAAATGTGGACAAGATACCTAAATTTCATATAATATTTACTGTATAACAATATCTCATTTAATTTAAGTACCACATAGGTGTCGTATGTAATATTGAGAAATATTCCGTCTTTCGCGACTGTAATAAAAGTTTTATTTACACAGGGCGCGTTTGGCTTTATTTTAAAGCAGTTCCATCGGTGAAAGGTATGGCACATACACAATGGTATTCATGTTCTATTTCTTGTTTTTGTTCCACAGTCGCAGTTTTACCAATGGTATTGAAATATATCCCTCTTCTGCAACTGTAATAAGCGACATATTTAGACCAGACACGTTTCTCTCTTTTGAAGCATCATAAGAGGACTGTATTTTGTGTCCTCCATTGCCAAGTCACCTTTCGTAGTTTTGTGCTGCGGTAGCACAATATTCAACGTTTGTGTTGGCTCATCAGTGTTTTAGCAAATAAATGCTGTTTGTGTGTGCCACACACAAAATTATACACTCCTGGAAATTGAAATAAGAACACCGTGAATTCATTGTCCCAGGAAGGGGAAACTTTATTGACACATTCCTGGGGTCAGATACATCACATGTTCACACTGGCAGACCCACAGGCACATAGACACAGGCAACAGAGCATGCACAATGTCGGCACTAGTACAGTGTATATCCACCTTTCGCAGCAATGCAGGCTGCTATTCTCCCATGGAGACGATCGTAGAGATGCTGGATGTAGTCCTGTGGAACGGCTTGCCATGCCATTTCCACCTGGCCCCTCAGTTGGACCAGCGTTCGTGCTGGACGTGCAGACCGCGTGGGACGACGCTTCATCCAGTCCCAAACATGCTCAATGGGGGACAGATCCGGAGATCTTGCTGGACAGGGTAGTTGACTTGCGGACGTGCATTGTCCTGTTGGAACAGCAAGTTCACTTGCCGGTCTAGGAATGGTAGAACAATGGGTTCGATGACGGTTTGGATGTACCGTGCACTATTCAGTGTCCCCTCGACGATCACCAGTGGTGTACGGCCAGTGTAGGAGATCGCTCCCCACACCATGATGCCGGGTGTTGGCCCTGTGTGCCTCGGTCGTATGCAGTCCTGATTGTGGCGCTCACCTGCACGGCGCCAAACACGCATACGACCATCATTGGCACCAAGGCAGAAGCGACTCTCACCGCTGAAGACGACACGTCTCCATTCGTCCCTCCATTCACGCCTGTCGCGACACCACTGGAGGCGGGCTGCACGATGTTGGGGCGTGAGCGGAAGACGGCCTAACGGTGTGTGGGACCGTAGCCCAGCTTCATGGAGACGGTTGCGAATGGTCCTCGCCGATACCCCAGGAGCAACAGTGTCCCTAATTTGCTGGGAAGTGGCGGTGCGGTCCCCTACGGCACTGCGTAGGATCCTACGGTCTTGGCGTGCATCCGTGCGTCGCCGCGGTCCGGTCCCAGGTCGACGGGCACGTGCACCTTCCGCCGACCACTGGCGACAACATCGATGTACTGTGGAGACCTCACGCCCCACGTGTTGAGCAATTCGGCGGTACGTCCACCCGGCCTCCCGCATGCCCACTATACGCCCTCGCTCAAAGTCCGTCAACTGCACATCCGGTTCACGTCCACGCTGTCACGGCATGCTACCAGTGTTGAAGACTGCGATGGAGCTCCGTATGCCACGGCAAACTGGCTGACACTGACGGCGGCGGTGCACAAATGCTGCGCAGTAGCGCCATTCGACGGCCAACACCGCGGTTGCTGGTGTGTCCGCTGTGCCGTGCGTGTGATCATTGCTTGTACAGCTCTCTCGCAGTGTCCGGAGCAAGTATGGTGGGTCTGACACACCCGTGTCAATGTGTTCTTTTTTCCATTTCCAGGAGTGTATTTGACGTAGCTCTGAGCACTTCACTGACAGACGGTATATTCAAGTCCTAATGTTTTTGTAAGTCCACAGTTTTGTTTAATGTATTTTGTCTACTTCCTTTTGATTGATTGAAGTGCTTTAAAATAAAGCCAAACGTGTCCAGTGTAAGTAAAACTTTTGTTACAGTCGCAAAAGGTGGAATATTTCTCAATACTACATACGACACTTATGTGGTACTTAAATTAAATGAAATAATGGTTCAAATGGCTCTGAGCACTATGGGACTCAACTGGCGAGGTCATTAGTCCCCTAGAACTTAGAACTAGTTAAACCTAACTAACCTAAGGACATCACAAACATCCATGCCCGAGGCAGGATTCGAACCTGCGACCGTAGCGGTCTTGCGGTTCCAGACTGCAGCGCCTTTAACCGCACGGCCACTTCGGCCGGCTAAATGAAATATATAGGTATCTTGTCCACATTTCATTCTCAACATTGTGGCAACTAAAATCGACCATCCGGAAAGTATACTCTATGGACTTTACCTCTGCAAACTCTTCATAATTTCGTGCAATGGTTTACTGTATTTAATGCTGCATAATAACTGCGTTGAACATCGAAACAAAATTAAGTCATTTATGGGGGGGAAGGTATCAGTCAAGAAGATAGGTAAAAATCTCATTTTTGAGCCAAATAGTTTTTGTGGAATCGAATGATAAAGAGTGTCAAAGCAGTCGGAACACAATGTGTCTGCACAGGCGAGCAGTACAGTGACAAAATCGCCCACAGCGCGGAATGCAGGGAGCACGTCTTTGTAGCAGCGAAAGGGTTAATGCGGCCGTGGTGGCTTTACTTCATGAACTGCGCGCTCCCCCCTAAACGTAAGCTTGCGAACTATGCTATCCTATGGCGCTGCTTCTCTTGGCGCGTGCGTCGTGTGCAACTGGCAACGCAGCAATCTCCCGCGTCTAGGCGGGCATGCGCGAGCCGCCAAGATAAAAGAATAGAACTATAGTCAGTCTGCATTTGTCTGCACCGGTCTGTACCGGTCTGCATTAGTCTGCACCAGTCTATTGTCAAGTTTCAGTCTGCACCTAATAAGACTACCATATTCCTGTACATAGCCATGAAGATAAATGAATAGACACTTTGTCAAGTATCAGAGATATGTGGGAATAAGCTTAACGTACCGAGACCAGAGGAACTTCAGATTGTCAATTGTAAACAGCATCCAGAATCAAGTTACGTACTGTCTATCCTTTTTATTATTTTAATAAATGTGTGTCAAAATTAATCAAGTTCTGTTTAAAGTTGGTCACCGTCAATCTGCTACTCTAAGCGTGTAAGTGGCATTTCTATCGTCTGACCTAAGGGCAGAAGATAAACACGCCACGATAAGACCACGAGACGTATTGCTGACACTCGCCTACTTCGTTAGAGCGACAAGTCAAATAATCTGATGGTGTGTGTACCGAAGGTCTTACAGTACGCACACCACAGCAGTACGTGGGATAGGAAGTGGGGTGTTACGTACCGCACATGGGGCAGCAGTGTCCGCGCGGCGTGACGGGCCGCAGGCAGGGCAGCAGGTGCGGCGGCGCGCACGGCGCGGCGTGGCGGCACACGGCGGGCAGCACCTGCGGCCGCTGGCAGGGGCAGCCCGCGGGCAGCCGGCACGAGTCGCCCGCCACGCTCACCGCCTCCGACAGCCAGCCCTCGGGGCTGCGGAACTGCCGCCGGCCCGGCTCGCTCTCCACCAGCAAGCGCCACCACTCCTGGTCCACCTCCTGCCGACACACGCGCTTCGTGTAGCCAGACACAATACCTGCGTCCTCCGTTTAGCGCTAGGGGCTGACGAACCACCACCGGCCACGTCCAGACAGATTGCCATCAGGCGCAACGAAACTACTGCGGCTCACCAGTGTGTTACTACGCACCAGATCAGGGTGGGGCAGCTATCGCCCACCTCACTGACCGTGGAGAACTGCTGCCAGCCTGACTTACTCTCTAGCAGCTCGTGCAAATCCACAGTTGTATAGTCCACACATACACTACTGGCCATTAAATTGCTACACCACGAAGATGACGTGCTACAGACGCGAAATTTAACCGACAGGAAGATGCTTTGATATGCAAATGATTAGTTTTCCAGGGCATTCACACAAGGTTGGCGCGGGTGGCTACACCTACAACGTGCTGACATGAGGAAAGTTTCCAACCGATTTCTCATACATAAACAGCAGTTGACCGGCCTGGTGAAACGTTGTTGTGATGCCTCGTGTAAGGAGGAGAAATGCGCACCATCACGTTTCCGACTTTGATAGAGGTCGGATTGTAGCCTATCGCGGTTGCAGTTTATCGTATCACGACATTGCTGCTCGCGTTGGTAGAGATCCAACGACTGTCAGCAGAATATGGAATCGGTGGGTTCAGGAGGGTAATTCGGAACGGCGTGCCGGATCCCAACGGCCTCGTATCACGTGATAGAGATGACAGGCATCTTATCCGCATGGCTGTAACGGATCGTGCAGCCACGTCTCGATCAATGAGTCAACAGATGCGGACGTTTGCAAGACAACAACCATCTGCACGAACAGTTCGACGACGTTTGAGCAGCATGGACTGTCAGTTCGGAGGCCGTGGCTGCGGTCACCCTTGATGCTCCATCACAGACAGGAGCGCCTGCGATGGTGTACTCAGCGTCGAACCTGTCTGCACGAATGGCAAAACGTCATTTTTTCGATGAATCCAGATTCTGTTTACAGCATAGTGATGGTCGCATCCGTGTTTGGCGACATCGCGGTGAACATACATTGGAAGCGCGTATTCGTCATCGCCATACTGGCGTATCACCCGGAGTGATGCTATAGGGTGCCATTGGTTACACGTCTCGGTCACCACTTATTCGCATTGACGGCACTTTGAACAGTGGACGTTACATTTCAGATGTGTTACGACCCGTGGCTCTACCCTTCATTCGATCCCTGCGAAACCCTATATTTGAGCAGGATAATGCACGACCGCATGTTGCAGGTTCCGTACAGGCCTTTCTGGATACAGAAAATGTTCGACTGTTGCCCTGGCCAGCACATTCTCCAGATCTCTCACCAATTGAAAACGTCTAGTCAATGGTGGCCGATCAACTGGCTCGTCACAATACGCCAGTCACTACTCTTGATGAACTGTGGTATCGTGTTGAAGCTGAATGGGCAGCTGTACCTGTACACGCCATCCAAGCTCTGTTTGACTCAATGCCCAGGCGTATCAAGGCCGTTATTACGGCCAGAGGTGGTTGTTCTGGGTACTGATTTCTCACGATCTATGCACTCAAATTGCATGAAAATGTAATCACATGTGAGTTCTAGTATAATATATTTGTCCAATGAATACCCGTTTATCATCTGCATTTCTTCTTAGTGTAGCAATTTTAATGGCCGGTAGTGTATTATAAAAATGGATGCGTGTATACAGAGTGAACTTGAATAAAAACGACGAACTGCAGGGACGGATTCCTGTCAGGAAATAGAAGAAAAAAGGTCCAATGAACGTGTGTCTGCGAATGGACAGTGAACATGCAAGAGCAACAAATCGGCCTTGTGCAAAAACCATCGACGAAACCCTTCCCGTAGAGAGAAATCCTCTGCTGACAATCCTTGCACTCGTTGCACGTGATAGGGATGGTACCCGTTGAACTGTGTGTCCCACACAGTTCGATTCTTCTCCCTCTTAATGTCGCTTGCAGCGTTAATTTCAATTCCCGCCACGCGCCATCTTTTGCTTACCAGCGATTCCAAGGGGACGCTGTGTGCTCTGCGCGGGGCGGTTCCTCGTGGCACGTGCAGCACGGGTGAGCGGAGGGCGGCCGGAGTGGCGAGTGGTCGCGAGTAGTGCGACGGTTGTCGACGCTTGATACCCGGTGTGGACGTGGCCTCGATAAGGTTACAGCCTTCGGGGCGTAATAGAGGTGTCCAATTCAAGGCTTTATGGAAATTCTATCAGTTCTGTTTCCTCTAAGTTCCCAGTGTGGAACGAAGACTGTGTCCTGGTACTGGTAGCTATTCGTCGGGGTGTGCATCAATCAAAGTAAGACCTATCAAACAAGACTGTGTCACGGTACCGGTAGTTATTCGTCGGGGTGTCCATCAATCAAAGTAAGACCTATCAAGCAAGACTGTGTCCCAGTACCGGTAGTTATTCGTCGGGGTGTGCATCAATCAAAGTAAGACCTATCAAGCAAGACTGTGTGCTGGTACCAGTAGTTATTCGTCAGGGTGTGCATCAATCAAAGTAAGACCTATCAAGCAAGACTCTGTCACGTTACTGGTAGTTTTTCGTCGGGGTGTGCATCAACCAAAGTAAGACCTATCAAGCAAGACTGTGTCCCAGTTTATTCGTCGGGGTGTGCATCAACCAAAGTAAGACCTATCAAGCAAGACTGTGTCCCAGTTTATTCGTCGGGGTGTGCATCAATCAAAGTAAGACCTATCACGCAAGACTGTGTCAAGGTATCGGTAGCTATTCGTCGGAGTGTGCATCAATCAAAGTAAGACCTATCAAGCAAGACTGTGTCCCGGTACCGGTAGCTTTTCGTCGGAGTGTGCATCAATCAGAGTAAGACCTATCATACACATTTGTTCAGCGGTGGTTGACGTTCACAATCCACTAAAACGGTGACTCGTAACCTGGCCATATTGCCGAAGTTATTCGTCGTGACTACTGTTGACCGTTCCTGTCAGACGCTTTAGTATTCTCGTCCGTTTCTTCTGCTGCGTGCTGTTGGATTCATTTCAGTGTTAATATTCAGCCCAACGTATTAGAAATGAATTCTTGTTGTCTTGTGGTTGAGTCCTGGGTTTGTCTGAATCGATAAACAGCACGTCCCATACCACTCACGACGCACGTCAAGCAACCAAGACAAATGTGACTTAAATTTGCGTTTGTGTAACTTGTTTATCCAGTTTTCTATGAAGTTTCAGTTAATTAGTTAAATAACTATTTTATACTTTAAATTTTGTAAAACTTGCCCCGCCGGTGAAATGGGGTTTTGACAAGCGATGTTCTCTTTTTTGGGTTCTGGTCATGTCCACGTTATGTCGTCTTAATGGTCTGTTAAGTGCCTCAGCACTCGCAACAGTCATATGGGGTATATCTAATTCATCACTCCTTCAAAAAAATGGTTCAAATGGCTCTGACCACTATGGGACTTAACTCCTGAGGTCATCAGTCCCCTAGAACTTAGAACTACTTAAACCTAATTAACCTAAGGACATCACACACATCCATGCCCGTGGCAGGATTCGAACCTGCTACCGTAGCGGTCGCGCGGTTCCAGACTGTAGCGCCTAGAACCGCTCGGCCACCCCGGCCGGCCATTATTCCTTGTTTTGGTGCCAAATTGTTCCCTGAGTTAGGTTAATTAATAGTAATTTTATTCGGTTGATTCCAGTCCTCTGATTTCTTGAATAACCACAAGTCTTGTATTTTCTACCCTTATTCCGAAAGTGTGAATGCCCGTAATCGGCAAATATTTATTGGCGGATCTCTTCCTATATGCCGTTACACTTGCCTGGCTCCTGGTGGCTGTTACGATTTCTATCGTGACCTGTTTGTTCTTCAGCCAGTCGCGTCAATTAATGAGTTTAGCACCTTGTGGAGGCCAATCTTACCCTTTCTTTACTTGCCTCAGCCTTAGGCAGGGGTTTAATTCCTCAAGCTACCTTTAGGCCAGGTCTGGTCCATTAGGATTCCTTTGATCTTATATACAGTTTTATGTAGCTCTAGAGAGTAACTTATTGTGGTCGAGTTTATTAAGTTGGTTTTACACGGCCAGTGTGATCCCAAAGTGAGGGTTTTTGAGATTAATTTGAAACCCCTTTTATATGTTGAATTGTTCAGGTTGAAACAGAGTTGTGTTAGAAGCCTGTTTATATATATTTGTGATATCTTTAAATTTATTGTACTGCTTCCATGATTTAATGTATATACCCCTTTTAATGGTTGCTAGATTTATCCTGTCTTATTTAGTGTTTAAGTAAGCCCAACGAATATCACTCACAAATTAAACTAACTGGTCCGGCTTTCTGTAACACGTGAATTTGCTTAGTTCTCCGTGTTCTACGATTTATCTCGTCGAAAAGTGTTTCAGTACTATAATGTATACCAGTCAAATCTGAACCAAGTTGTTCTCCAGTTTAACTGTTTATTCCCTAATTTTCGTGGAATTTAAAATTTCTAAATTTTCAAGCCTTGATCTGTTTGCCGTACATTGTTGTCAGTATAGCTGTGATCTATGTAATCAACGGCAACACGTAATTGTTGGTGTTTTAACTGGTTGTGTTGCAATAAATGCAAACTTAAAGTGAAGCTTGTGGGTGATTCATATTCCCCGGTTCCTCATCCTCAGTAGTGCTAGAATTAATTTTTTGTATTAAAGCTTGGGTTAAGATTTTTCGGTGAGTTACTGGGAGGAAAGAAAAGAAGGCGCTACACCGGTTGTCATGCAGGATATACATAATTGTGCTTTGGCTTACACCATGTTGTCGGGCCACTTGCCTCAAGCCTCTACTAGGGTTTGTCTCAATATCCTGTAGAACTCGGCCCTCCAAATCTAGTGTACGCACAGTCCGCCGCTTCCCTACACGTTCATCCGTCTGAAAGCACCCATGATCACACAAAGGCCCAAAAAAGGGTTTGAAATGTGTGATGTGGTTGGTGTCTGCGAGGGTACTTTTTTTGGTATTGTATTGTATGGAACTGGTGATCTAGTAACGATGGAGAGGCTTCCTCCCCGCCGTAGCCCTCAGTGGTTCACAACCCCACAACAGGCTACAGCAGTCCACTCACCACACCGCCGCCCCACGCCGAACCCAGGGTTTTTGTGCGGTTCGGCCCCCAGTGGAACCCCTGCCCCCTCCCCCTCCCCCCCTCCCCCCTCCCCCGGGAACGTCTCACAGCAGACGAGTGTAACCCGAATCTTTGCACATTCCGCCGCTTCCCTAAACGTTCGTCCGTCTGAAAGGACCCATGATCACACAAAAGCCCAAAAAAGGTTATGGTGCACGCGTACGTGGACAAGGTGTTTGCGCAGCAATCGTCGACATAGTGTAACTGAGGCAGAATAAGGGGAACCAGCCCGCATTCGCCGAGGCAGATGGAAAACCGCCTTACAAACCATCCACAGACTGGCCGGCACACCAGGCACCGACACTAATCCGCCGGTCGGGTTCGTGCCGGGGACAGGCACGCCTTCCCGCCCGGAAAGCAGTGCGTTAGAGCGCACGGCTAACCGGGCGGACCTTTTTTTTGTTATTGTCGTACTGCCTCTCGACCGCTTCCATCTGCTTGGTTGTACGCAGACACTATTTCGGTTAGTTCCCGATGTGAATAACGAACCATTCTGCTTGCTTACAGTATGCTGCGTCAATCGCACAGTTTGCAACACAGAAGGAACACACGCCACATTGTCAAAGAAACTTTCATTCGTCAGCACCATCTACCATGACAACAGTGCATTTCCGGACACATGTTCGTAGGACCTTTTTTCCTCCATTTCCAGTCAGGAATCCGTCCCTGCAGTTCGTCGGTTTTATTAAAGTTCTATCTGTATATGTACTCTATGTATATATGTTCCACATCTCCTCATAAAGCAGAGGACTGATTTCAACCAAACTTTGTACACCTATCACTTAATGTCTGGAAGAATCAGCATGGTAGTAAAAACCACGTCACTGTCTAAGGGGTGAAGGTGGGGATGAAAGGAAATGCACAATGCAATACCCACATTTTAGTCATCCAGTATTTGAGAATGAGAGCATTCAGTGACATGCAACAAACTTTACACACAATTTCAAATCTTTACGAAACTTTTTCTCGCTGACAAACCCTACAGAAGTTTATCGCTTGCTATATTTTCGCTGTTCATGCAGTAAAACTGCCGCATGAAACAGGGCGTTTTAATGTATTACTTCTTTACTGCTAACCGTGTTCGCAGCACATTTTTCAGGCGATATTCACGTATATCACCGAATGCGCCAGCATAATTATGTTAATGTACAGCAGATAGTTCAGGAGATATGACGTCATAAACTCTGAGATGTGTGAAAAACTGCCGCATCGTGCAAGACGTTAAAATTTATTACTTCGTTGCTATTAACTCCATTCATATTTCGCAGCAGTAACCACATACACTGCTGGATGTACCTGCAAAATTATATCGTTGTACAGCGTATAATTCAGTGGATAAAACGTTATAAACATTGAGCTACCTGAAACGAAAACTGAAGGCAGAAATTTGCTAGAAACTCAGGTGAAATATGTGCATAAATACGTGTTAAATGTGAGTGAAATACATTTATCATTTGTGTACGTGAACAAATCCAAGGGTAAAAAGCACATCCTAAACCCTTGGAACGATTTCAATCAAATTTGGTACACATATTAGTTACGATCTGGAAAGAAATACTGTGGGGGTAAGAACCACCAGCCTCCTACAGGGGTGATCGTGATAAAGTGGAGAGAGACGGCCAGAGGAGAAGATGGACAGCCAGTGAGGGAGACAGATGCACATAGATTGGGGAAGGAGGGGTCGACTGAGGGAGGGGAAGGGGAAATGGATAGAGAGAGGGTGAGTAGGAGATGGACAGAGAAGGGAGAGGAAGAGGTAGGCAAAGAGAGAGGGGAGAGGAGAGATGGACAGACAGGGAGAGGAAGAGATATGCAGAGAGGGTAGAAGATGATGAACAGAGAGAGGAGAGGGAGAAATGGACACAGAAATGGAAAGGGGGGAGACGGACAGAGAAAGGGGAGAGGAAGAGATGGACAGAAGCAGGAGAGAGAAGGAGATGAGCAGGAGGACCGAGAAGGAGGAGATGGACAGTGAGAGAGGGAGAAGAAGATGGACAAAGGAGTAGGGAGCAGGTGTAGAGAGGGGAGAGAAGCAAATGGACAGAAAGAGGGGGGATGAACAGAGATGGGGCAGGAGGAGCTGGAGAGAAAATAGGGGGGTGGAGCAGGTGAACAAAGAGAGGGGATGGAGGAGGTGGACAGAGAGGGGGTGAAGATGGAGATCCACAGAGAAAGGGGAAGAAGCAGATGGACCAATAGAAGACTGAAATAAATACACAACCGGGCAACGCCGGGTATTTACACTACTGGCCATTAAAATTGCTACACCAAGATGAAATGCAGATGATAAACAGGTATTCATTGGACAAATATATTATACTAAACTGACATGTCATTACATTTTCACGCAATTTGGGTGCATAGATCCTGAGAAATCAGTACCCAGAACAACCACCTCTGGCCGCAATAACGGCCTTGATACGCCTGGGCATTGAGTCAAACAGAACTTGGATGGTGTGTACAGATACAGCTACCCATGCAGCTTCAACACGATACCACAGTTCATCAAGAGTAGCGACTGGCGTATTGTGACGAGCCACTTACTCGGCCACCATTGAGATTGGTGAGAGATCTGGAGAATGTGCTGGCCAGGGCAGCAGTCGAACATTTTCTGTACCCAGAAAGTCCCGTACAGGACCTGCAACATGCGGTCGTGCGTTATCCAGTTGAAATGTAGGGTTTCGCAGGGATCTAATAAAGGGTAGAGCTACGGGTCGTAACACATCTGTAATGTGACGTCCTCTGTACAAAGTGCCGTCAATGTGAACAAGAGGCGACCGAGACGTGTAACCAATGGCACCCCATACCATCACGCCGGGTGATACGCCAGTATGGCGATGACGAATACACGCTTCCAATGTGCGTCTACCGCGATGTCGCCAAACACGGATGCGACTATCATGATGCTGTAAACTGAACCTGGATTCATCCGAAAAAATGACGTTTTGCCATTCGTGCACCCAGGTTCGTCGTTGAGTACACCATCGCAGGCGCTCCTGTTTGTGATGCAGCGTCAAGGGTAACCGCAGCCATGGTCTCCGAGCTGATAGTCCATCCTGCTGCAAACGTCGTCGAACTGTTCGTGCAGATGGTTGTTGTCTTGCAAACTTCCCCATCTGTTGACTCAGGGATCGAGACGTGGCTGCACGATCCGTTACAGCCATACGGATAAGATGCCTGTCATCTCGACTGCTAGCGATACGAGGCCGTTGGGATCCAGCACGGCGTTCCATATTACCCTCCTGAACCCACCGGTTCCATATTCTGCTAACAGTCATTGGATCTCGACCAACGCGAGCAGCAATGTCGCGATACGATAAACCGCAATCGCGATAGGCTACAATCCGACCTTTATCAAAGTCGGAAACGTGATGGTATGCATTTCTCCTCCTTACACGAGGCATCACAACAACGTTTCACCAGGCAACGCCGGTCAACTGCTGTTTGTGTATGAGAAATCGGTTGGAAACTTTCCTCATGTCAGCACGTTGTAGGTGTCGCCACCGGCGCCAACCTTGTGTGAATGTCCTGAAAAGCTAATCATTTGCATATCACAGCATCTTCTTCCTGTCGGTTAAATGTCGCGTCTGTAGCACGTCATCTTCGTGGTGTAGCAATTTTAGTGGCCAGTAGTGTAGCTAATTATCAAATAAAAATTGCTGTGGTATCTGTCGTATAAGGCAAATTCTGCTAAGAATATACAACGTGTAAGTTTTTATAAGGATAGGTAAAGTTCCTTGTCGGGTCTGATCGACCTTCGTGTCACCCTTTGCCAATGGCGTCGTCAGATGCGGTATAGAGGCGCATGTGGTCAGCACAATGCTCTGCCGGTCGTCGTCGGGATTATTGAACCCGTAATCGGTAGCGTAACCCTTCATTTGGTCTGACGAGACTCAGAACACCCCGTGTCAGCCCTCACACCAAGAAAAACCCCTGGTAATACCAGGAACCGAATCCGTGTCCTCCGCATGGCAGTCAACCGTGCAGCCCACTCAGCTGCGGAGGCGGAACGATGGCTAAGACTACGCGCTTTAAATTTTTCTGTGTTGTACTTCGCAAGAAACTGGCCGTAGTAGAAGTGATTAAGTGACATAAAGCCCAGAAGCATTCTGTTGCTTCTCTGTTCTCCACTGGTATTCAGCTAAGAGACCGTTTTGTTGCGACTGGACGCAACATATATACTTCGCTTTTGCCCAAAAAATCACTACAGTAGAATTTATTGCATTAGCTGTTAAGTCTGTATGGTATTCTCTCTTGCCAACACAGTATCAGGTGTGTGGCTATCAAATGGTGACAGCTAACGATACATGTGTCAACTAGTGAACTTTCGGGCAGGATTACCCACCAATGCGACGGCAGAGTCTGCCGGTAACCCACCACCCCAACATTTAGTTGCCGCAGAGTCTGCCCATAATTCACTACCCCAACGTACAGTATTATGCATACTTACACGCTGTAAATGTCTGCCCTAAGACAAAACTGACTGGCAGAGTTTATAGTATAAATACTGCGAACTATTTTTTGCAAGAATGTCCCTAGCAGTTCGTATGGGACAAATATCTGCATGTCGTTGTAATCAGAGGAACAGGACTAAGGCTCAGATAGGCTCTATTGCAGAGTCAGACAAGTCGACAGCAATTCCCATGTGTCCAGCATAGTGCACAAGGAGCGCCCTGTTCTTATCTGTTTTGTGCTAACATACCTATGAATTTGTCGATATTGGATCGATTACCGAGGCGAGCTTGCTAAACATCAATTCACGTCGGCGGCAGTTTCATTGCACTGTAGCTTGGTTAAGTGCATTTTTATGTGTACTGACGGAAAAAAAGATCGTAACATCAAAAAATAATTAACGTAGAGTGATGAACTTTCGGGAAAACATTTGTCTAGGTAACGTATTTAACTAATTAACATTACAAGATAACAGGTTAATGTAAGCGCGAGATAAGTAATTGCAAATGTGAAATGCTGGTACATTAATAACAGGTGTAACCGTCAGAATGTTGAACGCAACCACGCAAACGTGCATGCATTGTGTTGTACAGCTGCGAGATGTCAATTTGTGTGATGGAGTTCAATGTCTGTTGCACTCGGTCGGTCAGTATAGGGACGGTTACTGCTGGTTGTGGATGACGCTGCAGTTGTCCCCAGATGATGTCCCATATGTGCTTGATTGGAGACAGATCTGGTGATCGAGCAGGCCGAGGCAACACGTCTGCACACTGTAGAGCACGTTGGGTTGCGACAGTGGTATGTGGGCGAGCGCCCCGGGAAAGCTGTCCATAAATGGCAGCACAACAGGTCGAATCATCATCTTGACTTATAAATTTGCAGTCAGAGTGCGCGGAATAACCACCAGAGTGCTCTTGCTGTCAACTGAAATCACAGCCAGTGTCTAGCATGCAGATAGGTTGAAACTTCCTGGAAGATTAAAACTGTGTGCCGGACCGAGACTCGAAGTCGGGACCTCTGCCGTTCGCGGGCAAGTGCTCTACCAACTGAGCTGCCCAAGCACGACTCACGCCCCGTCATCACAGCTTTACTTCCGCCAGTACCTCGTCTCCTACCTTCCAAACTTTACAGAAGCTCTCCTTCGAACCTTGCAGGACTAGCACTCCTGAAAGAAAGGATATTGCGGAGACATGGCTTAGCCACAGCCTGGGGGATGTTTCCAGAATGAGATTTTCACTCTGCAGCGGAGTGTGCGCTCATATGAAACTTCCTGGCAGATTAAAACTGTGTGCCGGACCGAGACTCGAACTCGGGACCTTTGCCTTTCGCGGGAAAGTGCTCTACCAACTGGGCTACCCAAGCAACGGGGCGTGAGTCGTGCTTGGGTAACTCAGTTGGTAGAGCACTTGCCCACGAAAGGCAAAGGTCCCGAGTTCGAGTCTCGGTCCGGCACACAGTTTTAATCTGCCAGGAAGTTTCATATCAGCGCACACTCCGCTGCAGAGTGAAAATATCATTCTGGATGTAGATAGGTTGGTTGCACACACTCAGCTGGCCTCCTCCTTCCCAACAAATGGCCGTCACTGTCACTGAGACAGATACAGCTTTCATTAGAAAAAAACAACAGACCTCCACTCTGCCATCCAATGAGCTCTCCCTTGACACCACTTTATTCGCAAATGGCGGTGGTTTGGGGTAAGTGGAATGCACACTACGGGGCGCCTGGCTCGGAGCTGTCCCTGAAGTAACAGATGTGACAGTTCGTTGTGTCACTGTGGTGGCAGCTGCTGCTCAGATTGATGCTACAGACGCAGTACGATGCGCCAGAGGTATTTGTCTCTCCGTGCTGCCACGTGGCCATCCCGAGCCCAGTCTTATTGCGACCATACATTCTCGTGATCGCTGCAGCCAGTAATCATGTACAGTGGCTACATTCCTGCGAAGTCTTTCTGCAATGTCGCAGAAGAAACATCCAACTTCTCGCAGCCGTATTACACAACTTTGTTCAAAGTCAGTGAGGTGCTGGAAATGACGACTTTGTCGCCTATAAGGCATTTTTGACTAACGTCAGCTTACCACGTCCACTCTGAAAGGTAACTGAAGTTCACGACCGGTTACAGCGTGTATTTAAAGTAAACTTGATTTTGCACCCTCGCAGTGGCGCTATTAGCGCCACTCTTACGCGATTGACGCGAAATTTGAATGGACGTCATCTTTCAAATGTAGACACACTTCTACTAACTTTCGTTCATGTCGCACAACTGCTTGGTGTTGCGATTCTTTTTCTATCGGTGTATATTCGACATGTACTTTGTTTTGTAGTTGAAATTCTAAGTTTGTACTGTTGATTATTTCTTTTTAAAAGATTCATTAAAATGATTTCATCCAGAATATGTTGTAAAACTACAGCAAAAGCCTGTTACCTCGGTTCCAACCGAGTCCCTTCCTGCAATGATTCGTTTAATATTCTAAATATTGAGGTCTATGTTTGAGACATTTACGTCTATCTTCTAGTGCACAGTTAAACAGTAAAAGTGATAAGCAATCCTCGTATATCACAAAAATTTTGAAACTGAAAATGGCTGATATATTGGTTGTTAGGGGTACAGGCACAGTTACTGTGATAATTGGTACCTTAACATGTACCCACTTTAATGTGTAAGTTGTTTTTTCTCCGCCTCTTACAGTCTTCCCGCAGACACATAATTTACTATTTGATGTTTTTTACACGGTCGTAACTGCGATGTAAAGTGGACTACATCTGTCAGTGTAGACAATCCATCTGGAGTCCACGCATCCACAAATCAACACATGATTGTGCCAACCTAAAAACATTATTAGTCTGCAAATTAAGCAAATATTCATGTAACGTTGTTCAGTACACTGTCCTCAGCCATCAATAGAAACATCTGCACTTACAAACCTAACACCCTGTAAATCTCTCATAAACTTCACTTTTTGATATGCAGTTTGTTATAATTTCCAAAATATTGATTCTTACTGTGACTGTTACTTTGTATTACTATTTTCAAGCTTTTATTCACTATGTAATGTCCCTCAATGGGACAACACAGGCTATTTTCAGTCATTCATTCATTTCATGGAATTTATTTGCTGTGGCTTTGTAACTGTAAAGACCTTTAAGAGTCAAAACAGAATTTTTCAGTCCAAGATGTTTTCTTAATTTTTACATATAATGACCCCAGCTTTACTGAACCTATGAGTAATATGAAACTGGAGTCTATAAGGGAACAGGGAGCACTAGGACAGCCGGAACCAAGTGAACTATAACTCGAGACAAAAGCATTCCAAGTAAAACTGGAATCGGTTGCCCTCCAGGTAGGAAATTTCTCTGAGCCTAGTGGAAAGAGGATCCTCACACATACCACAATTAATACTGTCATAATTAATCGAGGGTACTCCCACCTCAAAAACTTGTCTAACTCAGAGGTGAGAAGCACAGGGAACTCAAGAACAGTGTACGTTACCGTTAAACATTGCCACCAAATCACTCCATTAAAAAATGATCTGCACGCAATAGGGAGAGAGCGTTTTGAGAAGGCTTACGGGAAGCCTCCCAGTACCAACATCACCACTGAGGAAGATGACGAGAATTCAGCTGACACTTAATTCGTGGTACGAGATAGGAACACAGGTTACGGTATGTATAAAAGTCTCCAATACTCATTAAAACTGGAATCCCTTTGAATTGTAGACAGCATTTTGTCGAAGATCGAAGTTAATTACTTAAAACTTCCCATCACTGAGAATTTCTGAATTATATTCAGAATGAGTTGCCAGTCACCCCCTGTTCTGAAAAGATATCCGAGTTAGAGTTTGACTTAATACAGAAAAGAGGCAATTATGTTGTCTGTCTTCATACACGTCAGGAATAAAGTTTGCTTGCTCTGACAAATCGAGAAATATATTCTAGGGAAAAGAAATTGCACTTTCTCTGAAGAAGTACTTTACATTAGAGCTAATCTGACATTGAAAGAGGTATATTCAAGTATTAATTGCTTACTTGAATAAAGGTGTGATAGCAAGGTCTGCAGAAGCCATTACACCTAATAAAATCAAGCATTTCAGTAAGAGGAAACTCTCCACTTAATCTCATCACCGAAGACTTGACTGAAGTACTATCCTCCAGAACACTGCTGCCCAATCATAAACCTATACTAAGTGTAGTATAACATAAGCTCAGATGGAAACCCAGTTGTAAGCAAAGAAGGGAAAGCAGAAAGGTGGAAGGAGTATATAGAGGGTCTATACAAGGGCGATGTTCTCGAGGACAATATTATGGAAATGGAAGAGGATGTAGATGAGGTTGAAATGGGAGATGTGATACTGCGTGAAGAGTTTGACAGAGCATTGAAAGACCTGAGTCGAAACAAGGCCGCGGGAGTAGACAACATTCAATTAGAACTACTGACAGCCTTGGGAGAGCCAGTCCTGACAAAAGTCTACCATATGGTGAGCAAGATGTATAAGACAGCGAACAAGAATATAATAATTCCAATCCCAAACAAAGCAGGTGTTTACAGATGTGAAAATTACCGAACTACCAGTTTAATAAGTCATGGATGCAAAATACTAACACGAATTCTTTACAGACGAATGGAAAAACTGGTAGAAGCCGACCTCGGGGAAGATCAGTTTGGATTCCGTAGAAATATTGGAACACGTGAGGCAATACTGACCCTAAGACTTATCTTAGAAGATAGATTAAGGAAAGGCAAACCTACGTTTCTAGCATTTGCAGACTTCGAGAAAGCTTTTGACAATGTTGACTGGGATGCACTCTTTCAAATTCTGAAGGTGGCAGGTGTAAAATACAGGGAGCGAAAGGCTATTTACAATTTGTACAGAAACCAGATGGCAGTTATAGGAATCGAGGGACATGAAAGGGAAGCAGTGGTTGGGAAGGGAGTGAGACAGGGTTGTAGCCTCTCCCCGATGTTATTCAATCTGTATATTGAGCAAGCAGTAAAGGAAACAAAAGAAAAATTCGGAGTAGATATTAAAATCCATGGAGAAGAAATAAAAACTTTGAGGCCCGCCGATGACATTGTAATTCTGTCAGAGACAGCAAAGGACTTGGAAGAGCAGCTGAACGGAATGAACAGTGTCTTGAAAGTAGAATATAAGATGAACATCAACAAAAGCAAAACGAGGATAATGGAATGTAGTAGAATTAAGTCGGGTGATGGTGAGGGAATTAGATTAGGAAATGAAACACTTAAAGTAGTAAAGGAGTTTTGCTATTTGGGTAGCAAAATAACTGACGATGGTCGAAGTAGAGAGGATATAAAATGTAGACTGGCAATGGCAAGGAAACCGTTTCTGAAGAAGAGAAATTTGTTAACATCGAGTATAAATTTATGCGTCAGGAAGTCGTTTCTGAGAGTATTTGTATGGAGTGTAGCCATGTACGGAAGTGAAACATGGACGATAAATAGTTTGGATAAGAAGAGAATAGAAGCTTTCGAAATGTGGTGCTACAGAAGAATACTGAAGATTAGATGGGTAGATCACATAACTAATGAGGAGGTAGTGAACAGAATTGGGGAGAGGAGGAGTTTGTGGCACAACTTGACTAGAAGAAGGGATCGGTTGGTAGGACATGTTCTAAGCCGTCAATGGATCACCAGTTTAGCATTGGAGGGCAGCGTGGAGGGTAAAAATCGTAGAGGGAGACTAAGAGATGAATACACTAAGCAGATTCAGAATGATGTAAGTTGCAGTAGGTACTGGGAGATGAAGAAGCTTGCACAGGATAGAGTAGCATGGAGAGCTGCATCTAACCAATCTCAGGACTGAAGACCACAACAACAACAACATAGTGATTCGCAGCAGAGGGTCACAATAGTTTAAAAATGGTCACAGGGATGTGGGGTTTTGGTGAAGTGAAGAATTAATATTGAAACGATATAAGATTAAAAAAGACGAAGGAATCCGAATCACTATCAGATAAAGTGGAAGGAAACGCTAAATTAACTACCTTAACGGGAGACTACGCGGAACGGTGTGGAGCGTCAAAGGACTACTATATGCCGCGGTGCCGACCAGTCTACAAACCGTACACGCTAACAGCCGTTCGAGCGTTCCGCGTAAAAACAACGTTGAGCAGCGCCCAGTCAAGAAGAATACAGAAAGTAAGAAATCATTAAGAGTTGTAAAATTTAAAAGTATCTAAAATTCCTCTTCGCCAACAAGTAGCAAACGCAGTTTCGTAGAAATTACTATAGTCAGTGCGAAATAAGCCGCAGTACTTTTTTTATATACCTTTTGATGGCAGAAAACTGATTTAACAGAATTTATTGATAATGTCATGGTGGCATTTGATGCAATATGAGGAGAGGAGAAGTCTCTACTACACATCTACATCTGTATTCCGCAGACCTCCGTAAAGCGTATGGCAGAGGCTATGTCATATTGTACCAGTTACTACAGACTTCTCCCATTCCATTCAAGTACGGATAGCGTGAAGAGTGAGTGCTTAAATGCCTCCGTGTGTGCTGTAATTCGCTAATCTTGTCTTCGCGATCCTTATGAAAACGATTGGAAGGGGTTGTAATGTATTCCTAGATTCATCACTTTGAAATATATCTGTAATTGTGGGGGACCATGTAGGGGGGGGGGGGGGGAGGGGGATATGTGGACACCACGGAATTATCACGAGAAACAACGCTCCTCTACTCTGACCACAAGATTCCCAAACGTCAGACAACTCCGATCTCAATTAAATCCTGTTAGTCTTATTTGATATGGGCAACGGCCTTCCCGGAGTGAATACACCGGTTCCCGTGAGATCATCGAAGTTAAGCGCTGTCGGGCGTGGTCGGCACTTGGATGGGTGACCATCCAGGACGCCATGTGCAGTTGCCATTTTACGGGGTGCACTCAGTCTCGTGATACCAATTGAGGAGATACTCGACCGAATAGTAGCGGTTCCGGTCCCAGAAAATCATCATAACGAGCGGGAGAGCGGTGTGCTGACCCCACGCCCCTCCTATCCGCATCCTCCACTGAGGATGACACGGCGGTCGGAGGGTCCCGGTAGACCAATCGTGGCCTGAATACGGAGTGCTTTTATTTGGTATGGGTCCCACACACTGGAGCAATACTAAGGAAGGTGATTCAGACTGGGGAAATAGAATCGATTACGTATTGACAGCACTCCAGAAAGCAGCTATGAGAGTCTCTGGACATGGTCTTTACATACGCACCGGCATATGGTAGTGGCCGAGCGAAAGCACGAATCTACCAGGAAAGGTATCTGGCTCTGAGCACTATGGGACTCAACTGCTGAGGTCATTAGTCCCCTAGAACTTAGAACTAGTTAAACCTAACTAACCTAAAGACATCACACACATCCATGCCCGAGGCAGGATTCGAACCTGCGACCGTAGTGGTCTCGCGGTTCCAGACTGCAGCGCCAGAACCGCGCGGCCACTTCGGCCGGCCCAGGAAAGGTATCCTCGCTGATACAAGCTGCATCATAACAGTGCTTCGTCGTTCGCGTGAGACAGGCCCAATTACGGAAATGGGTAATCGTGCGACCATGTGGAACACTCTCCCCGATGACTGCCACTATTCATATCACTTACGATGCATACCGGCCTTATTATCTATGTACTTGCCTATGTGGCAGTCTTCCATTCTGTAACAGAGTTTTCCCTGTTTGGGAACTTGCTGGCAAATCGCAATTATCGGTCGAATCGAGACTCGAACCGAGAATCGTACCCTTCGCACGCTCGGTCTTTCCGATTGAACTACCCAGATGCAATTCACAGCCCTCCCTCAGAGCCTAGATAGCTGAGTCATTAACACTGTAGCTCACGAAAGGGTGCGCTCTGGGTTCGAGTTCCAGTCCGGCACACAGTTTCGATCTGCCAGGAAGTTCCCAAATAGTGCGCACTCGGCTGGAAGATTTATTCCGGACACAGTGTACTGTTTGCCTCCAGCGCGCCGGAGAACTTAATAGCGCGAGTGTGAGGACGGGGAGTGGGGAGCTGGCCCCCGTGCTCACCTCGCCGTCGATCTCCAGGACGCCGACGCCGACGGGCACCTCCGGCAGGCGCACGAGGAAGCTGCTGCCCGCGGGGAAGACGGCGCGCTCCAGCATGCACGGCACGCGCTCCAGGTGCGGCAGCGCACCCGCCTCCAGCGCCGCCGCCACGCTCGCCTCCTGCCTCCAGCTCTTCTCGTCCAGCCACGCCGCCGCCTCCACCCGCGAGAACACCACGTCTGCCACCGAAACGACTGACGATAAACACTAACTGCCAAACAGCAACAGAGGCTACATTCTCAGGTGGATCCAGCAAGTTCCACAATGGACCATAATTGAAGGGTTTGGTGTAAGAAGGAGGTAGCTCCACTTTTTCCAGTTTGTGGCAAATTAAAAAAAGTTTTAAAAACTCAGTTTTCACCAAAACGAAAAAATTGTCAACCTTGTTTTACGCTATGGTGTATCTAATATTGCTGACGAGAATACACACAAACGCATGCACTCAGGTACGTGCAATAGAGTTTTGAATTTTGGAGCTGCCGCCGTTTTGCTCCAAAGTGAATGAAAAACTCTTTGTAGGAACATTTTCTTCACAATTAACCATATTTCAGTTTAAAACACATTTATTAATAAAGAAAGTATAACATTATTGGCGTAATACATTAATTCTACAATTCTTCTTCAGTCTTCTAGCTCCCCCTCAGTCACCTCAGGATCGTTTGAAGCATTTGACGTCAACTGGTCGTGAAAACACATTTCGTTTTGCCCAACATAGTTTCTGGCCAGCTCTTTTACATCTTTAAACTTTTGGTCTTTAAGTGGGAGGAGACAATCATAAGCTTGACGAAGGTGGTCCATTGTTATGAAACTAGCAGGTCCTTGGTTGCAAATTTGCGCACTGTCGAAGACAGTCATCCCTACGGTCGCACTGCATTGAATAATCCCTTAACCGATTTATGGCTGTTCATAAAGGAATATTTTGTACTTAGTGATTAAATATTTTCCTCTTTTCTTGTTCGATAATGATAGGTAAGGGTCCTTTACAAAAAATTTCTTCAACGTGTCAACAAAGTGGAAAATAAATCTCTGGTCCACTTGAGTCACATGAAATTTGGGGTTGGTTCCTATGATAATGCGAGCATAGTCCACTGGAAAAAAAACTCTTTCCATCTCCCTCAAACACTTTTCTATATTACCGAACGCTCTGTCGCATGGCATAAAGTTGTGGCCCGGTTCTGGGAATCGATTAACGATCTTCGCAAAGCGGCCACTTTGCACAAGGTAAAACAGTTACTGCGTTAACGAATGATTTTTATTTTGTGAGACACAGTTATCGGAAAATAGGTAAAGTATTTTGATATAATCTTTTAGATGTATAAAACTTATTGGCTCATTGGCCGTATTTTTTCCGATGGTTTCATCATGGAGATAATAATGATGTTTTCCAGTCTTATCAGACGAAATCGCAAAGTTATAGACCCACAACTGCCGTTTACAAAATGCGTCCCCAGAAGGAACTTCGAGGAGAGGCATATTTTGTTGGTAGTCGAAGCACAACATCTCGGTGTCATTATTACATTGTGCAAGTGCCATCTTGTCTTTAATATCTTGATAAAATGAATCCGCCCGACTTGGATGAAGTAGCTTGGCATCCTGGAGCTCCTTACGTCTCTCATCTGAGATAGGAGAGGCACTGAGTTCCTTTTGTATGTTGTCACACTTTTGACACGTGTCCTATTTTGGGTGCCCGAATCGGATGTTAAAGTGTGTCTTGAAGTACCAAAAGTAAAAATCATATTCTACTGGAGATTCAGAGTGCTTCTCCATGTACAAAGGATGCGGTGCTTTGTTAGTGAGGTCGGCAGGCAAGTATTGTCTATTGCCATTGTCTCGTCGACTGTAATGCGATTCTCGCCTAGGAAAACTGTCAATGTGACAATGGACCTTTTGCACAGTTTCATTTGGAATTTTGTTGGGTCTTGTATTATGTTTTCCCCTACCACCTGGTTTTGGTGTGATAGATCCGTCAAAAGAAAGTTGCTTTGCGATGTTTCACCGACTCGAACAGTATAAAACATTTGAAAACGCCCTGGGCTTTCCTGTTCCACTTTTTGGCCTATTTCTTTTAACAGGTAAAACTTGAATGCAACCAACCAAATACACATCTTGGGTATGCTTAGTCGTTAGGCCATTAAAAGCATTAATAATACGATGCCTTGCTTCAACGTCAAATTTAGTAAAACACAGTCCGGATAGGCATGTTTTTTTCACTAGTGCTCTTGTAGTTCTTTCCGCCAACCTTTCGGTGTTTTCTTATGTTCCGTTCCCATTGTTCCTTGCGCGATGCTTTTCTCCTCTTCAGTGGTCCAACAACTACGTCTCTGCTTCTTGGATCTTCTTCTGTATCAGTAGAAATCTCATCTCCACCAGGCTCGCAGTTTTCTGAAGAAACGCTCCTTCCTCTTCTGATTCACTCATACTGACAGAAACCGTGAAATCAAATGACGATGAAGTCACAAAACAGATCGTAAACCTGATAAAAAATATCCCTCAGAGAGAACGCGCGATGTTTACACCGTTCTGCTGAACAATACGTAACACAACCTCCGCGCTATTGTTTGGGGGAAGAACGAGGCAGCTCCCGGAGCTGCCTCTTTTTTTTATGAAAACTCGGAGTACAGGCAGCTCCAACTGTTGGATTTCTCTGAAACTAGTGGGTGGAGCTGCCTCTTTCTTGCACCAAACGAAGGGACCTTTTTTTTGTATGTGATAGAATGTTCAACTCAATAGCGCCAAAAAGTGGAGCTGCATCCTTCTTGCGCCAAACCCCTCAATTGCGAAAATATGCCAAAACCTCAAAACAAACGTGACCAGAAGTCATTATAACTGTGATCCTAACCTTGCTGATAACGAATCTAATAGCAAAACTGAAAAATTAAGAATGGCAAAGCCAATATGGTGCAAAAAATGCGAAAGAAATATGATTATTTTAATGAGTACTTGAAACATGAAAGGCAATTCTGCACGCCGTTTTCATCAAAATTAGAGTATGATTTTCAGATTCAGAGACTGACAACAGGGCAAATCGGAGTGGGAACGTTTTACTGATGATGTGGAATCACAGTGACTGGCAGCAAGGTGCTCTGTGTAATTTTCATTTCCTTCCTTTATTAACGCAGTGACAGGGTCACTGATTTGTGAATGTTTTTAGTGTGCTTGCCAATAATAGGGCGAACATTAATAAAAACGACAAACTGCAGGGACGGCTTCCTGGCTGGAAATTGAGGAAAAACAAACATTTGTCCGGAAATGGACGGTGTAAGAGGTCCATGACTAAGGAATTTGTTGCTAGCGCACTCGAGCAGATGTAATTTCGATGGATTGCTCACGCGCTGCCTGCGATATGTAAGCTATAAGAGAATCTCAAACCAAAGAGCAGTGTTGGCTGCAGTAGGAACTGTGTGGCAGTAGGAGTAAGAAGTAGCGAGCAGTCGTGTGTATGGAGTTGGCTCGGCCGGTCGTGGGGAGCGATGGCGGTGCTTGAGTGATGTACTATAAGGTAAAAGCAGCCTCGCGAATATGTACTATTGTTATATAAAGTCCCATGTAAATGTTTTAAAAAAATTTCTTAGTAATAATCTCTCTTATAAAAATTAACTTTTGACAATCATACATCTCAATTTAAAGAAATTATTAATTTCTCCAATCCATGGTCATCCCGATTATTGTAAAGAAAATTCAGTTGTTTCTTTTTATATATGACAAATCTGTCGGCCAGCATTGCACTGGGCTGTGCCAAAAAAATTTCTTATAGGAGCAGATATATACGCGTTACCCGGCGGCCTTATTGAGGTAAGAATTTACAATTTATTCAGTATGATCTTTCAGGGCCATGACGCAGCACTCCTGACGTCCAAAATTTACCAGTTTAAATTCACAGTCAATTATTGAAAGGTTATACGTGAGCCGCAGTTTTATTGAGAGATTAGTCACATTGTATTATTGGTAGGTTACGGAATTATTTATTGGGAGGTTACGCTGAATGTGAATGATATAAATAACTATATTTTTACTGTTGGGAGGTTTCGGAATTTTTCTGTTGGGAGGTTACAACAGTGTGCATGCAATGACAACAAATCGTACCGGTGCAAAAACAATCGACAAAATCCTTCCCGTAGAGAGAAATCCCCTGCTGACGATCCTTGCACTCGTTGCAGGCGATAGGATAGTAGCAGTTGTCATGAAGGATACACATAATCGCAGTTTCGCTTACACTATGTTGGTGGGCCACGTGCTACGAGTTTGTGCTAGAATTCGTCTCAATATCCGTAGAACACAGACCTTTAAATCTGCTGTTCGAACAGTCCGCCACCTCCCTGCGCGTTCATCAGTCTGAAAGGACCCGAACACAAACGCCCAAAAAGGGTTTGAAATGGTGTGTGATGTGGTTTGTGTTTGTGGGGGTCACTTGTTTTGGTGTAGCTGTGCTGCCTCTCGACCGTTTCTGCTTGACCGTACACAAACACCATCTCGGCTTGTTGCCGACACGAACACTGGACTATTCTACTGCTTACAATACGCTGCACCAATCACACAGCCTGCCACACACGAGGAACACAAGGCAGTTGGTCAGAGCAACTTTCATTTATCGGCGCCATCTACCATAGCAACGATGCATTTCCGGACACTTGTCCACAGGACTTTTTTCCCTCCGTTTCCAGCCAGGATTCCGTCCCTGCAGTTTGTCGATTCTATTAATGTTAACTCTGTGTAGTGTGTTGTATTTGAGACGGGCGAGCAGGGAACGCTACGACCGAACGGGACTGTTTGGGAGCAAAGACCGACGACCCAGGTGGTGGATTCTTAGAACTGAGGCCGGCTCTACCACCCCAGTGGGCAGAAAGCTTTCATCCACATATACTGCTGCACAGCCCAAGGTCCAGCTTGAGAACAGTGTGCCGACCGTGGTGGCCACGTGGTTCTATGCGCTGCAGTCCGGAACCGCGCGATTGCTATTGTCGCAGGTTCGAATCCTACCTCGGGCATGGATGTGTGTGATGTCCTTAGGTTAGTTAGGCTTAAGTAGTTCTAAGTTCTAGGGTACTGATGACCTCAGATGTTAAGTCCCATAGTGCTCAGAGCCATTTGGACCATTTTTTGAGAACAGTGTGGCGCCGACTGCAGGACCCGGGGACGCCTTTCCTTGTTTGCGGACCACTTTGATGGTGACCATCTCTCGCTTGTGGAAAGCGTGGACTACAGGAAACTAAGTCTAGGCTCATAGCGGCTCTTTCTTAATTTCTCAAGCCTTATTTGCGAGGCAAACAGCGTAGGTGGGAAAAGGCGCAATTCGTGTAATTGCGTGTGACGTCAAGAGCGCAGCACTGAAGTCAGTGTTTTTGGCAGTAGGGGAGATTTTCACGTTGTGATAGGCGTCTGAAGGAGACGAGCTATTTTGTGGGGTTTCTATAGTTGGAGGGAAACCTCGCGACTGGCCCCTCAGTGCTTCTTAATTCTGCTATTGCCAACTGACAAGCTTTCGCGGTAAGAAATTAGCAGGATGTAACTGAGTGCCACAAGAAAGACACTTCGGGTTTGGTCACGGAGGTGTCCCCATCGACTTGACGTTAGGACGTGAAGGTGTCCGCATCGACTTGTGCTTTGATCGAGGAGGTGTCCACATCGAATCCGGGTACAGTAGCAATAGAGGACAGATCGACTTGGCACTGCATCGCGGTTGAGCACGCAACATCTACCAGTTGCTACAAGATGCTGATGACAACGCCTTCTCGAAGGGGCCAACACATCTGCTGCGTACAGCTCTGTGCACCACTGTCCATTTACGATGAGCATAAAACGCAGCTGCCGCAGGGTAGCTTAATTCGATTTCGCATTTCTGAAAGCCTGGACAATCGCCTGTCTCAGGTTCATCGCACTAGTATGACTGTGTGAACTTCTGGGAATAGTCAACAACTTTCAGTCAGGAATTTGCAAAGATTACAATTATCGTTGTACTTTATTAGAGTGTAAATTCTCAAGTGGGCAAGCAGTAAATACAAAGATGCCGGAGGCTATCCAATTAACCTTCCACATGAATTTCGATAAACAAAATTGTCACGTTTTTCGTTGTTGAATTTGATATTGTTTTTATAGAGGTGTTTTTGAATAAATTTGAGTACTTAACTAAACAGTGTTTCTGTTTGCTGCTTTCACTTACATTAAGTTATACGCAGTCAACCAGTTTTCAGACAGATACTTTCAGTCACATTATACCATACACGAATAATTGTAACTCCGGTCAGATAGCGTCAATCAGACTAAGCTTTTATGCAAATTCCCTGCTTTAGGATCTGTACCCAGGGCTGTAATTTCGCGTTATGAACATAACTTTGCTCATAATTAAAATTTAAAAGGTAGATCTTAAAGACGTGGCCTGCCCATAATTAATTTTGAGAGACAGGAAATTTAACCACTCGAAATTGTTGACCCTGCTGTTTACGAGCGACAGGGGTAAGTCAATAAGTATCTGTAACCGATTTTTATAATCTATTACACCCAGATTACGCAGTTTTATTGATGTCATTACTCTAATAGTCACCCCGCTTTTCAATGCAGTTGACCCATCGTTGCACAAGCTTTCCGAAGCCCTCTGTAAAAAAACTTTTCGAATGCGCAACAAGCCAAGTATGCAACGCTTTCTTCACATGTCGATCGAAGCTGATTCGACGGTCCTTAAAACATCTTTAAGTGAACCGAACTGATGGTAAACCGACGGGACCGTATCTTGACTGAATACAAGATGCTCCAACACCTCGCAACTCAGCGTCTGAAGAGTTTAAACGGAGTGGGCGGTGGAATGCGGGCGCGCATTGTCATGTAACAAAAGGACGCCTTCCGCCAAAGGATTTCTGTGTTTATTGCGAATTGAAGGTTTCAACTTGTTTAAAAGTATTTCACTATAACGTTCAACGTTGACTAATGACAGCCGGCCGGAGTGGCCGAGCGCTTCTAGGCGCTTCAGTCTAGAACCGCGCGACCGCTACGGTCGCAAGTTCGAATCCTGCCTCGAGCATGTATGTGTGTGATGTCCTTAGGTTAGTTAGGTTTAAGTAGTTCTAGGGGACTGATGACCTCATATTTTAAGTCCCATAGTGCTCAGAGCCATTTGAACCATTTGACTAATGACCCCTTTTCCAGTTAACGTTCCAGGAGTGCCCCTTTTGAGGTCCAAAAACTGCGAGCATCACTTTTCCTTCAGAAGGTTGACTCGTGAATTTCTTTTTGACTTGAGATTCCGACTGTTTCCCTTTCATGCTCTTGCGCTTGCTTTCTGGTTCGATGTGATGAGTCCATGTGATGACTCTTTTTCAGAAACGTTTCACCTTGGTTAGCATGATATTCTAGTAAGTGCTGAAAGATTTTCATCGTTACGCTTGTGCTCTTCATCGAGTTGTTTTGGAACCCATATCGCACAGACTTTGTGAAAGTCTGATATGCGTGATTTCATATGCACAACCATGACTAATCTGCATATTGTTTGCCACATCATCAGCAGTGTCTCGTCTGTTATTTAGGATTAAGTCACGGACTTACGCAGTGTTGTCGTCAGTTGTGGCTGTAGTTTTCCTCTTCCTTCACTCTCGTTCGACCACTTTAGAACCCTTCAGTCCACTGGTAAACAATTTGCTGTGACATTACATTGTACCCGCATTCTGCTGAAAGTCTTCTATGAATTACCGCTTCTGGTACACCTTCAAACCACTAAAACCGAATTCTTCTATGGTATAAACAGAGAGTAACATGGCCATCCTTACATACCAAAAGCACAAAGCGAACGGATGTGATAACGTTGCAACCTACCACAGGCGAAGATACACTAACTCCGCCCGATCAGGCCATGAAGGTCTAACGGCACCGGCCGACCGCCATGTCATCCTCAGCCCACAGGCGTCACTGGATGCGGAAATGGAGGAGCACGAGGTCATCACGCCACTCTCCTGGCCGTATGTCAGTTTACGAGACCGGAGCCGCTACTTTCGCGATCAAGTAGCTCCTCAGTTTGGCTCATAAGGGCTGACTGCACTCCGCTTGCCAACAACGCTTGGCAGACTGGATGGTCACCCATCCAAGTGCAGCCCAGCCCGACAGCGCTTAACTTCGGTGATCTGACGGGAATCGGTGTTACCACTGCGGCCGCGGTGGCCAAGCGGTTCTAGGCGCTTCAGTTCGGAACTGCCCGACTGCTACGGTCGCAGGTTCGAATCCTGCCTCGGGCATGGATGTGTGTGATGTCCTTAGGTTAGTTAGGTTTAAGTAGTTCTAAGTTCTAGGGGACTGATGACCACAGATGTTAAGTCCCATAGTGCTCAGAGCCATTTTTTGCACTATAAGGGAATGGCCACACTTTTCAATAAAGACCATTTTCAGGTTTACGGTTTACTTACCATCTAACTTGCCAGCAAGACAATATGATCTCTCTTGTCGGAAAGTCGACCGACGCACGAGGCAAAAGAGTATTCACCCTAGAAGACCTTGCGCTAATACGTCTATCACTGACTCTAGCCATGATAACGGCCTCGGTTCTGCGAGGAAGAGAGTCACATGTTTCTCCAGGCATCACACATCCAAAAACTGGGTTATTTTGGGAACCAGCCTTATGCAAACACAATTAGTTTATTTTTATATGTCCCCAGACGTGTATTGACGCCAATGTGTCATCTTCTGTGGGTTAAATTTTTATTTTCTGTAAAGTATAATATCACATTTGTAATAATTTAACTACTGTAGGCCTAAGAAATACAATATTTGCAATTTGCTTCGTTTTGTTTGGACACTCACCTTACAATTACATCGCTAATTGAACTATGTTATTAAACATCGATTTTAGTGCTCGTTTTCGTAAACTTTTTGACAGCATGTCATCTGCAAACTAGCCATGAAGGAAAATTATTGCGTATTTGTGGAGAGCTGTTTCGAGGTTAGAGGTTATGTACGTTTCTGTACTTACATTTTCCGTATTGTTTCGTGTCCGTGGTAGGTGTCCCAATCAGCTACAATTTAGTGCATTGATTTTACTCAGTTCTTCATAAATTTCCGCTTACTGCTGCACCTTGCATGCACTTACTCAAAATGTGGCGAAATGTGTCTGACACTTCTGGCAATACTCTCATTGAGATGTGTCATGTTAATGTCGTTACTCACTTGTTCATCGCGTGTGTTATGGCACTGATTTTCAATGTATGTGTATGTATGTGTGTGTGTGTGTGTGTGTGTGTGTGTGTGTGTGTGTGTGTGTGTGTGTGTTATGACCACTGCATAACAGAGAGTTGATCTAATTTTGGAAAGCAATATATTAACGATTCCGTGTGCCATCGATTCGAAAAGTCCTTAGTAGATTTCCGAAGGTATGTGGCACAAAATGTCTATGCACACGTCACATAATTCGTATAAATTACGTGCCAGTGCCTCGTGGTTGCTGACATGGTGCCTAATAGCGTTCCAGATGTAAACCACTGTGTTCAGATCAGGCGCATTTGGTGGTCAAGACATCAATGTGAGTCCGATATTACGCTCCTCGAAGTACCGTAGCAAAATACAGGTCTTTTGACAGAGGTAGTTATCCAGCTGGAAGATGCCATCGCCGTCTGGGAAGACGGATTACTACCGCAGGTCCCGTGGAAGTCGAGGTGAATGTCACCCATAGCATAATACTGCCCCGATGGCCCACGCCCATAGTGTGGTGCATGGTTCAAGCAGGGATTTACCTGTGACCATCGATCTAATTGTAAGGTGTCAGGCAAATCCAATATCTTCCATGAAAACCCTGACATGATAGCAAATCCGGCAATATGTCACATAGCTCTGAATAAATCCTGACATTAAATTAACCAATGTAATACGATCAACGAGTGAGCAAATGGAATACCACAGACTAACACAAGAATGCCTAAATGTATGTCATACCTTCCCACCGTTAAACAGACACAGTTCCGAGGGGAGAAACGAGAACAGAAGCCGAGAGCAGAGCCATGTAGGCTATAAGGCCCTACGATAAGAGCGGGACAATGGGACACCCACATCGCCGGCTGACCGCCGGGAGGTCCATCCCACAGCCCATGTTAAAAGATAGAGCCCTCCAGAAGAACATTATAGATCTTACGATAACACTAAAAGGGTCACACCAGCTGCAAGTTTTAGTGTGAGACTACACACGTCTCTGTTATGTAGCAAACATTAAAAACATTGCCCCACCACGAAAAGTATAACGTTTCTCATTGAATAGACAGAATTTTTGTAGGCGGAGCTTAAGGTTAACATTGAGACGCTGATTGGTCAGTTGACAACACAGCCAGATACCTTTTTCTTAAACCAACTTCGGTAAACAGTAGTAAGGATAAGTTCGAGAGAGTTTGTGGAGGTGCGTCGCCTGCCATCCCTGACGCTGCGTAACCACCGACAAGATAATGATCGCACGCAATGCCGCATAAGGTTGCATAAGGCTCCATTCAGAACTGCAGAAGTCTCATCTGTTACATCCCCTTTTTACGTAATACTAGTGTTGATCGTCAATTAAACTTCGTGGTATTCACATTTGCTACTTGAAGTGAAAATCTGAAACGCGATGATTTTTCTGTTATATAATTATTAAGAAACCACATCAACCACTGTAATTTACGACAAATTATATAAGTAATTAAAGATAATTGAGAGTCACTGTAGACCATTTTTGATAGTTTTCTCTTTTATGAAACTTAATTTAAACCTAGATTATAGATGTGATATGGCATAGGTCATCCTTCGATCCATTATAGAACTTGGAAACCCATTCACGGAATATTCGTTCACATTTTTGTTAAACGCAGTTGGTTTTTATCATCCT
Organism: Schistocerca serialis cubense; assembly: GCF_023864345.2. NCBI lineage: Eukaryota > Metazoa > Arthropoda > Insecta > Orthoptera > Acrididae > Schistocerca > Schistocerca serialis. Next base: position 144,449,513 of record NC_064642.1, on the reverse strand, counting down.
GTATTAAAATATTTCCTTTTATCAATAGTACAATGTGGTGTCACCGCCAGATACCACACTTGCTAGGTGGTAGCCTTTAAATCGGCCGCAGTCCGTTAGTATACGTCGGACCTGCGTGTCGCCACTATCAGTGATTGCAGACTGAGCGCCGCCACACGGCAGGTCTAGAGAGACTTACTAGCACTCGCCCAGTTGTACAACCGACTTTGCTAGCGATGGTTCACTGACAAAATACGCTCTCATTTGCCGAGACGATAGTTAGCATAGCCTTCAGCTACGTCATTTGCTACGACCTAGCAAGGCGCCATTACCAGTTACTATAGCTACTGAATCATGTACAGTGAAGAGCGACGCTCATCATTAATGGATTAAAGTTAAGTATTCCACCAGCTACGTCCGTTTTTCTAAATTCTAATTTCCTTGTCCTGTTCCAGACCTAACGCCAGCCTGAGTGAGCTAAAACACGTGCCTTTTGGCTTCCTCTAGTAACACGGTGTTGGCTCTCCTGCCAACCCACAACATTGGTGACGAGGCAATACCGCGTTCTTAACTATACTGCCCTGATTTACTTGTGTAATGGCTTCGCCACCATCTCCAGATTTACTGTCCGAATTTTATCGCTTACAGAACCAGCAGACGCAGGCCTTACTGGATGCCCTTGGACAGCTCATCCAGGGTCAACGTGCGATGCAAAACGATGCTGCAGTCGCCGCTCCACCGCTAACGCAGCCACAACACGCAGTTGCACCAACTTTTCGTCCTTTTGATGCTGCACTGGAAAGCTGGACGGAGTGGTCACGCCAATTTGGATTCCATCTTGCCGGCTACAGAATTCAAGGTAACGAGCGGCAGCCTTTTTTGTTGTCCTCAGTAGGGATGAACACGTACCGTGTGATAGTCAAATTATTTCCCTGACGCGACGTAGCAACTCTGTCCCACGACGAAATTTTGTCTGCATTAGATGCATATTTAAAAGAATCAGTCAATGTAGTTGCCAAACGGTATACCTTCTTTTGTACAAAACGTACGGCAGGTCAGACTAATCAGGAGTGGGTTGCAACCTTCCAAGGCCTTACTAGGGATTGTGCTTTTGAGTGTCAATGTGGACTCCCTTATTCAGATACTATGGTACATGATGCAATTGCACAGAACGTTTCTGATGTTCGTATAAGGGAACAGATTTTGAAACTAGTCAATCCCTCCCTTCAACAAGTGATGGACATATTGGATCAGCAGGACACACTTGACTTTGCTCAGGAATCATTTGCAACTTCGCCACCCGTGCGCCAGGTTAACCATCCCGCCGGGTGAGCTGCACGGTACAGTAAACAGCCCTCGCGCCCAGCCGCGCCGCTGCCGCCAGGCTCTCAGGCACATGTACCGCGCCAGCAAGCAAATGCAGTGCTAAAATCACGCCCGCAGTGTGCTACTAGACATGCGCGTGAGAATTGCCCATCACGCCAAGCTATTTGCCTTTACTGTAATAAAATAGGACATGTTCAAAGTGTTTGCCAGAAAAAGGTCAGATTGGACACTCAAAACCATTCCAGGCCCTTTGCTTCACGCCGGAATCGGAATCGAACCAAGGATACTCAGGCTCGTGAAACTTCGCCCATGGAAATTCATATAGTCCATTCCACTCTGCCCAGTGCCACTCTCTCTAACAGTGACTGTGTTCATCCCACAAATAGTGTGCATCGCCATCGCCGTAACTCCCGTCAAGTCGCAAGTGATTTTGTACCAGTGTCAGTTCACGTTACACGAGACAGTCGCTCTTGTCGTCAGCAGGGCAATAAACTTTTTGTGGACTTGGACATTAACGGCAAAGTGATACCATTCTGGCTCAATACCGGGGCTGCAGTTTCACTGATCAATCAAGACACTTACGAACTACTGGGCACACCTCCGTTGCGTGCCGCAAATGTTAAGTTATCTAGCTATGCAGGTCCAGAGATCCCTGTGTTAGGACAGTGCAGCCTTCTTGCAACATACAAGGGACAGACAAAACTTGTGTCATTTTACATCCTTCGTTCTTCTTCTGCAGTGAACTTGTTTGGTTTCGATTTATTTCAGTTGTTTAACTTGTCTGTAGTAAATCAGGTCCTATCAGTGAACCAGACTGTGCCTTCCGACAGTGTTTATCGTCTATGTGACGAATCTGCATTTTTGCACCGGGCCTCGGTTGCGCTAAGAACTATAAAGCACATTTGGAACTGAAAGTAAACGCGCAACCGAAACTTTTCGGAGTGCGCAATGTTCCCCATGCATTGCGTGATGAGGTCGCAAAAACATTACACGATTTGGAATCACAAGGTGTAATTGAACGTGTGCAGGCTTCTCTCTGGGCATCACCCTTAGTAATTTTTCCAAAACCGTAGGGACAATTGAGACTTTGTGTGGCCTTCAAGGCAACAGTGAATCCACAACTAGTGACTGCAACTTTTCCTTTACCCCGTCCGGAAGATCTTTTTGACAAACTGTGCCCGGGTAAATATTTTTCGAAGTTGGACCTAGCAGATGCGTACTTGCAAATACCGGTGGACGAAGAATCCCAGCGCGTTTTGGTGGTTAACGCGCATCTTGGTTTGTATCGATTCAAACGACTGCCATTCGGGTGTGCATCCGCCCCTGCATTGTTTCAGCAATATCTACAAACTGTTTGTGCGTCGGTCCCTACTGCAGCAAACTATCTGGACGATATTGTGATCTCCGGAAAGACGGAAGAACAACATTTAGCCAATCTCAGAACCTTATTTCAGGTCTTGCGACAAAATGATCTTCGCTTGCGCAAGGACAAATTTGTGTTTTTTGCTCGTGACTTGCCCTACCTGGGACATGTACTCAATGCCCAAGGCATACATCCCAGTCCCGAGCACCTCCGTGCCATACAAGACTTGCCTTCGCCGCAGAATTTGAAGCAGCTACAGAGTGTGCTGGTAAAAATTACCTATTATCACAGCTATGTTCAACATGCCTCTTCCATTTCAGCTCCGTTTCATCGCTTACGCCGTAAAGGTGTTCCGTTCGTCTGGACGACGAAATGCGAACGCACCTTTCGCCAGTTGAAATCGGCGTTGCTTTCCAATACTTGCCTTACGCCATTCGATCCCCAGAAGCCCCCTTTGTTGATGGTGGATGCATCGGATTTCGGGATCGGTGCTGTGCTTGCGCACAAAGATGGATCGCACGGTCGCCCTATTGCCTTTGCGTCCAAATTGCTCCCGTGTGCGCAAAGAAAATATTCACAGATCGAGAAAGAAGCATTGGCTCTCGTATTTTGTGTTACAAAGTTTCATGATTTCTTGTATGGTCGTCACTTTACCATCATCACAGACCACAAACCTTTGACATTGCTTTTTCATCCGACCAAGCCTGTACCTCCACGTACAGCGCAGAAATTCATTCGCTGGTCTATTTTCCTCTCGCAGTACCGCTACGATATCTTGTATCGATCCACTGCTAAGCACGGAAACGCCGATCCGTTGTCCCGTTTGCTTGTTGCTGAGGATAGAGCATTCGATTCCTCCGAACTTGCTTGCATGTTCATTGATTCGGAAACCGATGACGTGGTCGAATCGTTTCCGATTGATTTTCGTCGTGTAGCTACAGCCACAGCTGCCGACCCTGTCCTTGCTACCGTTCTGCCTTTTGTTGCTACGCAATGGCCCTTGTCAAAGTCACGGATCGGGGATGCGTTGGTTCGCCGATTTTTTGCTCACCAGGAGAGACTTTTTGTACGACTTGGTGTTTTGCTGTTGCGTTCTGATAATGATTAGTCCAGGGTCGTGGTCCCACGTTCGTTACAGTCCTCTGTCTTACAGCTTCTCCACCAAGGACATTGGGATATAGTGAGAACGAAACAACTTGCTCGTCAGCACTGTACTTGGTTCGGAATCGATGCCGCGATTACGAATATGTGCTCTTCTTGTATGGTGTGTGCCGAACAACAATCGGCACCACCGCGGAAATTCTTTGCATGGCCAAAAGCCACTTCGCCTTGGCAACGCTTACACATCGATTTTGCTGGTCCATTCTGGAATGCTCGATGGTTGGTTGTGGTAGATTCATTTAGTAATTTTCCTTTTGTTGTCTGGATGTCTTCCACGACGTCATCTGCCACCATCCAAGCGTTATCTGCTATCTTTTGCATTGAAGGTCTTCCACAGACTATTATTTCCGACGTGGCCCACAATTCATGTCCGCAGAATTTCAGTCATTCTGTAAGGCAAATGGTATTCAATATCTGACATCCGCGCCGTTTTCGCCACAGTCAAACGGTGCTGCTGAACGATTGGTCAGGACTTTCAAGTCACAGATGTTGAAGTTGAAAGAGTCGCATTCTCGGGAGGACGCGTTATTGCTCTTTTTGTCCTCGTATCGCTCTCAGCCCCGAGATGGTCGCTCGCCGGCTGAGTTGCTCCACGGTCGCCCTCATCGAACCTTGCTGTCTTTGCTACATCCGCCGCATCAGGTTCCTGTGCAGCGGCAGACACCTGCTTTTGCCCCAGGCGACGTTGTCTACTACCGCCACTATCGAGGTTCACGCCCTTGGCTCGAAGGGCGCATTCTTCGCTGCCTCGGCCGCGCTATGTATCTGGTTTTGGGGGCCTCTGGTGAGGTGCGTCGGCATCTCAATCAGCTGCGCCTCTGTCGTCGCACGGGATCTGCCGCTCCCCGTCTGCTTTCAGCGACGGTGCCGTCCGGTCAGCGCCCTGGGGACCCATCTACTGGCTCGCCTCGGTCCCAGGTGTTGCCGACGCTGCCTTCCATTTTGCCCCATGGCGACGCGCCGCCGCCGCCGCCGCCGCCGCCTGTTCTCCCGCCGGCGACGCCCGCAGTGGACGCTTCACTGCAGCCGCCAGGCGCCTCCCTGGGTCACGCGCCGCCGATCGCTTCCCGTGACCAGTTGTCCTCCGACATGGAACTCTTGCCCGCTCCGGACCGTACGTCGTCTTCTCCCGTCGGGTGCCCCGGCCCGATTGAGGTTGACCCTTCGGACCCTCCTGTCTCTGTGCGGGCGCATACACCGCATGTGCGTGCACCCTGGAGCAGGTTTTCAGGCGTTTCCTAGCTCCCCGCGGTCCGAATGGCAGGGTGCGGGTGGCACAGCCTCGCCTGTTGTTAGGCTCCCCACCTCGTCGCATACGTCAACATGGGGTCCTCCCCACGGCGGCCGGAAGCCTTATGCCACACCCGTACGCCGATTTGCGGGGGAGGAATGTGGTGTTACCGCCAGACACCACACTTGCTAGGTGGTAGCCTTTAAATCGGCCGCGGTCCGTTAGTACACGTCGGACCCGCGTGTCGCCACTATCAGTGATTGCAGACCGAGCGCCGCCACACGGCAGGTCTAGAGAGACTTACTAGCACTCGCCCAGTTGTACAACCGACTTTGCTAGTGATGGTTCACTGACAAAATACGCTCTCATTTGCCGAGACGATAGTTAGCATAGCCTTCAGCTACGTCATTTGCTACGACCTAGCAAGGCGCCATTACTAGTTACTATAGCTACTGAATCATGTACAGTGAAGAGCGACGCTCATCATTAATGGATTAAAGTTAAGTATTCCACCAGCTACGTCCGTTTTTCTAAATTCTAATTTCCTTGTCCTGTTCCAGACCTAACGCCAGCCTGCGTGAGCTAAAACGCGTGCCTTTCGGCTTCCTCTAGTAACACGGTGTTGGCTCTCCTGCCAACCCACAACGTACAATTTATAAACAATGTTTTGTGAGTAGAATAAAAATTCCAATGGCAAACTTAACTGCTTTTTCGACGTTATTTTACCAGCTAACTAAAAATAGGAAAGCCTAGGAAGCCCTTCCACTAAATTTAGTTAGGATTAAGATTCTTTTACAGGGAGTGCAGTCGAGCTGACACTGAAATCATTAAGTATTTGATTATATCATCGTTAGTCTCACTGAACTCTTCTGAACTCTACATGTCATGTGTGGTCTGGCGTCTCCTTACCAGCAACAGGTTCCAGGTTCAAACTAGTCAATTCCCTAAAAAACACGCTCAGAGCGTCGTTATGCGAAAGTGGTAGGGAGACACGACTTAGAACAAACAGACACCACGCAGAATGTTAGATAATCTAACATCAACCGCCATTCATCTCACAGGACGACACCTTTCCATTGATCTACAGCCCAAGTTCGAGGATCTTCTGCCAACTGCAATCGTAACTGACAGCGTCATTGGGTCAGCGTGGGAACACGCAGTGTCTGCAGCGAAGCGCCATGTTGCAAAATGTGAGCTGAACGGTGTGCTCCGAAACACTCGTGCCTTCACCAGCGCTGTACTCTGTTGTCATCTCTGGCGCGGATCGTCGCCTATCCTGCTTTACAGATTGTCAAGCCTCAGACCTCCACGTTCTGTGGTTCCACTGTCCGTCAACCACTTCCCATAGATACAGCAGGACACGCGAACAGCCGATAAGCATCGCTGTTTCCGAGATACTCGCTACAGTCGCTGGGCCATAACAATCTGTTCTTTATCAAGGTCCTAATGTCAGTGGATTTCCATATTTGCGACCCGTCCCATCAGCAATATGGTTCGCTGTTTGTTTCGGTCCGCAACGCCGCAAGGCAGTATTTGGGATGAGCAGTGGTCGTAATGCTTCGGCTCATCACTGTAGTTCCTTAATCCTGATGCTGCACTGCTTGACAAAAAAAGTGAAGCACCCAGAAGAAGACGAAGAAACGAAATGAAACTACACTGGTTGAGAGAGTAAGTGAACTTATTTCAGTGATTACAAAATCGAGGCAAATTTACAAAGAATTTGGCAGAAAGAGCGCACTCGTCAGTATGGGGTTGCACCTTTTATGACCTGGATGCATGTTAGGAATGGTGTGATAAAGCCGTTGTATCCCCTCCTGAGGCAATTTTGCCCACAATTGTAACTGGTTCTTAATATCTTGGATACTGGCACTAAGGCAGAGTTGACGTCCGAGATATTGCCACACATGTTCCATCAGGAACAGATACGGAGATCTTAGTGGCCACTGGAGTACGTCAACTACACGCAGATAGTTCATGTAGACACGTGCCATGTGTGGGCGAGCCTTGTCCTGTCTAAAAATGGCAGTACAATCCTGTCACGAGAGACTTAACACATGAGGAGGCAGGATGTGTGTGACCTACAGTTGTGCAATCAGAGTTCTCTGATCACTACCAGACATTACCTGAAGTCATACCCGTCGGCTCTCCGGACCCTGTCACCAGAAGTAACACCGCTGTGCATTTCTAATAGACTGGAAGACTGGGATCTCTTTCGACATCGGCGTCATACTCGCTGATGATGGTAATCTGGGATAGGACAGAATCATGATTCGTCACTAAACACAATGCGAGACCATCCAGCAGTAGTGCATGCTTTCTGGTCACGGAACTACTGCCAGTGCAGCCGTTTGTGTTCTTGTGTTTACAGCAGCCTACGCATGGGATGCTAATTTTCTAGTCCAGTTGCTGTTAGTCTCTGAGCAATGGTGGGGGATGACAGAATGTTGCAGGAAGTCCTCGGAAGGCAGGAGCAGACGCAGAGTGTTACAATGTGCTTGGTGCGCAATACGGTGATCGTCCATTGTGGTGGTCAGAGGTGGTCGAGTGAACACTTTACAACGAATGTGCCTGTCTCCACGTTCCCACGCAGTCCAATATCGGACCAGACTAACATGCGAATGCCCCACTACTCTGGATACTACATGATTCGACTTGGCATCCAAATGGAAGCCCACAACGAGGTCCCTTTCAGAATCGGTTAGGTGTTGTTTCACGTGAGTACCTGGTGTCTTGTGTCCTTCACAGTGATCGCTCAACATCTGCCGCTATTGTCGCCCCTTATACGCGTTATCTCAAACCTTTTGGGTCAAACTGAAACAGCGGATAGTAGGTCCACAACCGATTATATTGAGATAGGGAACCAATGGTCGGAAATGCATATTTATTGTTTTATGTATATACCCAGCGTACATCGCATGAGAACAACGTAGCTCATAGGAATTGTTCTAAGTGACGACCGCCAGTCTCAATGTATGCATGGCAATGACACGTGAATTTCTACCGCACGCTAGTGTGTGTTGTACCAGGAGACAGGCATTGGACCGTAGAAAGAAGATCTTCATCCGTTTCTACGGGGGTTTCATACACCAATGTCGTGATGTAGCCTCAGAGGAAAAAATCTAGAGGTGTGAGATACGGGAATCGTCCTGGTTCTTCCATTTCAACGATGAGGCTACCTCTTGTTCAGGTGCTCGTGGACCTTAACATCCAAGTGGGCTGGTGCACCGTCGTGTTGAAACCACATCCTTTCCGAACAAAAAACAGCCTCTGAGAACTACGGCAGCAGGAACACCAGGTAACGTGGATCTTTCAAACGGAGAACTAACCAATAACGTCCTAGTAGGTAACCTTGGAGAGTGTCCGACCACAAGAGTGTGACATAACAGCAAACGCCATTCTCACGCATGCATTGAGACTGGTAGTCGTCGCTTTGAACGATTACTATGAGGTACGTTGTTGCTACGCGATGTACACTGTGTATGTCCATAATACAATAAATACGGATTTCCGACCATTGGTTCCCTACCTCAATACAATCGGTTGTGGATTCACTATCACCTACTTCAATCTGACCCAAAAGGTTTGAGACGCCCTGTATACCCTACCGGAATGGCAAGACATTAAACGCGAACAACACTAAAGCCTTTTGATTGTAGTTCTACCTGTCACAGGTAACTTAATCGTTACAATACCGGTCGATGGGGTGTCCATTTACGAAGTTACATTGATGCCCGACCATTACTCCTGTGTGCCTCAGCTTTTTTTTACGCAAATTTCGACTTATTACATGATATACGGTGTCTCATAACCCGGATTTCACCGTTAAAGCCGTCGGCACACGGACCGTGCATCCGAACGTTGAGCGTTGAGTGTGCCCAGTTTCTGACGTCATAGCGCGGAAACCACGTTCGGGAGACTTTCCGAACTTGAAGATCAATATCAGGCATGTCAGATATTCTGAGCGTGCGTCTGAGCCACCTACGTCACACGTACGCCGTCTCCCTTCAGCACAGTTATGAGGCGCCATATTGGCATTCATTTCAAGCCTATATGTATATACGCTGTTTCTGAGCACCAGCAAATTGAGAATCACTGGAAAATCCGTTGTTAGTGGTGTGATTCGTTCCAATAAAATAATGACAAACATCATATTCGTAGCAAAAGAATTACTGTAACTAGCATATTATGAGACTAGGCTATTTGAAGGCAGTGACACACTGAAGATCCACCCAAAAATGCATTGTTCTTGGTACAATTTGTTATAATTAAATTTGAATTAGTAACATAATTATCTACGATTAACGTTTTTAGTAACACGTAAGTTTTTGTTGAGGCGGTGGTTCGCGTCTTAACACACCCTAATTTTTTTTCCTAACGTTCGGGGTTTTATTAGGTTATGATACTTCTTATTAGTTTAATATAAGTATATGCTATAATATTTGATGTTATGTAGATATAAGTTCACCTTTTTTTGAGGGGTGACTTTGTTCGATTGGCTTAATTGAAACTACAGGACAGCTTGCACTATTTGTATAAAGATATTTTGCTCCTTTTTCTTTTACACTTCGTAATTCACATGTTGCAAGGATTCTGCTACTGGGTAGGAACAGTGATCAAGTAAGACTGGCTGACTGAAATGTGGGAATGGTGAAATAATGTTTATCTTATGCAGAGAAGTATTCCAAATTAGTACTGTGCTGTTTGTAATGGAACTTTTATAAGCCTGCGCCCTTATTGATTGGACACGGTACTTTCCTTTTCGTCGACGATGGAGGAAATGTGCGTTTCAATAGAGGTAACGTGGGAATTTTACGCGCGCCCGTTGAGTGAACAGTGTGATTTACGAACTAGAAACATCCCTCAAACTGCCGCTGGAGTGCATTGCGATCGCGTGTACGACGTTGGGGCCCACGTACCGTATGCATAAGTCGCATCTTTCCTGGGCGTTCAGCAGCACGTTGAACTTGGCACGCTCAACGTTAACGCTCGACAGCACGGTCCGTGTGCCGACGGCTTTAACGTTGAGCGTGCCAAGTTCAACGTGCTGCTGAACGCTCGGGAACTATGCGACTTGTGCATACGGTACGTGGGCCCCAACGTCGTACACGCGATCGCAATGCACTCCAGCGGCAGTTTGAGGGATGTTTCTAGTTCGTAAATCACACTGTTCACTCAACGGGCGCGCGTAAAATTCCCACATTAGCTCAATTAAAACGCACATTTCCTCCATCGTCCACGAAAAGGAAAGTACCGTGTCCAATCAATAAGGACGCACGTAAAATTCCCACATTAGCTCTATTAAAACGCGCATTTCCTCCATCGTCCACGAAAAGGAAAGTACCGTGTCCAATCAATAAGGGCGCAGGCTCATAAAAGTTCCATTACAAACAGCACAGTACTAATTTGGAATACTTCTCTGCATAAGATAAACATTATTTCACCATTCCCACATTTCAGTCAGCCAGTCTTACTTGATCACTGTTCCTACCCAGTAGCAGAATCCTTGCAACATGTGAATTACGAAGTGTAAAAGAAAAAGGAGCAAAATATCTTTATACAAGTAGTGCAAGCTGTCCTGTAGTTTCAATTAAGCCAATCGAACAAAGTCACTCCTCAAAAAAAGGTGAACTTATATCTACAGAACATCAAATATTATAGCATATACTTATATTAAACTAATAATAAAGTATCAGAACCTAATAAATACGCAAATGTTAGGAAAAAAAATTATTGGAAGTGCTCAGACGCGAACCACCGCCCAAATGTAGACTCCTTACCGGACAGGGACGCTACTCATTACGCTAATCCAACATTAGCTCTGCAGATGTAAACATATTTGTTACGCTTTGTCAAAATCGTTAATCGTAGATAATTATGTTAGTAATTGAAATTTAATTATAACAAATTGTACCAAGAACAATGCGTTTTGGGTGGATCTTCAGTGTGTCGCTGCCTTCAAATAGCCTACTCTCATAATACGCAATTTACAATAATTCTTTTGCCACGAATATGATGTTTCTCATTATTTTATTGGAACGAATCACACAAGTAACTATGAGTTTTCCAGTGATTCTCAATTTGCTGGTGCTCAGAAACGGCATATATATATACATACAGGGTTGAAATGAATGCCAATATGGCGCCTCAACTCTGTGCTGAAGGGAGACGGCGTGCGTGTGACGTAGGTGGCGTTTGGCCATCTCATTGGTCAACGCTCAGACGCACGTTCAGAATATCTGACATGCCCAACATTGCTCTGCACGTACGGAAAGACTCCCGACCGAGCTATTCCACGCTATGACGTTAGAAACTCGGCACGCTCAACGTTCGGATGCACGGTCCATGTGCCGACGGCTTAACGTCCGACAGCACGGTCCGTGTGCCGACGGCTTAAGCGAAGTGACTTGTCGTTCTATTGTGAACACACCTCCGCATGAAGACAGCGACGTACCTTTCCCTGGTTTCGATCGCTACGGCTGTTGCAGTCGGACTGAAACTGGCGCTCACCTTGGCCGGGGCAATCGGGCGCGGCGTGCGCGTCGCCGGCGAGCAGGAGCGCGCCGTCGGCGGGCAGCAGCAGCTCTCCGGAGCGCGGCAGCAGCAGCTCGGCCACGGCGGTGTCGCCCTCCGGCAGGCGCACGGCCGCCGACAGCCAGCCGGGGAGCACGGCGCGGTCCCGCGAGCACGGCACGCGCCCGCCCTCCCAGTTGGCCGCGTTCGTCCAGTCCGTGTTGCGCAGCCACGTCTTCGTCGCCGACACCGGCGCAGCAGCCACCACCACCACCACCAGCAGCAAGCCTGTAGACAGACAGTCCAAAATATGGACGGGATACACTGTTAATTAGGAGTAAAATGTTACGACATCTGTACTTCACTTTACTACAGTACATCACGTCTGCGTAATAAGCTAGTACGGGACTGCAGGCAAGAACATACAACATACTCGGAACTACAAACGGTTCACAGCATTCGTGTCGTATGCACCTTCGTCACTGCCAACAAACATTTTAGCTTAATTTTATCCATTGTTTTTCAGTGTTTCGTCCGCGACTGCACATTAATGAATCCCACTGCCCCCAATCTCAGAGCACAGCCAAAGATCCATAAACAGAACTCTCCAATTAGACCAACCGTTAACTCAAGAACACATCTGCATAAAAACTTTCACAGTTGGCAAATAATATCCTCAGAGAATTTTACACTTTTGAAACTACATACACAATAAAAATTGCACACGAGTTAACAACACTCATCAAAGATGTAAAAATCCCCAGAGAAGCTAGATTTGCCTCATTTGACATTATCAACTGTTGTGTACATAGTTCCGCGTAGTCAGCGCATACACAACTTTCCCACTAGAGCGCGCCCTGCTAAGCACAGCAGTGCGGGCGCAGCACTCGTCCGTCTCCGCACTACGAGATGGCGCTGCCTTAGAAACGGACCAAATTCTCCTTCCGCCGATCCGCGTATTAATATGTAACGCAGCCAATGAGATCGCTGCTAACGTAGAACCATTTCTCCTCGTGGATCACACTCTCGCAGTGATACCTGAACGCACGAGGTATTATAACGAGTGTACAGACCTCCGATTAGTCAGTCTGCATTAGTCTGTACGAGTCTGCATTTGTCTGCACCAGTCTGTACCAGTCTACATTTGTCTGTACCAGTCTATAGTCAAGTTTCAGTCTGCATCTAACAAGATTACCATATTCCTGTACATAGCCATGAAGATAAATGTATAGACACTTTGTCAAGTATCAGAGATATGTGAGAATAAGATTAACGTACCAAGACCAAAGGAACTTCAGATTGTCAGTTGTAAACAGCATACAGAATCAAGTTACGCAAGGTTTATGCTAGTTACTATTTTAATAAATGTGTGTGAAAATTAATCAAGTTCTGTTTAAAGTTGGTCACTGTCAATCTCCTACTCTAAGCTTGCAGGTGGCATTTCTATCATCTGACCTAACGCAGAAGATAAACACGCCACGATAAGACCACGAGACACATTGCTGACACTCGCCTACTTCGTTAGAGTGATGAGTCAATCTGATGGTGTGTGTACCAAAGGTCTTACAGTATGCACACCACATCAACATGTTCACAAATATACCTGTTAAAGAGACAATTGAAATTATTAGAAAGAACCTCATCACACGCAAAAAACTAACCATACCAGAGATTACAGAGTTGGTAGATCTACTTGAACTAGTACTGTCCGACAACTACTTTTCATTTAATAATAAAATCTATCTACAGAAAGCAGACTTAGCTATGGGTAACTGCATGTCAAGTTTCCTAGCTGACATTTTCATCAACCACTTAGAGAATAAGTTCTTAAAAGGAGAAAATAAACTTGTTCAAAAAATTGTGTATTACAAGAGATATGTAGATGACACACTACTCTTATTTGATGGCACTAAACATGAACTTGAAGAACTCACATCATTCAACTCACTCCACAATAAAGCTTGCAGGTGGCATTTCTATCATCTGACCTAACGCAGAAGATAAACACGCCACGATAAGACCACGAGACACAATAGAACATGAAACAAATCAATCCATAAATTTCTTAGACCTCACAATTGTGAATGAACAACAAGAACATAACTTGTACATTTACCGAAAACCAACCTACACTGACATCACATTGCATGAATCTTCATACCACCCGAACACAGATAAGTATGCTGCATTTAGATCAATGTTGAACAGGGCATATACATTACCTCTAAAACCCAAAGCACTAACACAAGAAATCGATACTATCAAAACAATTGCAGTAAATAATGGTTACTCTGTAAAATCAATTGATAAACTATCTAGAAAAATTCAGACCAACATCACTCACAAAAACACTGAAAAGAAAACACCCGACACAAAACAAATCTTCACAAGCATTCCATACTTAGGCACAGTATCACAAAAAATAGCTAACTTATTCAAAAAAACCAATATTAAAATATCTTTCTCCACAAACAGCAAACTTGGATACCACTTACCTCACACAGTGAACACAAACAAACCAATAACACAACACAGTAGAATATATAAATTACAATGTAACAGTTGCTCAGCATTTCACATAGGAAAAACTGGAAGAACCTTCCACACACGGTATAAAGAACACACCGACGCCTATCGACTAAACCATTTTGAAAAATCTACAATAGCTAACCACATGTATATTAATAAACACAGACTTGACGACATCCACAACAGCCTAACTGTACTTCACACAGAACCCAACAGTAAAAAACTTAATCTACTGGAACAGTTAGAAATAATGCTACATGAAGTAAATTATTCCGAAAACTTTTTGAATGAACAAACAGAGTTTAACAGCCACACTTTTTTCCACATCTTTAAAAGTTTATTTTTTCCTGAGGAATCAAATCTATAACAGTACAAACAGCTGACAACCTACAACATGGTGCCAAATAATTATTTTAATAATACCTGTGTACTAGTAATACTATTCCATATTATCTTCTGTGAAACAAGAAAATCGATTATATTTAGAAGTAGAACATCTGTATGAAAGAGAATCTTTGACATGTTTACGTTCTGCTACTACAATGTGCGAAAAAGTGTGTGACTATGTATATATCCCAGTATGTACTGTAAAATTAAAGATGTGTATTGTGTATACCAACTGCACAACAGAAGTTGACATCATACAATGTTAAACTGTAAGTTAGTTTCATATTATTAACGCTGTTAAACTTATATCTACAATATACCATGTTGTAACACAAAAATGTAATATCAACAGACAAACAACTAAAAAACCCGATGTAAATCACTAAAAAGCACCTGAAGATGGGCCTCCAGGGCTCGAAATGCATAGTGCAGTAAATAAACGCAACTTGTGACTGAAGGCGGTTTGTTCTTCATTTTACGAAACATTTTAGATACCGACTTCTAGAACAGCGCTGGATTTTTACTGCAGAGCCTTCCGCCCGTGCTTCTGAATTGTGTATTATGTTCTGATTAGTTTATTGCTCTCCAGATCCTCTCTGTGCTATACATACATCAGTTCTTAGTACAATGACTCCAAGAGTGCCTCCACTCGGTCGCTGATGATGGAGCCAACGTGGTCTCTGGCCACGTCCGAGTGTTGGGGAATGAAGCTTCCGATGCTGCTGCCGAGGCTGCAGTCCCCCTGCTTAGGACTTTTGGCTATTCTGCCGCTTCGGATGATCTTGCAATCTTACCCTCCCACACATCACTACTAAATTTTTCTTAGTGTCTTCATTAGTTTCAAAATCTTTGAGAGGGGTAAGATATACAAAAGAAAAACTTTTTACTTCATTTTCTCTTGTTGTTGGCTCCAATTCTTGCGTCTAGGAGTACATTCTTCAGTCTGTAATTTTTATAGCGTTGTGGGTTCCTGATGGCTAAATAACTTATGAAGATTTGCCTGTATATTTCTTGAATTTTATTCTTTGTCACATTACTAAACATCACACCGTCTTTATAATTTCGATTTTCATAAAACCATCAATTACATTGTTCCTAGAATGAAATTTTTACTCTGCAGCCGAGTGTGCGCTGATATGAAACTTCCTGGCAGATTAAAACTATATGCCGGACCGAGACTCGAACTCGGGACCTATGCCTTTCGCGGGCAAGTGCTCTACCGACTGAGCTACCCAAGCACGACTCACGCCCCCTCCTCACAGCTGTAATTCCGCCAGTACCTCGTCTCTTACCTTCCAAACTTCACAGAAGCTCTCCTGCGAACCTTGCAGAACTAGCACTCCTGGAAGAAAGGATATTGAGGAGACATGGCTACTGGCGGAATTAAAGCTGTGAGGAGGGGGCCTAAGTCGTGCTTGGGTAGCTCAGTCGGTAGAGCACTTGCCCGCGAATAGCAAAGGTCCCGAGGTCGAGCCTCGGTCCGGCACACAGTTTTAACCTGCGAGGAAGTTTCAATTACATTGTTGTTCACGAGATTAGCAAAATACGTGCGTTTCCATCAGAACCATGCCCACTACTACTTACGTTCTGCGGCACTCACAATACTCCAAAGAGTTTACATACTTTCTTGACAAAGGAAGGATCTTCGCTAAAATATATCATTATTTAGTAAATGACTTCAGAAATAAATTTAATAATTAGCGTTAGATTGCGTAAATAATACTACGAATTTTAAGTATACCAGAAATTCAAATATTTCAAATATTTTTAAAGGAAAAGTAATTTTAACTGTACATACAGAGTACTAAAAAATTAATTTATTTTTATACATTTTAGTCTGAAATCTAATACATCGTATACAAAATCAAATAAAATTCTTTCAATGAAACAGCCGAGAATGTTAACCTATACCAGATTCGGGATTAATCCCGATATCGGCTACTTCTATAAAGAAAAAAGGCTATGTTAGAAAAGGGTGTTCCATTACAATCTCTATGTTGTCGCATGTAGAAACATTGCGTCTTTCTGGCCAGAACACTGGTCTTCTCTGTATGTGAAAAAACTCCGGGAAATTAAACACCTCCCAACGGCTTGGACGACTTCCTCTCGCCCCTCTCGTCGCGAGGAGATAGTTTTAACTAGGCTACGTACTGGGCACTGTCGTTTCAGTCAAGGTCATTTGTTAAGTGGAGACCCCGCACCATTCTGTGCTTAATGCAACCAACCATTGACGGTGCACCATTTTCTGTCCCAATGCCGATGTTATAATCGTTTGCGTTTTAATGTATGTTTGCCATCTGAGTTTTCAGATATTTTAGCAGTTACAGTACGAGCTTTAGATCGCGTTTCACTTTTTATTCGTTGTAGTAATACGGCTAAGGAAATTCCATTTTTAACCGTTTGAGTAACCTACTCAAAAGGGAAGTGACCATTTTTAGCTATCCTTTCGCTCCAGTCGATTAGGCTCTGAGTATTATCGACTTCCAATTCATTCGGTAAGTGACCATTTTAAATTAAGTAACACAGGCGCTTAGATTAGATTAGATTAGATTAATACTAGTTCCATGGATCATGAATACGATATTTCGTAATGATGTGGAACGAGTCGAATTTTCTAATACATGACATAATTAGGTTAATTTTACAACATACTTAAGTTAATAAAACAATTTTTTTGTGTTTTTTGTTTTTCTTTATTTTTTATTTTTATTTTTTTTATTTTTTAAATATTTTTTTCTTTTTTTTCTTAATTTATATCTAAAAATTCCTCTATGGAGTAGAAGGAGTTGTCATTCAGAAATTCTTTTAATTTCTTCTTAAACACTTGTTGGTTATCTGTCAGACCTTTGGTACTATTTGGTAAGTGACCAAAGACTTTAGTGCCAGTATAATTCACCCCTTTCTGTGCCAAAGTTAGATTTAATCTTGAATAGTGAAGATCATCCTTTCTCCTAGTATTGTAGTTATGCACACTGCTATTACTTTTGAATTGGGTTTGGTTGTTAATAACAAATTTCATAAGAGAGTATATATACTGAGAAGCTACTGTGAATATCCCTAGATCCTTAAATAAATGTCTGCAGGATGATCTTGGGTGGACTCCAGCTATTATTCTGATTACACGCTTTTGTGCAATAAATACCTTATTCCTCAGTGATGAATTCCCCCAAAATATGATGCCATATGAAAGCAATGAGTGAAAATAGGCATAGTAAGTTAATTTACTAAGATGTTTATCACCAAAATTTGCAATGACCCTTATTGCATAAGTAGCTGAACTCAAACGTTTCAGCAGATCATCAATGTGTTTCTTCCAATTTAATCTCTCATCAAGGGACACACCTAAAAATTTGGAATATTCTACCTTAGCTATATGCTTCTGATTAAGGTCTATATTTATTAATGGCGTCATACCATTCCCTGTACGGAACTGTATGTACTGTGTCTTATCAAAATTCAGTGAGAGTCCGTTTACAAGGAACCACTTAGTAATTTTCTGAAAGACAGTATTGACAATTTCATCAGTTAATTCTTGTTTGTCAGGTGTGATTACTGTACTTGTATCATCAGCAAAGAGAACTAACTTTGCCTCTTCATGAATATAGAATGGCAAGTCATTAATATATAATAAGAACAACAAAGGACCCAGGACTGACCCTTGTGGAACCCCATTCTTGGTAGTTCCCCAGTTTGAGGAATGTGCTGACCTTTGCATGTTACGAGAACTACTTATTTCAACTTTCTGCACTCTTCCAGTTAGGTACGAATTAAACCATTTGTGCACTGTCCCACTCATGCCACAATACTTGAGCTTGTCTAGCAGAATTTCATGATTTACACAATCAAAAGCCTTTGAGAGATCACAAAAAATCCCAATGGGTGGTGTTCAGTTATTCAGATCATTCAAAATTTGACTGGTGAAAGCATATATGGCATTTTCTGTTGAAAAACCTTTCTGGAAACCAAACTGACATTTTGTTAGTACTTCATTTTTACAGATATGTGAAGCTACTCTTGAATACATTACTTTCTCAAAAATTTTGGATATAGCTGTTAGAAGGGAGATTGGACGGTAATTGTTGACATGAGATCTATCCCCCTTTTTATTCAAAGGTATAACAATAACATATTTCAGTCTATCAGGGAAAATGCCCTGTTCCAGAGAGCTATTACACAGGTGGCTGAGAATCTTACTTATCTGTTGAGAACAAGCTTTTAGTATTTTGCTGGAAATGCCATCAATTCCATGTGAGTTTTTGCTTTTAAGCAAGTTTATTATTTTCCTAATTTCAGAGGGAGAAGTGGGTGAGATTTCAATTGTATCAAATTGCATAGGTATGGCCTCTTCCATTAACAGCCTAGCATCTTCTAATGAACACCTGGATCCTACTATATCCACAACATTTAGAAAATGATTATTAAAAATATTTTCAACTTCTGACTTTTTGTTCGTAAAATTTTCATTCAATTTGATGGTAATACTGTCTTCCTCTGCTCTTGGTTGACCTGTTTCTCTTTTAATAATATTCCAAATTGTTTTAATTTTATTATCAGAGTTGCTGATTTCAGACATGATACACATACTCCTGGATTTTTTAATAACTTTTCTTAATATAACACAGTAGTTTTTATAATTTTTGATAGTTTCTGGGTCACTACTCTTTCTTGCTGTCAGATACATTTCCCTTTTCCGGTTAGAAGATATTTTTATACCCTTAGTAAGCCATGGTTTGTTACAAGGTTTCTTACGAGTATATTTAACTATTTTCTTGAGGAAGCAGTTTTCAAATGCATTTACAAAAATGTCATGAAATAAATTATATTTTAAATTGGCATCAGGTTCACGGCACACCTCATCCCAGTCTAACTGCTGTAGGCTTTCCCTGAAATTTGAAATTGTTAAATCGTTGACTGACCGTACTACTTTGGAGGACTGTTTAGTATTGCTGAATGGAGCTATGTCATATATTGTAACTAGCTGTGCACCATGATCAGAAAGACCATTCTCAACAGGCTGAGCATTTATCTGGTTAAACTTATCTTGGTCTATAAAGAAGTTATCTATCAGTGAGCTGCTATCATTTACCACCCGAGTAGGAAAATCAATAACGGGTGTCAAATTGAAAGAACCGAGTAATACTTCAAGGTCATTTTTCCTATTACCCTCTTTCAGAGAATCTGCATTGAAGTCCCCACAAATAATAATTTGCTTCCCCCTGTCTGACAGATAGCACAACAAGGAGTCCAAATTTTTCAGAAATAGATGAAAATTTCCTGATGGGGACCTATATACAGTTTCAATTATAAATGTGCCTTTATTTAATTTAAGCTCACAGGCACATGCTTCTATATGTTTCTCTACACAAAACTTTTTTGTTTCTATGTTTTTTGCACAATGATAACTTTTGACATATATGGCAACTCCTCCTTTCTCCATATTTTCTCTCATTACACGTGCAGAGAGCTTATATCCACTTACATTTACCTTATCCATATCAGTAACAATGTGATGCTCAGACAGGCATAGTATATCTATTTCATTCTCAGCTTCTAAATCTTCTAAACAAACCAGAAGCTCATCTACTTTATTCTTTAAACTCCCAATATTTTGGTGAAATATACTTACATTATTTTTAATTATACTTTTATGAGAACCTTTCCTTATTCTAACATTTGCAATACTCTCCTGTCTGAGTTTCTCATTGTGCTTAGGCCTAGTTCCTATACCAGTGGTCACATGGTGTTCAGAGAGGCAGATTATGTCAACTGGGTTGGGTGACTTTAATTCATCAATGCAATTACCTAGGACTGAGATACAACTTGGTGGAGATAAAATTTCTGGTGATTGGTGAAAATTTATAATTGATAGCTGTGATTGGTGATCAAATTTGCTAGAATTGTGCTGTTTAATTTCTTTCCTAAACTGAAGATTTGTTTCAATCCTGACCTCTCGTAGAATTTGACATCTTTCTGTCTTACCTATCCTAAAAAAGGTGCTGCTCCAACACCTGTAACCACTGGTATTTTACCATTCATGGCAGTGTCTCCCCCCCCTTAAATTTCCTCAGCTGTTTTGCTCCCTAAAGCAACAACAAACAAACACAGCACTCTCCTTTAAACGGTGGCACTGGTTGCGCAGTGAAACGACTGTGCACCTGACGATCCATCATTTGAACTGTTACTGAAGAAACGAATACATTCCAGTGGCGAGTTACACCCTTACCGACCGGAGATATTAGTGACTCATGGTTGCCCCCGCAACATCTGTGATGGAACACACAGTTAATATCGATGCACTGAGATACACTTTACTTTTTTTCTCGTTTTTCGCACTTTTTACATACCTTAGTTTGAAATATCAGTTTTCTTTTCATCGTGTTTGAATGCAGTGCCACCAGAATTATTAGTCTGACTAGATTGGGATGTGGTTATTGTCTTATTGCATTCACTGGATCATGCAATGTATTCCTTGCCACTCTTCGATGGTGATGGCTTCATTATCTCAATATATGGTTCTACGTGTTTTAAAAGTAACATTCAGTGTCACTTGTTAGTGAGGTGTAGAATGCTTTCAGTTTTTCAACTGTCTGTGTGAAATTGCAATTCAACTGTTTTTCAATGACAAATTTTTTTGTTAAATATTTAAATACTGTGCAAATAATAGAATGTATTTCATGGAAGATAATATTTATTTCTGTACATTTTGCTAAAATTTGAATCTCAGTCTCGCATCTGCTTTACCAACGATCAACTTCATATGATCATTCCATTTTAAATCACTCCTAATGCGTACCCCCAGATAATTTATGGAATTAACTGCTTCCAGTTGCTGACCTGCTATATTGTAGCTAAAGGATAAGGGATCTTTCTTTCTATGTATTCGCAACACATTACACTTGTCTACATTGAGATTCAATTGCCATTCCCTGCACCATGCGTCAATTCGCTGCAGATCCTCCTGCATTTCAGTACAACTTTCCATTGTTACAACCTCTCGATATACCACAGCATCATCCGCAAAAAGCCTCAGTGAACTTCCGATGTCATCCACAAGGTCATTTATGTATAATATGAATAGCAACTGTCCTACGACACTCCCCTGCGGCACACCTGATATCTCTCTTACTTCGGAAGACTTCTCTCCATTGAGAATGAATGACATGCTGCGTTCTGTTATCTAGGAACTCTTCAATCCAATCGCACTATTTGTCTGATAGTCCATATGCTCTTACTTTGTTCATTAAACGACTGTGGGGAACTGTATCGAACGCCTTGCGGAAGTCAAGAAACACGGCATCTACCTGGGAACCCGTGTCTATGGCCCTCTGAGTCTCGTGGACGAAGAGCGCGAGCTGGGTTTCACACCATCGTCTTTTTCGAAACCCATGCTCATTCCTACAGAGTAGATTTCCAGTCTCCAGAAAAGTCATTAT
Organism: Schistocerca serialis cubense; assembly: GCF_023864345.2. Classification (NCBI taxonomy): domain Eukaryota; kingdom Metazoa; phylum Arthropoda; class Insecta; order Orthoptera; family Acrididae; genus Schistocerca; species Schistocerca serialis. The sequence goes on along the minus strand of NC_064642.1, from coordinate 144,427,594 downwards.
ACTCGAACATAATACGTGTTCCAAAATTCTACATCTTCAACTTTTTGTAGTCCTGTCTTCCTCAGTTGCACATTCGACAGCACTGTGAACTGAACGCTTGTTTTAATGCAATGTTTTGGTTTCTGTTGCCGACTGTCAAATGTTTTTGCCAAAGATCGAATGTTATTGCCAACCCTCTGAGTGTAACTATTGAAGTATCTGTCGTCTTTTTGTGTACACATATGTGTGTGCGTTTCTGTGTGTGTGTGTGTGTGTGTGTGTGTGTGTGTGTGTGTGTGTTTTGGTGTGATATTAATTTTTTTTGTGCTGTGTGTGTGTGTTTTGTTGTGATATATATTTTTTGTGCTGTGTGTGTGTGTGTGTGTGTTTTGTGCGTGTGTTTGTGTCTGTATAATGGTGTGGTATAATTGTTTTTTTGTTAGCTCTGTGTGTGTGTGTGTGTGTGTGTGTGTGTGTGTGTGTGTGTGTCCAGATGGTGTGGGGAAGAGTCTTTTGGTTTTATGTTATCATTCCTTTACTAAGTGTAGCAGGGAGCCTGTGCTGATGTGAGTTTGTTCATTTATCACATGTTTGTTTTCTGCTATGGCTTTCTGGATGTGGAAGTTTTCTTGCATTTGTATAAGATGTTTGTCATGGTTGCTTATTCTCATTATTTTCATTTCTTGTTCCATGTTTGTAGGAAGATGGTTATAGTGTTTTAAATGCTCTGCAAATGTGGAATGGTTTGTTTCATACTTCCAACATCTGATATTTTCTTTGTATCTTGTTTCAAAATTCCTGCATGTCATGCCTATGTATACTGCATCACAACTTTGACATTCAAGTTTATATATTCCTGATTGTTGGAATTTGTCCCTCGTGGTAGCTGGCTGGCTTAGGTGTGATTGAAGGGTTTGCCCAGGCTTATATACTATTTTGAAACCCTGTCTCTTTAGGATGTTTCGAACTCTCTGTGTTAGTTTATGTGTGTAGATCATGGTGTACCATCTGGTTCTTTTCTGTGTGGTGTTGTCATTGTGTGTGTTTGTTGAGTGTGTTTGTAAGTTTTCAGCTTGTGAGTTCATTTGTATTCTGAGAATGTTGTGTTTGTTTTGTATTTGTGTTTTTATTTTTTGATTGAGCCTGTGTACCACATGTGTGTCATACCTGCTTTTCCTAGCTATTTGTGTGATTGTACTCATTTCTTGTTCATAGTTTCTCTTGCTGAGTGGGATTCTGTTTAATCTATGTAACATGTGTCTTAGTGCTGCAAGTTTTTGGCTGTGGGGGTGGTTGGATGTGGAATGTATTATTGTGTCTGTGGCTGTTGGTTTTCTAAAGATGTTAATTGTATGTTTGCCATTTTCTTTTTTAATTGTAATGTCAAGAAAATTTATTTGATTTTCTTTTTCTTTTTCAAGTGTGAATTTTATGTTCTGATGAGCTTTGTTTATTTCTGAATGGAGTTCATCTATTTTTTCACTTGGCTCATCTACCAGACAAATAATGTCATCCACATATCTGTACCAATATATGATTTTGAAACTTTCATTTGTGGTTATCTTTTCAAATATCTGATTTTCTAGGTGGCTGATGAAAATGTTTGCTAGTGTTCCTGATATTCGGGATCCCATAAGCAGTCCATCAGTTTGTAGATAATGTTCTTTCTCAAACTGAAAGTAGTTTTGTTCAGTTGTCAGTCTGAGCATATCTGTTATTTCCTTTATTGCGTCTGTGGTGAGGTTACTGCGGGATGAGAGATTTTGTTCTATGATTTCTATTGTTTCTGTGATAGGGAAGGAGGTATACATATTTTTTATATTGAATGAAATCAGTGATGCTGTGTGTGGTACCTGTATGTTCTGTATGTTTTCTATTAGGTTTCCTGTGTTTATCACTGTTCTGTTGTTTTCTACTTTATAGTGTTTTGTAACTAACTTTTGGAGGTGTTTGGCTATGCGGTATGTTGGAGCGTTCTTGAAGTTGACAACAGCTCTCATTGGCATTCCGTCTTTATGTACTTTCGGTTGACTGCGGAGTATTGGTGCTTGTGGGTTTTTCTGTGTTAAGTAGTATTTCTGTTTGTCTGTGAGTGTGTGTTCAATGTTTTTCAGTGTTCGTTTCACATTTGCCTGGAAATGCAACAGGAGCGTAATGTGTAAGAAATTGTCCACGCAACCTGTAAGTACAGTTCAAAACATTACTACTTAATAGGAAATACCAACCACCAGAACTGTTTATAACGTATAGGCACAGTGACAAAAATGTAAATTAAATAGCTAACATATGTACATATTCCAGGCCACTGATGATGCCTTGCAGAAAATAAAGGCGAAACGCGTATGGCACTAAAATTGTGTTTTATTCAGTTGCTGTCAGACGGTCCATAAGTAAAAATTATCAATATACCAAAATTCTACAACTGATAGACGTTAGAGATATAGGTCTATAGTTCTGCACATCTGTTCGACGTCCCTTCTAGAAAACAGGGATGACCTGTGCCCTTTTCCAATCCTTTGGAACGCTACGCTCTTCTAGAGACCTACGGTACACCGCTGCAAGAAGGGGGGCAAGTTCCTTCGTGTCGCTGCCATGGAAGAAATAATCCGTACTGTATTTCATGCAGACACCTTGGTTGGAGAAACTGGCACTGCGAGTATTGCGCAGAACTTTCCACAGGCCTTCTGGTAAACATGTTGTTGTTTACTGCTATTGGAATGCGGCTGGTATTCTTATTTACTAGTGGTCTACATTGACCGGGACTGTTATGATGGCTGTTTACGCCTGCTGGTGCGGCAACCCATCAGTCCTAGGTGCAGTGTTGCTGACACCCTGGGATACCGCGGTTAGCAGCCTACAAAGTCTGTGAGCAGCAGGGGTATGTAATGGCAGCGTTCAGCAGAAGAGATGTGGCTTGCCGTAAATAAAGTGTCAAAAAAATGGTTCAAATGCCTCTGGACACTATGGGACTTAACTGCTGAGGTCATCAGTCCCCTAGAACTTAGAACTACTTAAACCTAACTAACCTAAGGACATCACACACATCCATGCCCGAGGCAGGATTCGAACCTGCGACCGTAGCGGTCGCGCGGTTCCAGATTGAAGCGTCTAGAATCGCTCGGCTACCCCGGCCGGCAAATCAAGTGTCAGCACAGCGAGAGGATGGTTCAAATGGCTCTGAGCACTATGGGACTTAACATCTATGGTCATCAGTCCCCTAGAACTTAGAACTACTGCAACCTAACTAACCTAAGGACAGCACACAACACCCAGCCATCACGAGGCATAGAAAATCCCTGACCCCGCCGGGAATCGAACCCTGAAACCCGGGCGTGGGAAGCGAGAACGCTACCGCACGACCACGAGATGCGGGCGGCGAGAGGATGGTTGAACCCGTTTAAAGCCGTGCAGTATTAGGCACAAAACTTCATAACAGAGAAGAAATACCTGTCCGCCACTAAAATTACGAAACCTACTTCGGAAATATACACTGAGGAGCCATATAAACTGGTACACCTGCCCAATATCGTGAAGGGCCCCCGCGAGCACTCAGAAGTGCCGCAACACGACGTGGCATGGACTCCACTAATGTCTGAAGTAGTGCTGGAGGGAACTGATACCACGAATCTTCCAGGGCTGTCCATAAATCCGCAAGAGTACGAAGGGGGTGGAGATCTCTTCTGAACAGCACATTGCAATGCATCCCAGATATGCACAATAATGTTCATGTCTAGGTAGTTTGGTAGGCAGCGGAAGTGTTTAAGTTCCAAAGAGTGTTTCTGGAGCCACTCTGTACCAATTCTGGACATGTGGGTTGTCGCATTGCGCTGCTGGAATTGCTCAAGTCCATCGGAATGCATAATGGACATTAACGGATGCAGGTGATTAGACAGGATGCTTACGTACGTGTCACCTGTCAGAGTCACAACTAGACGTATCAGGGGTCCCACATCACTCCAGTTGTTCACGCCCTATACTATTACAGATTATCCACCAGCCATAACAGTCCCCTGCTGACATGCAGGTTCCATGGATTCGTGAGGCTGTATCCATAGCCGCACGCATCCATCCGCTCGATACAATTTGAAATGAAACTCGTCCGACCAGGCAACATGTTTCCAGTCACCAATAATCCAATGTCAGTGTTGATGGGCCCAGGTGAGGCGTAAAGCTTTGTGTCGTGCAGTCATCAAGGGTACACGAGAGGACCTTCGGCTCCGAAAGCCCATATCGATGGTGGTTCGTTGAATGGCTCACACGCTGGCACTTGTTGATGGCCCAGCACTGAATTCAGCAGTAATTTGCGGGAGGGTTGCACTTCTGTCATGTTGAAAGATTCTCTTCAGCAGTCGTTGGTCCCGTTCTTGCAGGATCTTTATCCGGCCGCAGCGATGTTCGGGATTTGATGTTTTGCCTGATTCTTGATATTCACGGTACACTCGGGAAATGTTCGTATAGGAAAATCCCCACTTCATCGCTTCCTCGGAGATGCTGTGTCCCATCGCTCGTGCATCGACTATAACACCACGTTCAAACTCACTTAAATCTTGATAAGCTGCCATTGTAGCAGCAGTAACCGATCTAACAACTGCGCCACACACTTGTCTTCTTATATAGGCGTTGCCGTCCGGAGCGCCCTGTTCTGCTATTTACATACATCTGTCTATGAATACGCATGTCTATACCAGTTTCCTTGGCGCTTCAGTGTATACGACCAGCTATACAGATTAAGTGCAGGAGCCATTCTAAAGTGCAGCTCTCAACATTTCTTGAACAATGTGAATATTTAAAATAAAATTGTTGTGAGTAATAAAAGAATAGTTCAGGATTTTAATGACTGTTTTACCCGTCATGATAAAATTAGATCTGTGGTGAAATATTAGAACTATGACTGAAATAACTAACTGCTAAGTTACAATGAAATGATTTTGATTAGCATAATTTGACACTGGAATATATTTTTGAGAGACCATATTTTCGGTTCTTGAAATAGACTTGATAACATTTCGGATTTAAAACTCACCACAGTCATTTCACAATATTGTGCTGGCTGCATAAAATATTCATTATTATGTTATTTGCAGAACTTGCAATGTTACTTTCGTGCATGCTTAATAATAATGTAATGTGCATGAGCATAAGTGCGATTGGCTGTCTGCGGCTGTGTATTTGTTACGTAAAATTAGTGTTGAAAAGTCACTTTATAAACCATTGACCACACCTCAGTTAACCTTGTTTATATCTTTTTACTCCATTCTACTTTTTTAATTTCAATAATATACACATAGAGGTTCAGACGTCGCACTACGCGTGCTCGAAATTTTTTTGTGGTAACGCGACTTTGCGTTGACGATTCACCTCAGGGAAATGGTCTTTACTAATAGTAGTGTTTAAATAGTAAAACGCGACGGCCGCGCTAGAAGTTTCGGAAGTGCGAGGCGAGTCTGTTACCCTCGCACGGCTACAGCGTGGAGCAACTGTGATGGAACTTTCCGAAGCAGCAAAGGAGTTGCAGGGCGCGCCATTAACACTGACCGAACGGAGCTACCTGTGGGTAGCAGGTTGCGAGAGGAAATTCAGAGGCGGCCTATTACATTTATAGGGCACTGAAATTTTAATAGCAAGAATATATGCATGTCTTATCATTGCTGTCCAAAACGTGGTAAATGGCGAAAACGCAGTGTTCTGGTGGTTTATCATATCCTACTATAGGATGAGTCAAAGAAGACTTTACCATTTTGGGTTGGGTTGGGTCATTTGAGGGAAGAGACCGAACAGCGAGGTCATCGGTCTCATCGGATTAGGGAAAGATGGGAAAGGCCGTGCCCTTTCAAAAGAACCATCCCGACATTTTCCTGGAGCGATTTAAGGAAATCGCGGAAAACCTAACTCAGGATGGCCGGACGCGGGATTGAACCGCTGTCCTCCTGAATACGAATCCAGTGTGCTAACCACTGCGCCACCTCGCTCGGCACCATTTTGGAATGGTACAGAAATTTATTCAGATAACTTCATTTTGTAGCAAACAACCTTAAGTTTGATTCACATAATGCATCAAAATGGCTCTGAGCACTATGGCACTTAACATCTGAGGTCATCAGTCCCCTAGAACTTAGAACTACTTAAACCTAAGGACATCACACACATCCATGCCCGAGGAAGGATTCGAACCTGCGACCGTAGCTGTCACGCGGTTCCAGACTGAAGCGCCTAGAACCACTCGGCCACACCGGCCGGCTACATAATTCATCAGCACCCCATTCCATCACTAGGAGCGCCAACGCAGCACACGGTAAAAATGGCCACTTTCACTGGTGCGGATCGTGCTCGCTGTGTGTTTTGGGTTCAGCAATGAATCGACATTTCGTATCGGTGCATGGTGAACACACACAGCTGCAGAAACTGAGGCGGCTAAAATGCACATGCAGTCTCGAAACACGTTCCTGGCGGCCCCAAAATTAATGTGTTTCCTGCCCTTGGCAAATTGAAAGTGTACGGCCCTTTCCTCTTCATGGAGCAAACTGTCACTGGTATCGTGTATCTAGATATGTTTGAAAATGAACGAGATGGAATGGTTTACTACGAGCAAGACAGTGTACCACCTGATTTCCCTTGCCGGCCAGAGTGGCCGAGCGGTTAAAGGCGCTACAGTCTGGAACCGCACGACCGCTACGGTCGCAGGTTCGAATCCTGCCTCGGGCATGGATGTGTGTGATGTCCTTAGGTTAGTTAGGTTTAAGTAGTTCTAAGTTCTAGGGGACTTATGACCACAGCAGTTGAGTCCCATAGTGCTCAGAGCCATTTTTGAACCTGATTTCCCCACGGAAGAATCACAGACATAGTCACTTTGACTGTTCAGAAGTGTCACTAAACCCGCCCAAAGATGTAAACAACCATGTATGAGCAGCGTCTATTAGATGGAGGGGATCCTGCAGCCCATCAGTTCCAGTCATTACACCACTAAGGAGGTACAAGGCTCATGTTGTCTGTAGTCAACCATGCCTAGGCGGTCAATACCGCTGTTCGGTCGGGCGTCCGCATTGTTACTTACGCCAGGAAGGGCTTTCAACAAGGGAAGTGTCCAGGCGACTCGGAGTGAACCAAAGCGACGTTGTTCGGACATGGAGGAGATACAGAGAGACAGAAACTGTCGATGACATGCCTCGCTCAGGCTGCCCATGGGCTACTACTGCAGTGGATGGCTGAATAATGCTTTTCGTGCAGCCACAGGACGTCGTGACGCCTCAAACTGTGCGCAATAGGCTGCATGATGCGCAACTTCACTCCCGACGTCCATGGTGAGGTCCAGCCGCGACACCATGCAGCGCAGTGCAGATGGGCCCAACAACATGCCGAATGGACCGCTCAGGACTGGCATCACGTTCTCTTCACCGATGAGTGTCGTGTATGCCTTCAACCAGACAATCGCCAGAGACGTGTTTGGAAGCAACCCGGTCAGACTGAACGCTGTAGACACACTGTCCAACAAGCGCAGCAAGGTGGAGCTCCCCTGCTGTTTTGAGGTGGCATTATGTGGGGCTGACGTACGCCGCAGGTGGTCATGGAAGGCGCCGTAACGGCTGTACGATACGTGACTGCCATCCTACGACCGATAGTCCAACCATATCGGCAGCATATTGGTGAGGCATTCGTCTTCATGGACGACAATCCGCTCCCCACTTGTGCACATCTTGTGAATGACTTTCTTCAAGATAACGACATCGCTCGACTAGAGTGGCCAGCATGTTCTCCAGACTTGAACCCTATCGAACATGCCTGGGATAGATTGAAAAGAGCTGTTTATGGACGAGGTGACCCACCAACGACTCTCGCTGTTGAGGAGTGGGATAATCTGGACCAACTGTGCCTTGATGAACTTGTGGACAGTATACCACGACGAATACAGACATGCATCAGTGCAAGAGGACGTGCTACTGGGTATTAGAAGTACCGGTTTGTAAAGCAATCTGGACCACCACCTGTGAAGGTCTCGGTAAATAGTGGTACAACATGCAATGTGTGGTTTTCATGAGCAATGAAAAGAGCGGAAATGATGTTTATGTTGATGGTTCAAAAATGGTTCAAATGGCTCTGAGCACTATGGGACTTAACATCTGAGGGCATCAGTCCCCTAGAACTTAGAACTACTTAAACCTAACTAACCTAAGGACATCACACACATCCATGCCCGAGGCAGGATTCGAGCCTGCGACCGTAGCAGTAGCGCGGTTCCAGACTGAAGCGCCTAGAACCGCTCGGTCGCTACGGCCGGCGTTTATGTTGATCTCTATTCCAATTTTCTATACAGGTTCAGGAACTCTCGGAAGCGAGGTGATGCAAATCTTTTTGTTTGTTTGTGTATATGCGCTTTGGAACGTTTGAAGAATATGTTCGACATAGTTCTACTTTATTAAACCACATTTTACGTATTACAAATTCGCACAAGAATTTTACTTACATGTTCTATTCCACTATGGTCAGACAGCTGTTCGTTTGAATTAAGGTTGGTGATGATCTTACTCAGTCTGAGTTTGTTTTACTTTTCTGTCTTACGTTCGTACAACTAGTTTTGAAATCAGCGACTATGTACTTTCATTTTGTGTTTGTCTAAAAGTTTTCAACATATTTAACTAAATGTTCCGTGGATGATTTAAGTTTAACCATTCCATATATGCAGGTGTGCCCATTCACTTCCACCGATGCCGTAGTGTTAAGTTTCCGGTTTCCACCACTGCGCAAAACGTATACCAGACGTCCCTTACTGGTTTTACAGTTAGGAGCAGTCCAATGGAATGCGTCGCTAAATTTGTTCTATCTAGAGAACTGAATATATGAGTGTAACACACATCGTAGTTTACTTTTTAATGCAAGCGATAGTAATCCGTATTCGATATAGAGACAGTAGGCATAAGTCACTGCCCCCAAAGGCGGACAACTGTCGGTTCTTTTTTACACCACCTCGAACGGTGATAAATATCTGGAAGCCACTGCCTTATCTTTCTACTTAGTTACAACAAGACTAAGAACACCCGAGTCAGTTACCAGTAAGAAAAGGAGGGAGGAAGTAGAAGCCGGTAGGAAAAAGTAATAGCACAATGAACCGCCAAAGAATCTGGTATAGGCATGCGTATTCAAATACAGAGATGATACGTAAACAAGCAGAATACGACGCTGCGGTCTGCAACGTCAATATAAGACCACAGGTGCCTGGCACAGTTGTTAGATCGGTTACTGCTGCTGCAATGGCAGGTTATCAAGATTTAAGTGAGTTTGAACGTGGTGTTACAGTCGGCGTCGGCACACGAGAGATGGGACACAGGATCCCAGAAGTAGCGGTGCCATGGGGATTTTCCCACACGACCATTTCACGAGTGTACGGTGAATAATTCGCAGTCGAGCAGCCGAGCTGAGCGGACCGCTGCTCTCTGCACCTGGCGTAGCTGCCCGCTGGTAGCTCTTCGGAGTGGTCTGTAACACGTTGCAGCAGGCTTAGCTGCCGGTGACGCTCTTCTGAGCGCCGAGAACCAGCGCAAGCGCTTCCGAGCGCTAAGCGGCAAGAGCTTCGGCTCAACTCCCCGCAACCTCGGTTGCAACCCCCCCCCCCCCCCCCCAGAGGACTGTCCCGTTCTTTGGTAGGGTTTTGTCTGTGTCAGCGGCCCTTTCACGTCGGGTAACCCCGCGCACTGTACCCACGTTCTCTTGCGCCGTGCTTGCACTTCACGCAGATAGGTACACAATATACTGCACTCTCGCCGAAAAAGCAAAAGTTGTCGTTTCGAAAAGAGCAATACTGTCGTACACCCCTCCCTTGAACCTATCCAAATAAAACGTCCCTAAGCAGGAAAGATGTCCGATGCTTCCTGCATATACCCTCCAATAACCCGCAGCAAAGCTCCAGCACAAGAGGCGGGAATGCCGGCTGTTCCCGCCAGCATCTCTGTCCCACTCTCTGCGTTCCAAGAGAGCTGCTAATGGGTGGGGGGGTTGAACATACATGAACACACACACACTCCACACACACACAAGCGCCTGTCGCAAACACGGGAGATGTGCCCTCGCTCTCACCTCTGGCGGCTCAGGCACCGACAGAATCGGAGCTAGAGCCGACAGAAGACACCAACAACTCCGAATACGGACCGTGGCAGCAGGTCGGTCCAAAACACATAAACAAGTGAGTCCACAAACTCACGAGGCAACCGCCGAGTGCTGTTGCCAACTCCAACTACATCGCTGAATAACAACACCAGCAAGACAGGGAACAATACGAACAAACGCGAGACTGCAGCACATACAAAACCACAAGCAGCTACGCAGATTCGGAACAAGTCCTCGAATGGCTTCCCACCTGTCATTATACACAACTACAGAGACCTTAGTGTCCCAAAAAAGAATTTAATAAGAAACACAACCCCACAACATTCTACTCCAAACTCACTGGGAACCACGCCGCACTGCACGTGTCGAACAAATCAGACGACACGAATCTGCTGGACTTTCTTAAAGAAAGAAAGGTAGAACATTTGAACATTTCACGTACAGTACAGTCCTGGAAGAAACACAGAAGTACGTGATCGAGGGGATAGATTCACGAACCCCGATCGAGACAGTACAGAGGATCTCATCGCCCTCGGATGGGAGTGCTTTCGTGTAATCCCAACGACAGATTTCGGCACAGTGAGATCATCTCACAACTACATGGCGGAGTTGGTCGACACGGCCAAGTCCCGCGACCTTCAAATGGGCGTAAATGTAGGAATCTACAACACGCTGCGCAGCCCTCGACAATGCCACAGCTGCCAGCGCTCCGCGCACTCGCGTATCCGATGCGGTCTCGCTGGGTTGTATAGCGTACAAAGAAGCCCTCAGGCGCAAAATAGCAAAAAACACAAAAACTACCGCCATCACAGCTACGATACCGCCCCCGCGCCCAGTAAGGAGTGGAATATTCTTTGCTGAAGTGGTCGCTGGCAGCCCCAGCACCGCAGGGCGGTCAGAGGAACCTGAGGGCTCAGCACGCGCACAACAAATATCCCCAGCAACAGACACACAACCAATACACACAACACCCGGCACCACACCCGCACCAGATACACCACACAACATAAATAACAACAACACCCTACACCCTGAGATCGCGGACTGCAGCACACCACAGACTACAGAAGACGTACTAACACAAGGACAACCACAACGCCAGAGAAGGAAAAGGAGAAACAACAGGAACAGGAGAGACACGACCACACCACAACAATCACACAGACAACAGGACAGAAATACACACGAACACAATTCGAACACTAACACAAGGACCCACGCAACACACCCACTCACCACAGAGACCACTCAGGCGCCCACAAGCGTCACTCAATCAGCTGACACACAAGCCAGCCCACACCAGACGCCAACACAAGTACCAGCGGCCGCCAACACAACCAACAACCCACAGGCCGACACATCCAACATTGCCGGCTGGTGTGGCCGAGCGGTGCTAGGCGCTTCAGACTGGAACCGCGCGACCGCTACGGTCGCAGGTTCGAATCCTGCCTCGGGCATGGGTGTGCCTGTTGTCCTTAGGTTAGTTACGTTTAAGTAGTTCTATGTTCTAGGGGACCGATGACCTCAGAAGTTAAGTCCCATAGTGCTTATAGCCATTTGAACCATCCAACATTACCTCAACACTCCGAAGGATAATGGAGATATTATTTCCCGGACTCACACCAACGAAGTAGTCATGAAGATTATGGGGTGTGTCTCACAACTCTTCACGCAGTTCATGTCGGGCTCGCTCAACTGGACTAGCATGCAAACCATTATCACGTCACTATTTACACCAATACATGGATAATATGTCACACCAGCCCCGAAACGCTGACGCCAACACAAACTCACAGATCCTGTTTTGGAATGCCAACGGGACTGCAAACAAAAGAGCCTAAATGGTTGCGTTCATGGAGAAAAATGGTATCCTAACCGCCCTAGTGAACAAACACTGCTTACGCCTCACAAACAGCCAAACATGCAAGGCTATTGTGTTTATAGTACCGACCGAGCGGATGGCAAGAGGGGAGGCGGCACATCAATCATCATACACAAAGACATAGAACACACGAACTTTGAGCTCCCTGCGCTTGAGAGACTAGAGGCCACGGTCGTCAGGGTCAAGCTCGACGGAGCCAACACCGCACTGCTGTCGCTGTACAATCCTCCTAGAAACATAGTAACACGCGATATCAGCACAGTTCTCAACATAGCACCGCGGGTAATCGCCGCTGGAGATCTAAACGCGAAAGACCCCGACTGGAACTCACGAATACGTACCTCCAACGGCAGGAAGCTATACTAGGACGCACTAGGCCGAAACTACATTATACTTGAGCCGGACGTCCCCACGTTCGTTACTACACAGGCCCGACATAGTCCAGACGTGCTAGACATAGCCCTCATCAAAGGCATCACATGCACACTCAATCTCATGCTTGAAAACGATCTGGACTCAGACCACATGCCTGTAATACTGCACACGGAAGAAACACTGCAGGACACAAAACCACGCAGGATACTGAACTACAAGCGCGCGAATTGGACACTGTTCAAGGAAACGGTTGATAGTCGTATTCCGCACACCCACAAAATTAACAACACGCAACAAATTGACGAGGATGTGGAGGCTCTTACTACTGCCGTCCAAGACGCAATGACTGACGCCATTCCACATACAACACCAAAACAACACTCGACGGCGCTGCCCCAGGAAAACCTGGGCCTTATCTCAATGAGGAACCGCCTTAGGAGATACTGGCACCGTACCAGGCTCCCGTTCTTTAAACTGCACGTCAACAGACTCCACGGTATAATACGGGACAAAATACAAACATTTCGAATCGAACAATGGGGACAGAAAATCGCAGGGCTAGATACCACACGCCCTGGAGTGTGGAAGCTAGCCAGATACTTCACCAGGGATAAACATTACATTCCCACTCTACAAAGACCAAACGGCCCAGCTTACTCCGCGACAGAGAAGGCAGAGCTTATGGCCACAACACTTGCAGCGTCTTTCATGCCGAATATGGCTCCTTCACATCCAGAATTCACACTTGAAATGGACCAGGAGGTTACGTGACTTGTATCCCAGCCCACGCGCGACGAAATTAGACGCACTAGTACAAATGAAATGACATAGGTTACCAAGCATACCAAAGCTAGGAAAGCCCGTGAGCCTGATGGCATTCAGAACCGCGTCCTGCAGGAGTTCACGGAGGGAGCCGCAGAATACCTTGCACACATAACGAATGCCATCCTAAAACACCAACACTTTCCTGACTTTTGGGAGGGGCCAAGGTCCTGATGTTCAGGAAGCCAGGGAAAGGCCACTCCCTCCCACAGAATTACCGACCCATTAGTTTACTATACTGGCTTAGAAAGATTGTTGAGAAGGTAATACTAAAACGCATCACTAGGCACTGCATCGCCAATGACACCCTATGACAGGAGCAATTCGGCTTTAGGAATCACCACTCAACAAAACAATAGCTCCTCCGCATAGTCGAACATATAACACACGGCTGCAACATGAATAAAACCACAGGGGCCGTGTTCCAGGACATCGAAAAAGCTTTCGACCGTCTTTGACACAACGGCCTTATACGCAAACTAAGAGAAGCTGGTTTCTCGGACGGACTCGTACGTCTCATATACTCATATTTCACGCAAAGATGTTTCAACACTGACGTGCAGGGCAAACAATCGACACAACACGGTATCGAAAGTGAAGTACCCCAGGGAAGCATCATGGGGCCCATCTTGTTCAGTCTGCACATTAACGACTTCCCAGCAACACAGAACACGACGTTAGCCATCTAAGGGGATGACACAGCCATCCTTGCGCAAGATTGGAAACCGTCGAACATTAATTCACGAATACAAAAAATGGTTCAAATGGCTCTGAGCACTATGGGACTTAACTTCTGAGGTCATCAGTCCCCTAGACTTAGAACTACATAAACCTAACTAACCTAAGGACATCACACACATCCATGCCCGAGGCAGGATTCGAACCTGCGACCGTAGCGGTCGAGCGGTTCCAGACTGAAGCGCCTAGAACCGCTCGACCACACCGGCCGGCTTCACGAATACAGACGGCAGTCAGAATTGCCGAGCCATGGTTTGAACGATGGCGTATTAAAGTAAACGTCGACAAGTGCGAAGCCGGCCGCGGTGGTCTAGCGGTTCTGGGCGCGCAGTCCGGAACAGCGCGACTGCTACGGTCGCAGGTTCGAATCCTGCCTCGGGCATGGATGTGTGTGATGTCCTTAGGTTAGTTAGGTTTAAGTAGTTCTAAGTTCTAGGGGACTGATGACCACAGTAGTTAAGTCCCATAGTGCTCAGAACCATTTGAACCATTTGACAAGTGCGAAGCAGTTCTGTTCACACGCAGACCGAAACTACTGCGCAAACATCAACACTGTAGACAGATAACACTATATACACGCCCATTATGTTTCCAAGGGAAAGTCAGATGTCTAGCTGGACCGGAAACTTACATGTGAGGACCACATCGAATACGTTGCCAACAGAGCGCACGCGAGGCTCAAACAACTCTACCCAATGCTCAACAGGGAAAGCACACTGAATAAGAGGGTGTCGAGGTCCATATACACGACACTGATTCGATCTCTGATGACGTACGCAGCTCCCGCCTGGGGATATGCAGCTTCTACACGCCTGCGCCGCCTGCAGATCATACAGAACAAAGTGCTACGCATCATTAGCAACGCTCCACGCCACACACACACCGTGGATCTTCACAATGAATACCGCCTTGAAACCCTCAAGGAAGAATCCACAAAACACTCCACGTGACTATACAGGAACTCGAGACACTCGAACAATCAAACTGCCTATTGGCTTCTGTCTCGGGATCTTCGGCAGACGTTCGTCTGATGATTTTACTGTTTCGCCAGCACATGTGGCTGGCATTGTCAAAGACATATAGTCTGCAGCCGCGAGCTCGGCCCCAGTTCACCACCGGCAATAGATGGTGAAGCTTTAACAATGCCAGCCACTCGTGCTGGCGAAACGTCAGTAAAATCATCAGACGAACGTCGGCCGAAGAACCCTAGACAGAAGTCAATAAGCGGTTTGTAAACAGGTGGCCACGAAAGCCTTAACAATTTTGTACTCGAACAATCCTTTCATCCTTACTCGGGGAAACTATGATCACAAACATAGGTGGGAGCATAAGCGGTCACACACTACTAGCTAGGGTATAACCACCTATGGCAAGCTAACATACACCAACAAGCGACAAACGTCGGCAAGCCCCTGCATATCAGCAACGTTGACTGGATGTGCCAGCTACTATTAAAACCGACCAATAGGCTACAGCAGGGAAACCGACGAACTCGCCCACTGACGCACAAACAAATCGCCACCATCACCTCACACTGTGCATCTGGTATTTGACCTATCGGACACAAAACGATGATGAACCTAACTGTATGCTGACGCTGACCGAGAGATCAACACCGGCACCCAAAGTCGAAGTTTGGTCATGGTGATTTCTCCTTCCTAAATCAATGAAGTTATTATCACGGGTAGTTTTAGTGTATTGAATACTATTGTCTATGACTCTCAGATAACAGTTTAAAAATGAAGGTGGCTAGCACATGTTAGTACGTAAATTAGTGAAATTAAATTTGATTAGGCGTTACCTTCAATTTTAAGAGGCAGTGATGCTATGGACGAGGAGTAAAAAGAAACTACATATTCAGGGAGCGACTTACTACTGAGAAAATGTCAGGATCCGTGTCAAGACAAAAAAATAATAACCATTGTACCGCAGTGGCTTATTAAGGTTTGAAATCAATATAGTAGTCATACGAACAGCCGTATCTAGAGGGAGTGTAGTAAAAATAGTACAGGAGAAGAAATATGATACATACCTCGAGGGCCATACTGAAAGTCATGAACAACCGTTTGTTACAACAGCAAATTCCAACAATGTATTGAAAAGGGCAACTTTAACATAATCTGCAGGCTTGACACCGTGTGTTGACGCATTCTACACTGCATATATACGTCACCAGTCATTGTAGGGTGCACGAAGATATATCACACTAATAGTATAGATTTTCTCTCCTAGTCCAGTTGCGTACTGAGCGGGGAAAAAAGACTGCGCATACACGTCTTTAGGTGCGCTAACCTCTTTCCTCTTATTCTCATGGTCTCTGAACGAGATACACGATGGTGGTAGCATAATGATGCACTGTCCTCTTCGAATATACTTCCCGTAAACTTACACAACAGGATTTCGCGAGAACTATGTTGTTTTTCTACAAAGGATTCCCGTATAAGTTTCCCGAACATTTCAGTTACACACTTGTGTGATCTACACCGACCTGTTAGGATCTAGCATCGCAGCTCAAAATTCTTTCGACGTCAGTTGTCATTCCTTGTAACGCCATAAATGTCTATGGCGTAACGACAGGCCACATTTACAAAATGACAGACATCAAGGTTTCTTTTGGACAGCGTGCAGTCGTCGAATACCTTGTGAAGGAGGAGATTCATTTCAGTGTTTATCGTGCATGTAGAGATGTGCTCGTTGGCCAACCGTACTGTTGGGAGACGGGTGACCACCTTCACTGTGGAAACTCGAGCACTCAAGATAAGCTTTTCCGTAGATCACCTTCGAACTGCCTCCACGGTGCACAAGGGAAAGGTCGACGAGCTCATTAGGAAAGACATACGTGTTACTGTGAAAGAAATTTTTTATAGTGAGAATATTGTAAGTTTGTTGCCCGCAGAACTGATCGTCGATCTATTCCCAATGGCAAAAAGACAATTAACAATGCGTTGTTGTAGTTCCTCGATAAACGTTATGACATACGTAAAAGTAAAAGTGGTATGCCATGGTTGGCTGGGTAATCCCAAGCTCAGCCACTTAATTGGAAAGATTTTCTCTTTCCTTCGCGAAGTGTAAAAATTGATTTTTAAGGGTATCTGATAAATGTAAATGACTATAATGGAAACGTCTGTAGTGTAGTGTCACGTTTGCGTTACATGATGGCTACTCCTCTCGAATAGTACCAAGGAGGTCGCCAAGCTTAAGTCGCCATCCAACGGACGGATCACCATCAGCAGCGTAATATGCCGTCGCTCCACGAGACACTGCAAAGAGGTTTGGGATTTAATCCAGGGCTGGCTGCCAAGTCTGGTGATCGGGAACTTTACGCCACCTTCACTCCTCTGCTTGGCCGGAAAGGTAAATGGAAAGCTGCCAACAACGCGTGGCGTACCGAGACGGTTACCCATCCAACTACCGGCCATGCCCATAAGAATGGGAAAAACCGACCGGTTAAAACCGATACCGGTATTTTAGTTCCGATTAAATGGTATTTTTCGATATTCGTTTGATCTCAACTGTAACAGGATTTTTTTCATTTTTTACCTACAACCAGTTAAAAAAATCAGTATATCAATTTGCTATTGCAGCAGTACTACAATGTTTTAAATAAAACGTTTCTTTTTTAAAATGGGCAATATTTATTTGTAAAGTTGTATTTGCTTTGGAATATTAAACTGTTGCAGAAAATAGGAAAAGCGATCAGTGTAGTTTTTATAACAACGCCGACAGTTAGCAACTAGCGACAAACGTGTAAGAATCGGTACAGCATTGCTGAGACAATATGTATGTACTGCCGGGCAGCGTCGCCTATTAGACGCTAGACTGCACATGCAGCGTGCAAAACTTCCCCGCACCTGGTCTATACGGTAGTTTCTCGTTGTCCTGAGATATCTGTTGTTTGCGGAATGGAATTATTCCTAGTTTTGAATTATTTTACTACATGAAGCAACAATAAAGCACAATACACTTGCTTCAAAAATTTAAAAACAAGGAGGAGGCACAAGAAATTTGCGACATCAGGAGAAAATATCCACAAGTTCCATGAAAGAGAAACCAACTTTGATCGATGTACCTATAATTGTACTGACGTGCTATAAACATGGTATAATAACTGAAGCCTTAATTTTGTGACTTCTTCAGAGTGAAACACCGATACCATCAAAAATTGGTGATGCGCGAAGGTCATCAGCTTGTGACCTTTCCCTCTCGCCGTCGTCGCGCCCGTCTTCTTCACGTTCGCCGACAGTGCTGCAGAAACTAAGACCGATTTCTACCACAGCCAAAATCCCATACTGATCGAGAGTTCCTATTCCTTCACCTTCTTAGAATTTTTCAGTCTTTTGTCGAAGTCAACGTTTATTACTGGAAATAACGGCAGCAAAAAATCGAAAATCGGTTATTTCGGAAACCAATATTTTGAACGGTTTTAATAGTCAGGTTAAAACACAGACGGAAAAAAATGGTTGTTTCAGCGATAGCGGCCATCCCTACACGTCAGTCGTTGCTTATCTTCGCTGGTTTGACGAGAACAGTGTGTTCAACGAACCAAGGCCGTAGGCATAGCGACATATGTTTAAGAACATTTATTCAGTTATGTGAATCGTATAATAGGGACCACTTTCGATAACTTTTGCAAATTACTCATTTTCCCTTAAGGTTTCGTTACTTTTGGAACACGCTGTATAAAACTTCCTGGCAGATTAAAAATGTGTGCCGGAGCGAGACTCGAACTCTGGACCTTTGCCTTTCGCGGGAAAGTGCTCTACCATCTGAGCTACCCAAGCACGACTCACGCCCCTTCCTCGCAGCTTTACTTCTGACAGTACCTCGTCTCCTACTTTCCAAGCCTTACGGATGGTCTCCTGCGAACCTTGCAGAACTAGCACTCCTGAAAGAAAGGATACTGCGGAGACGTCTATGCTATAAACAAGCCGTTATATCATTTATATCGAGTGTTGATCTTAAATTAAGTTTTGTTGTTGCACTGTTAATCAGCATGACTTCATAACAGCAGGTTCCAGACGTTTTTTCACGTGCATTTGTCACATCGCATACATCGCTTGCATTTTCCATTGTGTGAACAACATATGTGTGTTTTCGGTGTGTAGTGTTGGCAACCGAAAACACACGTATGTAGGTGCAAGAGCGCCAGAAATCAGCCAGTTGGAGAATGGAAACCAACCAATACATCTACAGGACCACTCACATGAGTTAACAGCACTGAAAATCGTAAGTAACACCGAGCGATGGGCAACAAACTGCAATTACTTAGTTGCATAGACGGTATATACCTCCACAAATCTAGAGCGACTAAGGGAAAGACGAAAAACAGAAAAAAATGACCACCAGTTTTCGTAATTCTAGCTTCAAAATTGCATTAGCAGCGACATGTTTTCAAAAAACCTTTTACCCTCTGACCCGCTGAGCGGTGGAATTTAGAAACATCCCTTCTTAACGACGCCTACAGTATGAGATAAACACCCTCACCGAATATCAAGTTTCTGTCTTTAGCCGCTTGCGCTGGGCGGTGACGAGTCAGTCAGTCAACACGTTCCCTTTTACAAGTACATTTAGAGATAAATTGCCTTATCTTTTGACTGCAGTGACTCAGAAGCTTAATTTGTTTATACCGTCAAGGAACCGTAGAACTTTGTATTTGATATAAATATCTCTAGCCGCTCCTGAGAGAAAGAGGTCTCAACAGACGGACAGACAGGCAGACACACCTTCAACAAAGCAATCCAATCAGGGACCCGTTTTTACCGGCTGAGGTGCGAAACCCTAAAAACGACAGGAACATCTATCGAGTAAGATTCTGTGCACGGTTTGTCTGGACAACAGCAATGGTTTGCTGGAGATTTTTCAGTGGCTGGCGTGCAACGCTCGCTGCTGCCACCCACGCTCACTCACCGGCGGTCCCCGGCAGCGGAGCTCGCAGTGTTGTCGCCATGCCGGCTGCAGACTGCAGACTGCAGACTGGCCGCTACGGTTAGCCCCCAAACCGACTGCGCCAGATGTGGCCTGCGGTGTCCGGTGTCACACGTCACCGTACCACTCAACTCACTGCACGATTACACAGCTGCACGTCTCCCTGTTCGCCCTACACGTCTTTAATCTTCTAACCACAAAACAATACAATTATACTTATATTGATGTGGTGTCTATTCTTTCGGACACCAAGGAGAATTGCAGATGATAAACGGGTATTCGTTAGACAAATATATTATACTAGAATTGACATATGATTACATTTTCACGCAATTTAGGTGCATAGATCCTGAGAAATCAAAACCCAGAACAACTCCTCTGGCCGTAATAACGGCCTTGATACGCCTGGGCATTCAGTCAAACAGAGCTTGGATGGCGTGTACAGTTACAGCTGCCCATGCAGCTTCAACAGGATACCACAGTTCATCAAGAGTAGTGACTGGCGTATTGTTCAGCCACCACTGACCAGACGTTTTCAACTGGTGAGAGATCTGGAGAATGTGCTGGCCAGGGCAGCAGTCGAACATTTTCTATATCCAGAAAGGACCGTACAGGACCTTCAACATGCAGTCGTGCATTATCCTGCTGAAATGTAGGGTTTCGCTGGGATCGAATGAAGGGTAGAGCCACGGGTCGTAACATCTGAAATGTAACGTCCACTGTTCAAAGTGCCGTCAATGCGAACAAGAGGTGACCCAGACGTGTAACCAATGGCACCCCATTCCATCACGCCGGGTGATACGCCAGTATGTCGATGACGAATACACGCTTCCAATGTGCGTTCACCGCGACGTCGCCAAACACGGATGCGACCACCATGATGCTGTAAACAGAACCTGGATTCATCCGAAAAAATGACGTTTTGCCATTCGTGCACCCTGGTTCGTCGTTGAGTACACCATCGCAGGCGCTCCTGTCTGTGATGCAGCGTCAAGGGTAACCGCAGCCATGGTCTTCGAGCTGATAGTCCATGCTGCTGCAGACGTCGTCGAACTGCTCGTGCAGATGGTTGTTTTCTTGCAAACGTCCCCATCTGATAACTCAGGGATCGAGACGTGGCTGCACGATCCGTTACAGCCATGCGGATAAGATGCCTGTCATCTCGACCGCTAGTGATACGAGGCCGTTGGGATCCAGCACGGCGTTCCGTGTTACTCTCCTGAACCCACCGATTCCATATTCTGCTAACAGTCACTGGATCTCGACCAACGCGAGCAGCAATGTCGCGATACGATAAACCGTATATTCTAGAATATTTCTTCTTTTACTTTGCTATCTGCAGTTTGCAAGGTGCGAAGATAGGTGAACTGAATCACTGTTTCGATTTTCTCTGCATCTGCTTTAGTTTGCCGCGAGACAATTAAGAATTTTGTGTTACTGTTAATAATTTCTAGACCTATTCCATATAAGCTGTTGCACAATATTGTGGTGGATTTCTTGTTTACTTTCTCCTAAGATTACGATATTATCTGCAATTGCCAGTGTGTTCGAACTGTGCTCTTGTTTTGCTGCAAGTTGCGATGATTTTATTTTGCTGACGATCTGCTCCGCAATGAGGTTCAAGAGTGATGGCAGCAAAGCAGGTCCTTGTTTGGTTGCGGAAGTCACGTGATACATTTTGCGACAGACTGTTTTGTATTTTAACTCTAAGGTTTGAATTTTGAGTGCACATTTTTACTAGCTGTATAAATTTGATGATGTGCTACGTAATTTTCATAGTCATCCAAAGATGGTTTCAGTTAATACTATCAGATGCTTCCTTAATGTCTATGAAAAGCATGTCTATATTCGAAGCACATTCAAATTTATTTTGTAATAGGACTCGTAAAATAAAAATATTGATCACTGTCCATTTATTTCTTCTAAAACCAACATGTTCGTCATCAATTGAGAGTGTTATGTTTATAGAGGGTGTAATGCCGCATCTAATAATTTCAGTTCCAACCTGAAAGGCGTAATGTTATTGTATCATTAGTTTAATATGTCTTGTTTGCAGAATACTAAAGCAAATTATTTACGGAACAATGGAAAACTGGTGCAGCTACCTTCGGGGAAGACCAGTTTCACTTTCGGAGAACTGCAGGAACACGTGAGTCAATACTAACACTGCAAAGTATCTTAATAGGTAGATAAAGGCGGGATTATGACATTTATAGAGTTAGATAAAGAGTTTGAAAACGTTGATTGGAATACGGCTTTTGAAATTCTTAACGCAGCTGAGATAAAATACAGAGAGGGAAATGTTTTTATTACTTGAACGAAAAGCAGACTGTAGCTATAACCGTGAAATGGCACGAAAGGAAATCAGTAGCTGAGAAGAGAGTAAGACAGGATTATAGTATGTTCCTCGTGTTATTCAATCTCTACACTGAGCATGCAGTAAAGAAAAGCAAGTAGAAATTTGGAAACGGGATTAAAGTTCAGGAAAAATAACTGAAAGATCTGAGAACTCCGCCATAGCCAGTCCCAAGCCCGGTTGAAAAAGGAAGATGGGGAGGAGTAGCACCTCGTAGAAAAACCTCAACGGCAGTGAAGGCGGAGATGAAGATCATCGATACGGCGAAACTGGCGGAAGAGGCAACCTTGCTTTCTGGGATATTATAAAAACTATCGTCCAAGGTTATTTGGACAAAGGGCACGACAGTTCCACAGGTTAGTGGCGGTACCCCTACAGTGTCTGTTCCACATGTTAGTGGCGGCTGATTTATAAAACTCAGAAGTGGAACTCTGAGCTTGTTGTTGTTGTGGTCTTCAGTCCTGAGACTGGTTTGATGCAGCTCTCCATGCTACTCTATCCTGTGCAAGTTTCTTCATCTCCCAGTACTTACAGTACTTACTGCAACCTACATCCTTCTGAATCTGCTTGGTGTATTCATGTCTTGGTCTCCCTCTACGATTTTTACCCTCCACGCTGCCCTCCAATGCTAAATTTGGAATTCCTTGATGCCTCAAAACATGTCCTACCAACTGATCCCTTCTTCTAGTCAAGTTGTGCCACAAACTTCTCTTCTCCCCAATCCTATTCAATACCTCCTCATTAGTTACGTGATCTACCCACCTTATCTTCAGCATTCTTCTGTAGCACCACATTTCGAAAGCTTCTATTCTCTTCTTGTCCAAACTAGTTATCGTCCATGTTTCACTTCCATACATGGCTACACTCGATACAAATACTTTCAGAAACGACTTCCTGACACTTAAATCTATACTCGATGTTAACAAATTTCTCTTCTTCAGAAACGATTTCCTTGCCATTGCCAGTCTACATTTTATATCCTCTCTACTTCGACCATCATCAGTTATTTTACTCCCTAAATAGCAAAACTCCTTTACTACTTTCAGTGTCTCATTTCCTAATCTAATTCCCTCAGCATCACCCGATTTAATTTGACTACATTCCATTATCCTCGTTTTGCTTTTGTTGATGTTCATCTTATATCCTCCTTTCAAGACACTGTCCATTCCGTTCAACAGCTCTTCCAAGTCCTTTGCTGTCTCTGACAGAATTACAATGTCATCGGCGAACCTCAAAGTTTTTACTTCTTCTCCATGAATTTTAATACCTACTCCGAATTTTTCTATTGTTTCCTTTACTGCTTGCTCAATATACAGATTGAATAACATCGGGGAGAGGCTACAACCCTGTCTCACTCCTTTCCCAACCACTGCTTCCCTTTCATGCCCCTCGACTCTTATAACTGCCATCTGGTTTCTGTACACACTGTAAATAGCCTTTCGCTCCCTGTATTTTACCCCTGCCACCTTCAGAATTTGAAAGAGAGTATTCCAGTTAACATTGTCAAAAGCTTTCTCTAAGTCTACAAATGCTAGAAACGTAGGTTTGCCTTTTCTTAATCTTTCTTCTAAGATAAGTCGTAAGGTTAGTATTGCCTCACGTGTTCCAACATTTCTACGGAATCCAAACTGATCTTCCCCGAGGTTGGCTTCTACCAGTTTTTCCATTTGTCTGTAAAGAATTCGCATTAGTATTTTGCAGCTGTGACTTATTAAACTGATAGTTCGGTAATTTTCACATCTGTCAACACCTGCTTTCTTTGGGATTGGAATTATTATATTCTTCTTGAAGTCTGAGGGTATTTCGCCTGTCTCATACATCTTGCTCACCAGATGGTAGAGTTCTGTCATGACTGGCTCTCCCAAGGCCATCAGTAGTTCTAATGGGATGTTGTCTACTCCCGGGGCCTTGTTTCGACTCAGGTCTTTCAGTGCTCTGTCAAACTCTTCACGCAGTATCTTATCTCCCATTTCGTCTTCATCTACATCCTCTTCCATTTCCATAATATTGTCCTCAAGTACATCGCCCTTGTATAAACCCTCTATATACTCCTTCCACCTTTCTGCCTTCCCTTCTTTGCTTAGAACTGGGTTGCCATCTGAGCTCTTGATATTCATACAAGTGGTTCTCTTCTCTCCAAAGGTCTCTTTAATTTTCCTGTAGGCAGTATCTATCTTACCCCTAGTGAGACAAGCCTCTACAACCTTACATTTGTCCTCTTGCCATCCCTGCTTAGCCATTTTGCACTTCCTGTCGATCTCATTTTTGAGACGTTTGTATTCCTTTTTGCCTGCTTCATTTACTGCATTTTTATATTTTCTCCTTTCATCAATTAAATTCAATATTTCTTCTGTTACCCAAGGATTTCTATTAGCCCTCGTCTTTTTACCTACTTTATCGTCTGCTGCCTTCACTACTTCATCCCTCAGAGCTACCCATTCTTCCTCTACCGTATTTCTTTCCCCCATTCCTGTCAATTGTTCCCTTATGCTCTCCCTGAAACTCTGTACAACCACTGGTTCTTTCAGTTTATCCAGGTCCCATCTCCTTAAATTCCCACCTTTTTGCTGTTTCTTCAGTTTCAATCTGCAGTTCATAACCAATAGATTGTGGTCAGAATCCACATCTCCCCCTGGAAATGTCTTACAATTTAAAACCTGGTTCCTAAATCTCTGTCTTACCATTATATAATCTATCTGATACCTTTTAGTATCTCCAGGATTCTTCCAGGTATATAACCTTCTTTTATGATTCTTGAACCAAGTGTTATTTATGATTAAGTTATGCTCTGTGCAAAATTCTACAAGGCGGCTTCCTCTTTCATTTCTTCCCCCCAATCCATATTCACCTACTATGTTTCCTTCTCTCCCTTGTCCTACTGACGAATTCCAGTCACCCATGACTATTAAATTTTCGTCTCCCTTCACTACCTGAATAATTTCTTTTATCTCGTCATACATTTCATCTATTTCTTCATCATCTGCAGAGCTAGTTGGCATATAAACTTGTACTACTGTAGTAGGCATGGGCTTTGTGTCTATCTTGGCCACAATAATGCGTTCACTATGCTGTTTGTAGTAGCTTACCCGCACTCCTATTTTTTTTATTCATTATTAAACCTACTCCTGCATTACCCCTATTTGATTTTGTATTTATAACCCTGTATTCACCAGACCAAAAGTCTTGTTCCTCCTGCCACCGAACTTCACTAATTCCCACTATATCTAACTTTAACCTATCCATTTCCCTTTTTAAATTTTATAACCTACCTGCCCGATTAAGGGATCTGACATTCCACGCTCCGATCCGTAGAACGCCAGTTTTCTTTCTCCTGATAATGACGTCCTCTTGAGTAGTCCCCGGCCGAAGATCCGAATGGGGGACTATTTTACCTCCGGAATATTTTACCCAAGAGGACGCCATCATCATTTAATCATACAGTAAAGCTGCATGTCCTCGGGAAAAAATACGGCTGTAGTTTCCCCTTGCTTTCAGCCGTTCGCAGTACCAGCACAGCAAGGCCGTTTTGGTTGATGTTACAAGGCCAGATCAGTCAATCATCCAGACTGTTGCCCCTGCAACTACTGAAAAGGCTGCTGCCCCTCTTCAGGAACCACATGTTTGTCTGGCCTCTCAACAGATACCCCTCCGTTGTGGTTGCACCTACGGTACGGCCATCTGTATCGCTGAGGCACGCAAGCCTCCCCACCAACGGCAAGGTCCATGGTTCATGGGGGAGACGCTGAGCTTAATCAGACTGAAATCTCAATTTCAGTCACAAACCCAGTCCAAATAAATCAACATGGATACAGCACCTTCAAAGACAAATTACCCCAGTGGGTCAAATCCCACGGTTGAAAACCCGCAAGTGGTCTATTCGGATTCTGGGAAGACCACAGAAATGTGCATGGAGGTAAATCGGAGTGCCTCAAAACCCCTTAATAACAAAATCAAATCAAAATTGAGAATTTGGCTAATGACATTTGATGTAAATTCTCTCTTAAAAATGGGAAAACTAAAAAACACCCTGGACAAATCCAGAGAACGTAAAATCAAAATTATCACATTTCAGGAATCACGATATACAGATGAAAATCCTTTTGATTCAGAAGGATACAGGATATACAAGGAAAAACCTGGAAAACAAACCATGGCAAATTGTCCACAATTTGGAACTGGATTTATAGTAGATAAATCAATACTTGATTCTGTAACCACTTTCAAATCTTACTCGGGTCGGCTCTCCACGATGACAATAAAATCAGCTAATAAAATATACACTCTAATCAACGGACATGCACCAACTAACATCACTAACAAAAACAAAGTAGAAGAAGTAGAAGAATTCTGGAACCAATTAGATAATATTCTCCAAAAAATTCCAAATAACCCTGTCAAAATCCCTATGGGCGATTTCAATGCACAAATTGGTAAAGAAAAGTAATATCGATATTGGGTAGGTAAATGGTCAGGACATACACAGACCAATAGCAATGGCATGCGACTCATCGAAATCTGCAAAAACAACGACCTATTTTTCAAATCGACATTTTTCAAGAAAAGAGCCTGGAAAACCAAAACTTAGATGTCATCTAATCCATTACTGGGTGGATATCAGTTGGATCATGTAAAGATCTCCCGCATTAATGCAGTAGAAATCATGAAACTTATAAAGTCCTTAACGGGCCAGACCTAGATTCCCACCATTACCCTACAAAATTCTCCCTAGATGTCATTCCAGAAAAAAGAAAATTCACTAAGAAATCTCCACACCGTAAATATGATGTACAAAATGCACAATTTGCAAAAGAAACACAAAATTTAAAACCACAAAATTGGCAACAGCTGCAAGCAGGACTTTTAAAAGCAGCTAAAACTGTAGCACCGCAAACAAGAACACGTAAACACCTATGGTGGAGAGATGAGTGTCACCAACTAATAAATGTCAGACAACAGGCATGGAAAAACTAGTTGTGCAACAAAAATCAAAAGACCCTGGAAGATCTCAAAGATGCCAGGAAAACAGTCACAAAAACAATACAAACAGTCTGTAAACAACACGAAGACAAAAAATTGCAAGACATAGAAGATGATTTCAAGAAAAACAACTCCAGAAATTTCTATAGAATATTCAAACAAAAATTAACAAAGTACTCTCCCCCATCACCCTAATTCAGAAATGATCATGGAGAAATTGGCCATACCAACGCCGAAAACTGTGAAATTCTCGCAAAATACGTTTCTAAATTACTGAATTGTGGAAAGCCTGCAGAAAAATTTGAGTTACGTCATACACAACGAAACCCAGACTCAAAACCACCAAGTTTAAAGGAGATTAAAGAGATAATTCAGTCACTGAAAAATAACAAAGCATCAAGAGAAGACCAAATCACCGCAGAATTATGGAAAAATGTAGGAGAAAATCAAGACACTGAAAGTAGTGGATGAGTTGTGTTGTTTGGGCAACAAGGTAGCTGACGCTGGCCGCAGTGCACTGGACACATGTTATGCTTGTCGGGTTAGCAGCCGGATCCAAAATTCAAATTGAAATGATATTCTGCTACGGCCGCAGGTTCGAATCTTGCCTTGGGCATGGATGTGTGTGATTTCCTTAGGTTAGTTAGGTTTAAATAGTTCTGAGTTCTAGGGGACTGATGACCTCAGATGTTAAGTTAAGTCCCATAGTGCTCAGAGCCATCTGAACCATTTTTGAAATGATGTTTCGGCGCTTCAAGCGACCGCCGCCTTCAGCTGAAGACGCCAAAGCCCCTGCACGTGTCTGAGGAAGCACACGGCGGGTGCGCCAGAAACCTCAGAGCCGCCCCTTAGCAGGGACCACATGCAGCGTCGTCGGTAGCGAATGTTGGCAGAAGTGACACACCAAAAACAAGAAAACTGCCACTAAGTCTGTTGGCGACCACATCACAAACGTTGTGACAGGATACGCGTTAAAAGGGGTTCCACGCCTTTCTTAATGCAAACCCTTCGTCTGAGTTGAAAATCTAATCTCTGTCCTCTCCCTAAGGACACCGTCCCAATACCGGGACGTGTCAGCAGCTGCCTATGATTCCTTATACTTCATCCAGTGCTCGGCGACGTCCTGTGAGGCGACGATGTCCCACGCATGCACCATGTGCCCCACAAGCTGTCTGGCCTATGTAAACTTTGCCACAGGAACACGGCATTTCATACACGTCTGGATTCCTTAGTTCCAAATTATCATTAATAGAGCTAAGGAGGCTTCTAGTTTTGGACGAGTGACTGAACAAAGTCTTCACGTTAATTCTTTTTAAAATTCTCCCGGTTTTGGAAACACGTTCCTAGTATAAGAAAGGAATGCAACTGTTTTACATCCATCTTCCTGTACTTCCTGCGATGGTTAAACTTCCAAGGCGAGGCAAACCTACCAATCGGAAGAGCCATTCTGTTTGAAAACAGACTTCAGATGTTAAATTTCTTTTGGCAAGCGGTCAACGTTAGTAATGGCCTGTACTTTTCGT
Organism: Schistocerca serialis cubense; assembly: GCF_023864345.2. Classification (NCBI taxonomy): domain Eukaryota; kingdom Metazoa; phylum Arthropoda; class Insecta; order Orthoptera; family Acrididae; genus Schistocerca; species Schistocerca serialis. Next base: position 144,398,922 of record NC_064642.1, on the reverse strand, counting down.
GACAGAGCCCTATGGACATTACTGCATTTACGCGGCAGTTGACAGCTCGTTGCATGCAAACGCCGGTCAGTGCGTGCGGGTTTACAGTAGAAACTGTGACCTGTAGTCCCATCACGCCTTTTATAAACAGCACATCGAAGGAAAGGAGTTTTCCATCACTTTCAACTCCTGTTTATCATGAGACGACGAGCACAGATCAGTATCCGACGGCTGTGCTACATCGAATACATCCTGAAAATAAAGAACTTTCAGAGTCAATGACGGCGTGCGTTTTTCTTTTTTTTTTCCTTAATTGAGACAACTTACAGTTATATCCAGACTGTATGCAACTTGCCTTGTTGTCTCCTGGTGACTTTCCTGTGGAAGATGTAGGTCTTCTGTTCTATGGGATCAGTATTAATCCAAGTGCTGCTAGACTAGTTTTGGATTTGCTGTAATTCAACAAACCAAACTTAGAATAACTGTTTTTTGGTTTAATAACGCTTATACTTTTTATGTAAACGCTCTGAATGTTTTAAGATGCAGATATGGGTACTATAATTTGAGAAAAGCAATGTTTTTTCCTTTCTTTTCCATCACGAATGACGAGTTTATACCCTCGATAGAAGTCAATAATATTGCCTTAGCTGGTTACCGGAGAACTTTAATTCACTTCCTCCTGGAATTAAGTTCACAATGGATCACGTGAATTAAAGTATTCCAGAAAAAAATTAAGAGCATCCGCTCCATGTGCCTAGACTATGAAGGCGTCACCCACATACCTCTAAAAACAGGTGTCGAGGCTACTATCCTCAGCATCCATACTCAGAATCTTCCATAAATAAGTTTACAAGCATGGGAGATAGCCACTCAGATGGTTAGATTGGACACCCAACGATTAGCTAAAAAGTACGTCAAATCCAGCAAGTGACAGCAGAGCTTCATCACTTCCAGATTCAATTTTTCGTTAACTAAAATCAATGACTGTTCAATTAGAATGTGCATAATCAGAGGATCTGATAGATTCAGGCCTAATGACTTCAGTCGCCGTATAAGCTCCACAGGGTTACAAATGTGGTGATCACATTTTCCAACGAAAGGCCGAAGAACTCCCGCTAAATACTTCAGCGAGTTATGGGTGGATGCATCTAGGCTATTGACGAACTGACAGTGTGACATATTGGTGCCCCTTCTTTGTGGAGTTTTCGGCACAACACACAATGTCGATGGAACAGCCACACGCGATGAATTTTCTTCAGCACATTTTCAGGCAACAACAACGACGACGACAAGAACAACAACAACAACAACAAAAACAATAACAACAATCTGTTTTACAAAAGCGAGACGGTCTTACGTTTTATCCTATCAGTGGGGTCTCTCTGTAATTTTCCATAAGGTGGGCCATAGATAAAGAATTCATTCTGAGCTTGTCTATTATATAGCAAAATGAAAGAATTAAATTAGTAGAGCAAATAGTCACAGTGGCTGATCGCTGGAATAAAAATGGATGAGCCAACCACTCTGCAACGCACTAAAATCTCCAGCCTTAAAGCGTTGCTGTGCGCAAATGCATATAGCTACGAACTGCGTCTAAATGGTGACTGATAGCAGATAGTTGCAGCAATGGCTACTAGAAGTGTATTTGCATGATGTCCAGTTACTGAGTGAAAGCCATTTGATAAACCATCTATGTCTAAATTTCATCCTCACATATCCGAATAGCAGCTCTAAGTTAGCATTATTAATGAAATTATTCATGAATTAATTATGCAATAATAATAACACTGCTCGTTATTTAAATCTGTTGCCACAAAGGACAAATATGATGGCAGGAGCGGGTGCTGTTGAGAAAGATGCACAAGCTGATGTGACCATGTATGTCGTAAAAGGTTTGTTATTTGCTTTTTTGTGTCTCTTGCGATGTTGTGAGAGTTGCAGTTTTTATGCTTATTTAAACGTCGGGTATAGTACGTAGACTTGAAAGGTCGGTGGGTGGCCAATGTTAAAAGACGTGCGTGGTTTGAGGAATATTACTCACACTTTTAGAGTGATGAATTTAAATAGTGTTTAAAAATTACGTATTTGTGAAGCGCTAGAGAGAATTCTTGGGCTACAAAGCTGTATAAGTAGCGGGAAACCAGCGCGCGTCGTCAGCCGGGCACTCTGGGTCAGTCTTGGTGGTCATTCTTACGGGGGCAGCCAGCAGTAGTCAGTCTGTGAGCCGCATATGTGATGGGCTAAAGCCGCGATAATAGTAGTTAATAAAAACATCATAGTAACACAGATCACCCGGTTGTGCTCTGACCACATCGCCAGAGCAGAAATAACAGACGGACAGGATATTTGGCTTTTGTCGTCCATATACGCTCAGTACTCGTATGATATAGAACCTTTCCTAGACAAAATAAAAGACATTGCACGACACTCAGAAAGAAAAGGGCAGCTCATTCTAACCGATATCAGCACAAAATACCCATTGTGGAACTGAGATAGAATTGACGCCAGAGGACAGCTAGTGCTTGACGCGGTAAATGAATGCAACCTCTCCAAACTGAATAGAAAGGGACAGCCACCTACCCACCGCGGAGAGATCTTTCTCTAGGGAATGCAAAATCTCTTCCACTAGTCAACACATGGAGGGTATTAGATAGAGCTACACACAGCGAGCACAACGTAGTCGTCATAACCACCGACAGATATGTAAATACACATAAGACAGACCATGGACACAGGCATTTACTAGTAGGAAGGGGCGACTGGAAAAAAGTTCGAGTTATTGTTGAGGCGTCGTCACTACATATTGTTCAAGGCAGTATAGATTACAAAACTCATGTACTGACATAAGTCCTACAAAGAGCACAGGAAGCAACTATACCACAGGAAAAAATGGGCGGGGACAGAAACAACTGTGGTCGACAGAACTGGCAAAATTAAGGAAGGATTCACGGGACCAAAGAAAGTACTACCAACAGGCAAAGACAGTTCCTGAAAGACAGATAAGCCTCGACATGTACAGTGACGCCAAACAGAAATACCAAAAACAACTAGAGACAAAAAGGCAAGATTACTGGACCAATTTCGTCAAAAGCCAGCTACAGACCGACATCTGGGGACAACCATTCAAGATAGAAATAGAACGACTTAAGACACCGACACTTCTGCCAACACTAAAACAAGCTGACGGCACAATGACCAGAGGATAGAGAAGCATAGCAGACTATCTCCTGAACAGGCTCCTCCCAGATGACGACCCCACACAAGACGAATGCTGACCTAAGAGAGAGGACGAGGCAACCATACATCAGTGACAGTGTAACCATAACAAGAAGAAGTCGCGACGGCAATCAGCAGGCTTAAAAGCAAAAAAGCACACAGCCCACACAAAATAATTTCAGAAACATTAAAACAAACAGTAACATAAATCACATCTTCTCTTATTAACATATTCAGCATGGCAGAATTCCAAACCTCTGGAGAAATGCTAATGTAGTAACAATCAGGATATCCCAAGACAAAGAGCCAACAGATCCCAAAGTGCACCGATCTATCTGCCTCTTAAAAAACATTCGCCAAGGTACAGGAAAGGCTCCTGTGTGACCGCTTACAATCGCGCAGAGGCCTCCTCGGCCTAACGCCCCATTTATTAGGCTTCACGAAAGGAAGATCAATAGAAGATGCCGTCAACCAAGCACTGACAGTAACTAATAGCATCAGCGACAAATACGTGGCCGCCATAATAACTGACACAGCCGGGGCTTTTGACAACCTGTGGTGGCCGTCCCTCTTCGCAAGGTTAAGGGAAATGAGGCTATCAGCTTCCCTCTACAATAGCCTCCTCGACTACAGCAGAGGCAGAGTGGCGGAGTGGAGGGCTGGTACATGCAAGGTTGTCAAGAGAATAGCAAAGGTATGTCCACAGGGCTCGATCCGCGGACCAGTGTTTTGGGTTATCGCAATCGAGCCCTTGCTGAACACCCTGGACGGTGACGACAGGGTAAGAGGTGTTGTGGCGTACGCAGATGGCCTGCTCGTAGTGGTGTCAGCCAACTCGAGAGCAGCATTAGAGACAAAAGTAAACAAAATACACTAAAAATAGCAGCCAATAAAACCGTACATTTACTGCTCGGATGAACACTACAGAGGAACCCAATTATAAAATTAGACAATACTAGCATACAGAGAAAGCAAGCTACACGTTATCTAGGTCTGCATCTTGACGAAAAACAGACTTTCAACTATCATATCAAACTGACAATTGACAAAGCCTCCAAAATTATGCACGACTCTACACAACTTAGCACAAATTACCTATTAAGACGCCAAGGACCTACTACATTGCGGTATTTGAATCCATCGCATGCTTTGTTACAAGTGTTTGGGCTCACAGACTAAATATACACACTTTACAAGACAATTTCAAGACGAGGTCAACGTAGTGTACTCCTGAGAATGAGCGGAGCCTTCAACACCACATCACTAGAGACACTTTGCGTTGCGATGGGAACCTGACTTATAGACGTAACAATACGTTATAGAGCTGCACTTTACTATCTTAAGAGAGACAGGGTCGGTAAAGTCACCGAAATTACAGGAACCAACAATATAAACAAAACACAAATGAAACAGTGGTGGATTCAGACGTGGCAGATAGAGTGGGACGCATCCGACAAGGCTAGCCCAGTACACTCTTTCTTTCCTGACGTACGCGAAAGATTACAACTGAAATATGTCAGTCCAAGAGGGAGGATGGTCCATTTCCTGACAAGCCACGGGCCGTACCCGGTACACTTAAATAGCGTGGGACAAACTAACGATGAAATATGCATTTGCGGAGAAACTGGGACACCAAAACATGTCACACTGCTACGCAACACGCTAGCACTAGTCAGACCTATACAAAACTACAGTGACATCGCCAGAATAATACGTAATCCCGACGATTTGAACACAATTAACAGTGTAGCTGATGTTGTACCGAATACACTGTATGAAGAATACAAGCGCCAAAACCCATATGGAAGGAGGCGTAGACAAGCACAAACATCACAACAAGCCACATAAGGACACAAGTACGACTACAGATGCCGAAACCAGCACACTAAGTCAACATGACTCACAAGGGATCAACATGTAAGGGACCCAGACCAACAACACATGACACTACACGCAATAACACGATCAAAAACTACACAACAGGCATAACAATCGTAAAACAAACAACCACCGACACCACATACTAAGACTGCGGAAATAAGGTAACGTCGCTTGGGAGAAGAAGGCTCGAAGAACATTTATTCCGAGGCAGCTCCTCCCGAACGACACACTGCATATTGTTTAAAGAATACTGCGAACAAGGAGTAGCGTATTATTCGTCTTATCGTGTATAGACAGAAGTATATTCTCTTCTCTATGTAAACCTACAGTCATTGTATTATATATGTCAAATGCACTTTCTGTGTAAAGTATGTACACTCATCAAAAAAAATTTGCATCACCCCAGTTCCCAGAACTCCTGAAGATAGACGTTGACTGTGGATATTGTATCACAGACACAGTCCCTTTGACTGTTCGGAGGTGTCACTAAACCCGTCCACAGATGTAAACAACCATGCATGAGCAGCGCCTATTGGATGGAGGGGGTCCGACAGCCGATCAGTTCCAGTCATTCCAGCACGAAGGAGGTACACGGCTCGTGTTGTCTGTTGTTCAACAATGCCTAGACGGTCAATACCGCTGTTCGATCGTGTGCGCTTTGTTACTCTGTGCCAGAAAGGGCTCTCAACAAGGGAAGTGTCCAGGCGTATTGGAGTGAACCAAAGCGATGTTGTTCGGACGTGAGGGAGATACAGAGAGACAGGAACTGTCGATGACATGCCTCGCTCAGGCCGGCCAAGGGCTACTACAGCAGTGGATGACCGCTGCCTACGAAATACGGCTCGGAGGAACCGTGACAGCAACGCCACCATGTTGAATAATGCTTTTTGTGCAGCCACAGGACGCTGTGTTACGACTGAAACTGTGCGCAATAGGCTGCATGATGCGCAACTTCACTCCCGATGTCCATAGCGAGATCCATCTTTGCAACCACGACACCATGCAGCGCGGTACAGATGGACCCAACAACATGGCGAATGGACCGCTCAGGATTGGCATCACGTTCTCTTCACCGATGAGTGCCGCATATGCCTTCAACCAGACAATCGTCGGAGATGTGTTTGGAGGCAATCCGGTCAGGCTAAACGCCTTGGACACACTGTCCAGCGTGTGAGCAAGATGGAGGTTCCCTAATGTTTGGGCATGGCATTATGTGGGGCCGACGTACGCTGCTGGCGGTCATGGAAGTCGCCGTAACAGCTGAACGATACGTGAATGCCATCCTCCGACCGATAGTGCAACCATATCGGCAGCATATTGACGAGGCATTCGTCTTCATGGACAACAATTCGCGTCCCCATCGTGCACATCTTGTGAATGACTTCTTTCAGGATAACGACATCGCTCGATTAGAGTGGCCAGCATGTTCTCCAGACATGAACCCTATCGAACATGCCTGGTATAGACTGAAAAGTGCTGTTTATGGACGACGTGACCCACCAACCACTCTGAGGGATCTACGCCGAATCGCCGTTGAGGAGTGGGACAATCTGGTCCAACAGTGCCTTGATGAACTTGTGGATAGTATACCACGACGAATACAGGCATGCATCAACGCAAGAGGACATGCTGCTAGGTATTAGGGGTACCGGTGTGTACAGCGATCTGGACCATCAGCTCTGGAGGTGTCGCTGTATTGTGGTGCAACATGCAATGTGTGGTTTTTATGAGCAATAAAAAGGGCGGAAAGATGTTTATGTTGATCTCTTTTCCAATTTTATGTACAGGTTTCGGAACTCTCGGAACCGAGGTGATGCAAAACTTTTTTTATGTGTGTACAAAACTAAACATGTAATCTATTCAGTTATTTAAGGAATACTGCATTCAAGTAGCAATAGTTTTCCTTCTATTTCTACTAATAAATTTACAACGATAATTGTGTTCCTCATGTAAAACTAAAATTCATGTTTTCCCTGGATCAAATGCTCAATCAGTATTTAATGTGTATAATACCAGGTGTATGTATCTAAGGTATCACATAGATATACCACAACTACCAATAATGAGACAAACAATTACTAAATATCATGTAGTTCCTGACATGCAACACTAAAAGTAATATATCAATACAATCAAAGAAAATAAACATACATTAACACAAACCATTTCAAATGAGAATAGCTCGAGGTTCTGTCGAGACATTCTCACCTGAAATAGGTAGAAATAGGCTATTATCAACCAACAAGTTACTTGGATTATATTACACATCTAAATATAATATATCATTTCCTTCTATATATTGCAACTTATTTTCACCACACTTATTGTATTAGGTGTTTTTTTAATTTTTTCTTTGACATTTGCAATGTCAATCATTCAATCCTCTGTAACCTTTGAGAAATTTTTATATGTGATATCTTTCTGTTACTTTAAAAAAAGCATTAACAACTGTATACCAATAAAACTGTATTAATGAGAAGTCCATTTCAAGGCGATGGGTTGCTCTGCACTGATAAAGAAATGAAACGACATAAATATATGACGTACAGTACGAGGACGTACAAATTCAACAGATAGAAAATATATTCGTGTGTTTCGAATTTCGTTGAATTTATTACTCGTTTTGAAGACTGAAAATCTCGCGTGAATTTCGGACTAATTTTGGACGAGTGTTTGGCAGTTTTGAAAACAAATTGAGCGTCACCCTGGTTTTCCACCTTAAGCCGGTTCGGGACTTCTCGTGCCTGTCGCGTGAACTAAGACTAGAAAACCTTTACGTGTTAGGTAATTACAAATTTCACTGCACGCAAATTCAATTCTGGAATTCTAAAGACCGTTCAGCAGTTACTGGCACATCAGGCGGCAGAATTTTACGAGAATGAAGTTCGGAAGCTAGTCGTTCGTTACGCTCAGGGTCATAATATTGGAGAAACTACGTTGAAGAATATATCAAAGTACTATAGGCTATCATATAATAAGAAGACTGTTTAAAAATGTTCTTACACGCATTTAATATAAAAACGGTCTTGCTTAGAACACAATATCTTGTATTTGGTTTGTTACCATTATTGTATGGCGCTGACGATATATCCTGAGACAGTGTTCCTGTGGCATGTTGAATCGTTGTCATACATACAAATTATGAAAATTAATTTATTTGTGTGTGTGTGAGTGAGTGTGTGTGTGTGTGTGTGTGTGTGTGTGTGTGTGTGTGTGTGTGTGTGTGCGTATGTTCCACATTTCCCCCTCTACCAATACAGCGATTTCAACTTAACTTGGTATTCATAGTTTTTACTGTCCAGCAACAATCGCTGTAGGGATAAGGACCACCTACCTAACATATTTCAGTAAATATGAAGTCAATAAGATGCGTGAAAAATTGTCATATTGTGCTTGTCGCTTAAATTTATTACTTCTTTTCTATAATCTCTATTCTCAACACACTTTGCGGACAGTAGCCACATATGCCGCCGAATGTACTTGCAAAATTACATCACTCTATGACACATACATAGATCAGGACGAGGCTTACGAGAAAGACGGGCCGCGGCGCATAAGTCACCAAAGTTGGCCTGCGCTTGCTCAACTCAACAAACAACGTTTCTACACCTGTTAACTCGTAACTAGGTGTGTACGTACAAACGGGAATGACATCCGCTACTGCAATCCGTTATTATGGAGTCTTACTGTCATTAGTCCTACAATGATCACAAATCCATAAGCCTACTTATAATTTGTTTCGGCAGTACTGGGGTACAATTAAATTAAAATCATGCCAAAATGATTATCAGTCGCATAAGGCACCACTTCCTGTATGAAATGAGGACTGTTAAGCAGAAGACACTAAATGCTATAAACCATTTATGTCGGGTATTGATCTTAAATTAAGTTTTGTTATTGCACTATTAATCAGCATGACTTCATAACAGCAGATTCCAGAAGAAGATGCAGTTCTCGTTAGTACGGACACGCCCAGCTGCGAGTTAATACGTTCAGAAACTCATTTTGTCTGCTGAGCTGAACGAGCGAGCGAGTTCAGGCCTACTTTCGTGACCTATGCGCCGCAGTCTGTCTTTCTCGTGGGCCTCGGATCAGAAGATATGACGTCATAAGCATTGAGATGCGTGAAAAACTGCCGCAAATGCTAGACTTTTAAATTTGTTACTCGTTTGCTACTAACTTTATTCGCAACATATTACGCAGACAGTATCCACACATGTCGCTGTATCTACACAAATACGTCATGGTATAACACATAGTTCAAGAGATAAGACCTCATAAACACTGAAATGCGACAAAAGTTGCTGTGTCATGTATGAAGTTTTAATACATTTATTCTTTACTCTTAAAATATTTGTAGAGTCGAGTCAAATTAAGTAAGTCGCCGACATTTGGCAGCGTGTAACAGCTTTCAATTGCGAAACGCAAATGGCTGTAGGCGTAAATAGTAGCCATCTATAGAGCTATGAAGAGGCGTTTACAAATTCGCAGTCGATAGAGGTGTTGCCATAGAAACGTTTAATATATGGCGTTGTAGAATCGCGAAGCAGCTACGCCCAGCGTACAGGAACTGCTTGAGATCAAGTATCTTAATTTGCATACAGTAGTTCTACATTTGTACCTTATACATATTTCTTTGTAGGACTGTTTCATAATTACAGACGTATTTTCACGAATAGGCCTACATGGAAATGAAAGTTTTTGATACTTCACTACAAATAGGCTATTCAGTTTTGGTTTTCATTTCTAACAGAAAAATGGCAAAATGAATACCCGGGCGATGTCGGGTTTGTCAGCTATTTTTCATTATAAAAATCGGTCGCTGAACATTATTTCGCTTAGGGACTACGTTTTTTCTTCATGTTTCAAAGTTTTGTAGGCAGAGAGTGTAGTTGACATAGCCAGCCAGATTTGCTGATAAGAACGCATCCGAACGAAGTATTAGTGGACCCCTTAACAGAGCACACTGATTGCATTGGCGAACTGTAGATGGTGCAGTATAGGTACCAGGAGGTCATGTAATGCTCCACTCCTGACAGTAAGCTGGTGTGTATGTGCTAGTCGGTTGTACGGAATCAGCACAGTAAGCTAGGACGACGTGGAGACGTTGCAGAATGGCAGAAAGGAACTTCCGTTTTTGGATATGCCTATGATCATACCGCGAATAAAATTACACGATTTATTGGTGTACCAGTGCGGTCTGTACAACGCATGTAGAAAGAATGGTGTACGAGTCCCAGTGACGCAACACGGCGTAAGAACAGTGGTTGTAAAAAAATAGAAAGTGAGAGGGGGGGGGGTGACGAGTGTCAAATGACGATCGGTTTCAAACCTGAAAGGATTCCGTGCTGTCAGTGAATGCAGTTTTAGTGTCAACCAGAGGTAAGGTACTTCGCAAAGGACATTGTTCGCAGTAGCACACAAAACTGTAAGTCCTCAGTGAACCAAACAACAGGAAACCAAACACTGGCAGACTGGAGGCGTGTAGTGTGATACGACAAGTCACGATTTTGCATCTTTTCACGTGCCGCAAGGCGCCGAGTGCATCGAGACCATTTACCAGAGTGTGTGTAGGTGATAGTACAAGTCGGAGGTTTCTGTGTGTGCGTGGGTATTTTTTTTTTCCTACCGTGACAAATTACATCCTGTTCTTTACATCTCCATCACGAGTATGCTGTAGAACTTCCGTCTTACAAGCTGACAACGGCACTGTTGACACAGCTGATCGGATACGATCCTGCGACGACCGCTCAGACATCCTATCGCACTCGACTGGCCCGCTAAATCGCCCGATGTTATCCGACAGAAAAAATCCGAGACTATTTGCAAAAGCAGGTGAAAAGCGGCAATAGAAATACTAGCAATCCGGTAGTTGTGAGGGACATAATCGTCACATGTATCTTCTGGTCTCTCTTCCTCGCCGACATGCGAACATTATCAAAGCCAGAGGCGGAGTTCAAGCCGGCAGCTGTGGCCGAACGGTTCTAGGCGCTGCAGTCTGGAACCGCGCTGCTGTTACGGTTGCAGGTTCGAATCCTGCCTCGGGTATGGATGTGTGTGATATCCTTAGGTTAGTTAGGTTTAAGTAGTCCTAAGTCTAGGGGACAGATGACCTCCGATATTAAGTCCCATAGTGCTTAGAGCCATTTGAACCATTTTTGAGCGGAGTTCAACGGTACTAGTGTGACGCCTCCTGCGGGTGTGCTCGCCATGTCGAGCTAAGACTGCTATAAGTGGTGCAGCAGACCCGGAAACTGCGCTGGCAACGTTTCGCTAGCACAGTGCCCAGCGCAGCGTCGGCGGCTCCGGCGCGTGCGCACTCGACGCTTATCGCGAGCGACGCGTCTCCGGTTGCGGCGGGCGAGGTGTCGACCGGGTCTCTGCAGCGGCAGTGTGGCCGGCAGCTGTACCACAGATGAAAGCCCCTGGTGGAAGAAGAGCGCGCTAATACCGTCGCAGTAAATTAGTTAGTGACATGTTCCGTAGACAAGATGAACGATTTTTGGTGTCTAAATTATGTGGAATGAGTCAGTTTACAGGCATTCTATACATGTATACTTTTAATACTAATGAAAATGTTATTTTTAGCCTATTTATGTAAAACACTTAAAAACTAGGTTCTTTTTTAACAGGCTACCAGGTATTAAATGATATTTCCCCTGTGGAACAGAGGGAGTTGTGCAGAAGAAATGGTTATAGGATATACACTACTGGCCATTAAAATTGCTACACCACGAAGATGACGTGCTAGAGGCGCGAAATTTAACCGACAGGAAGACGATGCTGTGATATGCAAATGATTAGCTTTTCAGAGCATTCACACAAGGTTGGCGCCGGTGGCGACACCTACAACGTGTTGACATGAGGAAAGTTTCCAACCGATTTCTCATACACAAACACCAGTTGACCGGCGTTGCCTGGTGAAACGTTGTTATGATGCCTCGTGTAAGGAGGAGAAATGCGTACCATCACGTTTCCGACTTTGTTAAAGGTCGGATTGTAGCCTATCGCGATTGCGGTTTATCGTATCGCGACATTGCTGCTCATGTTGGTCGAGATCCAATGACTGTTAGCAGAATATGGAATCGGTGGGTTCAGGAGGGTAATATGGAACGCCGTGCTGGATCCCAACGGCCTCGTATCACTAGCAGTCGAAATGACAGGCATCTTATCCGCATGGCTGTAACGGATCGTGCAGCCACGTCTCGATCCCTGAGTGAACAGATGGGGACATTTGCAAGACAACAACCATCTGCACGAACAGTTCGACGACGTTTGCAGCAGCATGGATTATCAGCTCAGAGATCATGGCTGCGGTTACCCTTGACGCTGCATCACAGACAGGAGCGCCTGCGATGGTGTACTCAACGACGAACCTGGGTGCACGAATGGCAAAACGTCATTTTTTCGGACGAATCCAGGTTCTGTTTACAGCACCGTGATGGTCGCATCCGTGTTTGGCGACATCGCGGTGAACATACATTGGAAGCGTGTATTCGTCATCGCCATACTGACGTATCACCCGGCGTGATGGTATGGGGTGCCATTGGTTACACGTCTCGGTCACCTCTTGTTCGCATTGATGGAACTTTGAACAGTGGACGTTACATTTCAGATGTGTTACGACCCGTGGCTCTACCCTTCATTCGATCCCAGCGAAACCCTACATTTTAGCAGGATAATGCACGACCGCATGTTGCAGGTCCTGTAGAGGCCTTTCTGGATGCAGAAAATGTTCGACTGCTGCCCTGGCAAGCACATTCTTCAGATCTCTCACCAATCGAAAACGTCTGGTCAATGGTGATCGAGCAACTGGCTCGTCACAATACGCCAGTCACTACTCTTGATGAACTGTGCTATCGTGTTGAAGCTGCATGGGCAGCTGTACCTGTACACGCCATCCAAGCCCTGTTTGACTCAATGCCCAGGCGTATCAAGGCCGTTATTATGGCCAGAGGTGGTTGTTCTGGGTATTGATTTCTCAGGATCCATGCACCTAAATTGCGTGAAAATGTAATCACATGTCAGTTCTAGTATAATATATTTGTCCAATGAATACTCGTTTATCATCTGCATTTGTTCTTGGTGTAGAAATTTTAATGGCCGGTAGTGTATTTTCAGAAGGTGGAGCTCCACAGCTCGTAAATATTCGAAGAACGCCATCATTACTGCCAAGAACTGCTGAGAAAATTTCTTTATTTTACAACCAGTTTCGTTCCAAGGACCACCATCGGTTCATAAAAGCATTTACAACATAATATTAGGTGGCATACAACCAGATAATAAAATCCATGAAGTCGTCACTGCTGTCTCATACTAATACACTAATGGGAAAAAAATCGCAGCACCAAGAAGGAGTTGTCGCGACATAAACGAAAGTCGATGGGCATGCTTTTTACGTGTGAAAGATCATGTCTATTCAAATTTCAAGCACGTTGCATATGATAAGTGGCAATAGTAGCCCCACTATGAGGATGCAATCAGGTTTGCTTTATCTAGACGCTGTAACGGTTGTGAGCGGTAGTTACCTTTTAGACTGACCGTTCTGAGTTGATGTTAGCCAAAGGCGACACAGATGCCATTATCAGCACCTCACTAAGTTTGAAAGAAGTCGTGTAATACGGCTACAAGAAACTGGATGTTCCTTCTGCAACACTGCAGAAAGACTTGGCAGTAGTGTGGTCACTGTACATGACTGCTGACAACGGTGATGACGAGAATGTACTGTCCAAGAAAATAGGGCCTGGAGGGCCAAGTGGTACACTTGGTATATCTAAACACTTCTTAAATAAGAAGATAATTCAGAGGCTTCCTTTACCAGGATACAGGTTGGCTGGCATCTTTTCGAGGAGCTCTTTGCGGTGTGGGGGAGTAGCCATGTATATGAAAAACGGCATCCCATTTGAGTCAACTGATGTTTCAAAGTACTGCACTGAAAAGGTGTTTGAATGTTGTGCTGGTGTGGTTAAATTTAATGGAGCTAATCTTCTAACTATTGTTATTTATAGATCCCCAGACTCCGATTTCACAACATTTTTGCTAAAGCTAGAGGAGGTTCTTGGTTCACTTTATAGAAAATACAAAAAGTTAGTTATATGTGGTGACTTCAATATTAATTGTATAAGTGATTGTGCAAGGAAGAGGATGCTGGTAGACCTCCTTAATTCATATAATCTTATACAAACCATATTCTTTCCAACGAGAGTGCAAGGGAACAGTAGAACAACCATAGACAACATTTTTGTTCATTCCTCATTACTAGAAGGGCATTCTGTTAGCAAAAAGGTGAATGGCCTTTCAGATCATGATGCACAAATTATAACTCTAAAGGATTTTTGTGCTGCAACACGTGTTAAATATAGTTATCAACTGTTTAGGAAAGCTGATCCAGTCGATGTAGAGACCTTTGTAAACCTTATCAAGGAACAAGAGTGGCAAGATGTTTATAGCGCTGATACAGTAGACGATAAATATAATGCTTTTCTCAAGACTTTTCTCGTGCTCTTAGAAAGTTTCTTTCCGTTAGAACGTTCAAAACAGGGTACTAGCACAAACAGGCAGCCTGGGTGGCTGACTAGAGGGATAAGAATATCTTGTAGAACAAAGTGGCAATTATGTCAAAACGTTAGAAACAGTCAAAATCTAAATGCAGCAGCCCATTACAAACAGTATTTCAAGGTGCTTAAAAATGTTATTAGGAAGGCAAAAAGTATGTGGTATGCAGATAGAATAGCTAAGTCTCAGGATAAAATTAAAACCATATGGCCAGTCGTAAAGGAAGTGGCTGGTCTGCAGAGACAGGTCGAGGATATAGAATCAGTGCGTAGTGGGGATGTCCATGTTACTGATAAGTCGCATATATGTACAGTACTTAATAATCACTTTCTGAATAAAGCAGGTGAACTAAATAGAAACCTAGTCCCAACAGGGAATCATATAGCGCTATTAGAAAAAAGTGTTCCGAGACTGTTACCTGAAATGCTCCTCCATGATACTGACAAGAGGAAGATTGAGTTAATAATTAAATCACTAAAGACCAAGAACTCTCATGGATATGACGGGGTATCTAGCAGAATACTGAAGTATTGTTCTATGTATGTTAGCCCAGTACTTAGCCATATCTGTAACTTTTCCTTTAGGAGTGGTCGGTTTCCTGACCGATTAAAGTACTCGGTAGTGAATCCGCTTTATAAAAAGGGAGACATTGATAATGTTGACAATTTTAGGCCTATTTCTATGCCATCGGTGTTTGCTAAAGTTATCGAGTAGGTTGTATATACAAGGTTACTGGAGCATTTAAATTCACATAATTTGCTGTCAAATGTTCAGTTTGGTTTTAGAAATGGTTTAATAACTGAAAATGCTATATTATCTTTTTTCTGTGAGGTTTTGGACGGATTAAATGACGAACGCTAGGTGTTTTCTTTGATTTAACGAAGGCTTTTGACTGTGTTGACCACAAAATATTACTGCAGAAGTTGGACCATTATGGAGTAAGGGGAGCAGCTTACAATTGGTTCGCCTCTTACTTTAAGAACA
The DNA here is from genome assembly GCF_023864345.2 of Schistocerca serialis cubense. Classification (NCBI taxonomy): domain Eukaryota; kingdom Metazoa; phylum Arthropoda; class Insecta; order Orthoptera; family Acrididae; genus Schistocerca; species Schistocerca serialis. The sequence goes on along the minus strand of NC_064642.1, from coordinate 144,383,307 downwards.
GAAAGCAGAAGGTAATTCTCCGCAATACTGAGAGTGGTAGTGATGTTCAGTCCCAATGGGGCACTGTTAAGTGGGGCGTTCCCCAAGGGTCGGTGCTGGGGCCACTGCTGTTTCTTATTTATATATATGATATGCCTTCTAGTATTACAGGTGATTCAAAAATATTTCTGTTTGCTGATGACACCAGCTTGATAGTGAAGGATCTTGTGTGTAATATTGAAACAGTATCAAATAATGTAGTTCATGAAATAAGTTCGTGGCTTGTGGAAAATAATTTGATGCTAAATCACAGTAAGACTCAGTTTTTACAGTTTCTGACTCACAATTCAACAAGAACCGATATTTTGAACAGACAGAATGGGCATATTATAAGCCAGACGGAACAGTTCAAGTTCCTAGGCGTTATTAGGAAGGCGTTCGGATAGATAGTAAGCTGTTGTGGAAAGCCCATGTCCAGGATCTTGTTCAGAAACTAAATGCTGCTTTATTTACCATTAGAACAGTATCTGAAATAAGTGACACTTCAACACGAAAAGTAGTCTACTTCGCATATTTTCATACGCTTATGTCGTATGGTATTATTTTTTGGGGTAATTCTTCTGATTCAAAAAGGGTATTTTTGGCTCAAAAACGGGCTGTTAGAGCTATATGTGGTGTAAGTTCGAGAACCTCTTGTCGACCCCTATTCAGTAGTCTGGGAATTCTGACATTGCCCTCACAGTATATATTTTCTTTAATGTCGTTTGTTGTTAGCAATATTCCCAAGAGTTAGCAGCTTTCACTCAGTTAATACTAGGCAGAAATCCAATCTGCATATGGAATGCACTTCCTTGACTCTTGTGCAGAAAGGAGTGCAGTATTCTGCTGCATCCATTTTCAATAAGCTACCACAAGAACTCAAAAATCTTAGCAGTAGCCCAAACTCTTTTAAGTCTAAACTGAAGAGTTTCCTCATGGCTTACCCCTTCTATTCTGTCGAGGAGCTCCAAGAAGAGATTTTCTTTATTTAAACTCACGACTTGTCACCTGAATATGTTTTTTTATATTTCATTTTATCTGTTTCTAATATCGTGTTATACTTTCATGTATTGACTCGTTCCATGACCATGGAGACTTCTCCTTAATTTGGTCCCACAGAACAATAAATAAAATAAATAAACAACTCTAACGTCATCCACAAACGGCATTAAAAGTCCTGTATTGACCGATCAAGTGCAACAGGGATGGAACTGTACCCCACAAACTGAGAACTGGTACCTGCACAACACAATGAATGGACGTTTGTATTCAAAATTCTGGCTGTTACACCGGTTACAGATGTACGAGTATTTCACATTTGCAATGGCTTCTCGCACTGCATTTACTTGTGATCTTACAGTGTTAATCACTTAAATGTGTTACCTAGACAATTGTATTCCCAAAATTTCGCTACTCTACATGAAATGTTTTTTGGTGTTGCGATTTTTTTCGCCAGTGTATAAATTACATCACCAGTCATAAACTGTATCACACAGTACATACATCAACCGTCAGCACTGAATTCTAGTTATTTAATAACACTGACTTTTATAAACAGTGTTTCCTTAAACATTTTAAATAATGCAACTGGCAAACTAATGCTGCCAGACTCATAAACGATTTGTCAAACTGGAGCTGAACTGTTGGTGTAGCATGAATGAGTGGACTGTGTGGCACAGTTTAGACTGAAGACGTAATTTATATTGATGTATAACAACAATGACGAATTCATGGCTTTCATTATCTGACACGAATGATTTTATGTCGTCTAATACGGAGACGTAAATACTTTTATGAACATTATGAAGGTCTGTGGACTGATATTGTTCAATAAAGAAATTTTATCAGCTGCTCTTGGGGCAAATCATAAGGTCTTTCAAAGTTTTTACGATGTATTTAAAACTTGATTTGCTACCTGTCAGACGTTTTATGTTGTTGGACAGCTGGTAAAAAAATTTAATTTACGATAATGAGCCACTGATAGTTTTAGTGATCGGTAAAAAAGCTCATTTTTTCTTCTGGTGCAGGTATGGACATGATGGTTCTCTTCAGCTTATGAAAGATCATTTACGACAAAATGCATTAGCGAATATATATATATATCAGCACTGTCCTGGTCCGGGCTGACTGCTACCGCCATGCAGCAGCGCTGATCAGTCACTGCTGGAGTACTGGTTATTCTTCTTGTTTTCCTGTACCTGTTAATACAGGGTGATTACAAATGATTGAAGCGATTTCACAGCTCTACAATAACTTTATTATCTGAGATATTTTCGCAATGCTCTGCACACACATACAAAAACTCAAAAAGTTTTTTTAGGCATTCACAAATGTTCGATATGTGCCCCTTTAGTGATTCGGCAGACATCAAGCCAATTATCAAGTTCCTCCCACACTCGGCGCAGCACGTCCCCATCAATGAGTTCGAAAGCATCGTTGATGCGAGCCCGCAGTTCTGGCACGTTTCTTGGTAGAGGAGGTTTAAACACTGAATCTTTCACATAACCCCACAGAAAGAAATCGCCTGGGGTTAAGTCGGGAGAGCGTGGAGGCCATGACATGAATTGCTGATCATGATCTCCACCACGACCGATCCATCGGTTTTCCAATCTCCTGTTTAAGAAATGCCGAACATCATGATGGAAGTGCGGTGGAGCACCATCCTGTTGAAAGATGAAGTCGGCGCTGTCGGTCTCCAGTTGTGGCATGAGCCAATTTTCCAGCATGTCCAGATACACGTGTCCTGTAACGTTTTTTTCGCAGAAGAAAAAGGGGCCGTAATCTTTAAACCGTGAGATTGCACAAAACATGTTAACTTTTGGTGAATTGCGAATTGCTGCACGAATGTGTGAGGATTCTCTACCGCCCAGATTAGCACATTGTGTCTGTTCACTTCACCATTAAGAAAAAAATGTTGCTTCATCACTGAAAACAAGTTTCACACTGAACGCATCCTCTTCCATGAGCTGTTGCAACCGCGCCAAAAATTCAAAGCGTTTGACTTTGTCATTGGGTGTCAGGGCTTGTAGCAATTGTAAACGGTAAGGCTTCTGCTTTAGCCTTTTCCGTAAGATTTACCAAACCGTCGGCTGTGGTACGTTTAGCTCCCTGCTTGCTTTATTCGTCGACTTCCGCGGGCTACGCGTGAAACTTGCCCGCACGCGTTCAACCATTTCTTCGCTCACTGCAGGCCGACCCGTTGATTTCCCCTTACAGAGGCATCCAGAAGCTTTAAACTGCGCATACCATCGCCTAATGGAGTTAGCAGTTGGTGAATCTTTGAACTTCGTCCTGAAGTGTCGTTGCACTGTTATGACTGACTGATGTGAGTGCATTTCAAGCACGACATACGCTTTCTCGGCTCCTGTCGCCATTTTGTCTCACTGTGCTCTCGAGCGCTCTGGCGGCAGAAACCTGAAGTGCGGCTTCAGCCGAACAAAACTTTATGAGTTTTTCTACGTATCTGTAGTGTGTCGTGACCATATGTCAATGAATGGAGCTACAGTGAATTTATGAAATCGCTTCAATCATTTGTAATAGCCCTGTAGATGTCGATAAAACAAATATCGCACTAGACAACTTTCGGCCCGCTCTAACGCATGGGCACGTAAAATTCCGCTTTCAAATAATTTTATTTGCAACAGGAAAACAAGTCGACGCTTTCCATCGACACTGGGCGTCGTATTGAAGACGTGATGGAGCAGCATTTGTTTGGTATGATTCCAGCTGCACCACGTAAAAACGGAATTGCGAATATCTGCCGAAATACGAGAGAAAATGCGCCTGACCACTCTTGGAAGGGACATCCGGTGTACACATTTATTCAGCTACCCCTGCCTTGGTCGTTTTATGCAACCCGCAGTGTTATAGCTGGCCTTCACAAACCACTGTGAGATTTTCATTTTCTCCCACTCGCCACATGCAGACTATTAGTCCTATAAAAAAAATGAACAGGACCTTATTGTAGGAAATTTATTTTAATTAAATTTTGTACTGGGATATGTCTTCGCTAGAGGCCGTAGTTTTGAAGTTGTTCAAGAAAAACGTACAAAAGTAACCTTGAAACGAACGCTCGCTCCCACACTCAGCCGCCACCAGTCAGGATTTCTAACATGTTGTTCACGGCACTCCTTCCCACCACTATACAAATATTTGCGACTGCACAATCATTTCCCACATTCGTCATTTTGCTCTTCATTGGCTGGCCTTATTACGCCACCGGCTTACTCGAGCGCTTACAAATTGTAAAACTGATGTTTGCGTAAATTTTTACCTCACAGTTTTGTGAATTTTATCAGCATAAAATAGACAGTTATATCGTTGTAATCTTCAAGCCTTCTAACTTCGAAACTACCGTGCTTGTATGCGTTAAATTTGGATCGAATTGTCAACGTAATTAGTTTTAGTGCAACGTTTACAAAACTCGTTTTTCGTTCATTACCCTCATGGGCACGTTTACACTGATAAGATTACCGAAATAGCTCAATCAATAGACCAAAAAAGACCGAATATCTATAGTTCGTGTAGTCGGAAATTTTTGTACAAAGGGAGGAGGGAGTATCACGAATACATAAAATACTAGAAATCCTGACTGGTGATTGAGGAGTGTGCGTTGGACGTGTGTTTGAAGGTCTCTTTTACAGGTTCTTTAAGTAGGCTGTTTAGGTTTTTATGCTGGTAACGCCATGTAGCGCTCTATATGAAAATCACTGACTGTGCTGTGTGCAGTCTGTGGCTGGTTTGTAGTGTTGGGCAGTTGGCTGTTAACAGCGCGTAGCGTTGCGCAGTTCGAGGTGAGCCGCCAGCAGTGGTGGATGTCGGGAGAGAGATGGCAGAGTTTTGAGAGCGGATGATCTGTACGTGTGTCCATCAGAGACATTAAATTTGTAAGACTGGATGTCATGAATTGATATATATATATATATATATTATGACTTTTGATCACTATTAAGGTAAATACATTGTTTGTTCTCTATCAAAATCTTTCATTTGCTAAGTATGCCTATCATTAGTTAGTGCCTTCAGTAGTTAGAATCTTTTATTTAGCTGGCAGCATTGGCGCTCGCTGTATTGCAGTAGTTCGAATAACGAAGATTTTTGTGAGGTAAGTGATTCATGAAAGGTATAGGTTATTGTTAGTCAGGGCCATTCTTTTGTAGAGATTATTGAAGGTCAGATTGCGTTACGCTAAAAATATTGTGTGTCAGTTTAGTGTTGATCAGAATAAGTAAAGAGCGAAATGTCTGAGTACGTTCCGTTCTGCTCAGCTGTTTGAAAACAAAATAATGTAAGACGTTTACCAGCACAGTAATTCATTAATTTTTCTAAGGGGACGTTTCAGTTCTTCTTGAATAGCTCAAAAAATATGGCCATCAGCGAAGATGTAGCCCAGTAAATAAAATGAAACTTCATTAAATTTCCTACGAAAAGGTGCTGCTCAATTTTTCTGTATCACTAGTAGTTAGTGTGTAGAGAGCGAGACAGTATAAAATTCTCGCGAGTGGTTTGCGAAGGCCAAGTCTAACATTGCGGTCTGCAAAAATCGACAGCTATAGCTCCAGCTGAATCACCGTGTATATTGTGAAGATGCAGTGACACGGAAAATGCCTCATTCTTTGAAGATACCTGTAGGTGAACATCACATATTATTGCTAGTCCTCTCTTTTGTGCAGTCAGTACTTTTGAGTGGAAATACGCAAGATGCATTAGAAAGTTCATTCATTTTGTTAGTTTAAAAGTCCGGCTGGGTGTTGACTAGTCCTCGGAGAATAATGCAGTGACGAAGTAGACCTTCAAAAGCGTGGGCAGTGCCGAGCACAATGGCGGGCGGACGCAGATAAAGGATTTGGTTTCCCGGAGATGATCTTCAAAGTAAATGAAGATAGAAAATTGTTCTTCTTCACGGCGCTGATTCAATGCAGAATAGCGCGTCGCTGTGCGAACTCTAGTTTCTTTATTAACACTGTTATTTATAAGCAATATTTGAACAAACACTTTAAATTATACAACTGGCAAAACCAGTACTGCCATGTGCATAAGCGGTATGTTAAACTGGAGCTGAACTGTACGGTAAACGCGTACGAACCTAGTTCATCTGGAACTTAACTTGATCCAGAGTAGCAAAGATTTCGATCAACACTACTCAATTAAATTGACCAGAGCTCAAAGTACTGAACAAAATTACCCTATACCTGTACCCTTCTCCTAAATATATTCATATTTAAATATGTAAGATATTTATGTGCCAAATTGCAAAACCCCACGTACGTCTGAAATGGTTACCATGGCCCAGAAAATTAAGAGCAGGACATATCTTTAAGACCCAAGCTGAAAATACTGTGCGCAAGGGAATGACCAATGCGAATGTATGACCCTAGTTTTGGATTCTAAGGTGGAGGAATGCATACCATTAACAATGATATTAAGTGAAGATGTTAACATAATGAACACATTAATTTATTCAACTAAAACACAAACCGCAACTGAGTATGAAGAACTTCAGTAGATATTGCACATCTATTCTGCAAGAATTACGCCAAGTGGACCTACTGGTTTTCAGAGATGCTTGAAGGTGAATGAATTTGTGCCCTTTAGATGCAACTGACAGGGGAAAAAAATTCGCGGACTTCTAAGTAAAAAAATGCAGTAACTTCAAATGGTTGAAATGGCTCTAAGCACTATGGGACTTAACATCTGAGGCCTTCAGTCCCCTAGACTTGGATCTACATAAACCTAACTAACCTAAGGACATCACACACATCTATGCCCGAGGCAGGATTCGAACCTGCGACCATAGCAGCAGCGCGGTTCCGGACTGAAGCGCCTAGAAGCGCTCGACCACAGCGGCCGGTTGTAGTAACAGTTGGACTGACAGATGGAATTGAGAAATCTGCTGAAGCGATGCTGGATTTGAGACAGATAACTGTAGTGATCTGACTTAATACGGATCAAGAGTTGTCCTAACATGGTGGTGGTGCTAATAATTCTCACCGAAAGTAATCAGTATGAGAGGTGCAGAAGACTGCTGACGTGCCTGCCTCTGGAGCACTGGGCGAGGGCCGTGCTACTGCCCAGAGCAACTCTGGCCCTGATCGGCTGCTAAGATGCACACCAGATCTGCCCTGTCTCCGTCTCCGGACAAACTTCAGATTTTTTAACTGACCTGTGCGGCCTACTCTTTCCTTCCCACCCAACAAGACATGACCACCAAAATCTGAGTAATAGCACTCAAGACAGTCAATGGTTTGATAGCTTCTTCCGCAAATATCCCGCCAAGAAAAAAACATCGCCTTATAACTCCAATGGCTTTCCGATCCAGCCCTCTTTTTTTAAAAAAAAAATACTGCTTATGCTCTGACTTCCTGCTGTCCAAGCATCGTAATGAAAGAATCCCTGGTCATTTTCTTCTTCATACAGTATTGTCAACACTTGCATCACCACGCTGGCGACTGCTCCTTACATACTACATTACACTCACTAAATTAGTACGAGGGCAATCCCAAAAGTAAGGTCTCCTATTTTTTTTATAAGTACATAGACCTGCTTATTTCTAAAATGGTTTAAATCAGCTTGAACTGTGAGACTCTGAAAAACTCAATCGGGCAATTCAGAACCGGGAAAGATGAATGTGTGCACATTCTCCATGCCAACGCTCACCCAAACATCGCTCGGCAAACCGTTGCTCTCCTGCAACAGTTTCAGTGGAACAAAATCACCCACCCACCCTATAGTCCTGACTTCGCGCCCAGAGACTATCACCGGTTCCATAAGTTAAAAGAACATTTGGCCGGAAAGCGACGACGAGGTGAAAGAAGAGGTTCATAACTTTATGAAAAGCATGGTGGCAAGTTGGTATGACATGGGCATACAAAAACTGCCACAGCGTCTACAAAAATGCATCGGCAGAAATGGTGATTATGTCGAAAAATAGCTAAATGTTCAAGCTGTGAACTGATGTAAACCATTGTAGAAATAGACAGGTCTATGTATTTATAAAAAAAATAGGAGACATTACTTTTGGGATTACCCTTGTACTTCCCCGTAACACGGAATAAAATGTATTTCATTGGTCAGATGACGAAGACAATGTGCCTTGTCATTGATCACAAGGATACTTCACTATCCCAAATTTTGACATTAGCTCCTCACTTGTCTTTATTCTTCAGTCTCCTCATTTACAAATAAATGAATATCCTGCATGTCAAACATTCTCCTTATCTTCCCAATAGTGGATCTGGCCAACACCATTGTCTTAGGATGTTGCATACTAATAACTACACAGGGTCCATCATGCAATGGATAGAAGTTTTCAACTACTTTCTCTAGCCACAGTTTGATTTAATTGCTAAGGCCTTCCAACATTTCTAGTTGTGACTTCTTCTAGATTAATTTTTGTCTCCATTAACTGTTTTTCTAATACGTGCACTCTATTTGCTTCAGTATCCTGTATTGATTTTCTGTTATGTACATGTTCATCTTTGTTTTCACGTTACTTCCGCCATTCTAAACAATCAACTAAGTCCTGTACACGCCTGAATCCTAATTCTACTCTCTTTTCTATTTTGTCTATTCTCCCATTTGTCTGAGAACCTAAAGCAAACAATTTATCATCTATTTGAGAAAATACTTCATCCATTTGAGAAAATTTTTCATTCGTTTGTTTAATTTTTAATGCTATGCATGGCCAGGTGTGTGTAAATGCTTTCGCTACACTGAAAGCCATGTTTGTGAATCCCGCCACAATAATTAAAATCCTCACAAAATTGAGATAAGGACAAAAGTTAAGAAGGTGAAAACAGTTAACAATACCAGGTTTTCTTATTGAAGTTGTACCATCAAACCGACTTCAAAAACACACTGTATGAATTTGACAGCACGGTAACAATACACCCCTAAAAATTGCTTTCCTATCTAAATTGAATCCACATGTTTTGAATTAAGGAGTCCAATGTCGAGTTCATTCGGGCTATGTCTGCTGTCCATCTATACACCCTGTGTCAGCTGAACCAGAGATAGTTGGCAGCAGCACCAGCTGTATGCAGATAGTGTTGCATATCGCCGCTGCATCAGTGTTGAAAGCCACTACACCCTGTCCTTGAACATCACAATTTGTTTTTCTCGGATCAGATTAATCAGAGCTCCAGAAAATCTCCTTTTTATGTTAATTCGACTGGAAAATATTGCGGAATAATTACTGTAACATTTTACTCTGATGTTGAATGTCTTGATGACTCCTTGTTTATTGTTATAGCTATAAAAATATCATGCATATATTTTCCATGCATACATTACTAATTTTTTCAGATGTGCTTAAAGTTCAAATCAGTATTCATAGAACCACTTTTGACGCAGAAATTAAACATAAATCTGACTTTTGATGCACGTTACAAAATTCATATTGTACATGAAATTTGATGCAACTCAGAACCATGGTACTTCCTCCTTGGTTGCACTGAATGTAGAAATATTGTTATTGGCACCCGTTGTACTCCCAGAACGAAAACATTTTCCAAAATGCAGTCAAACCGCACTCTGTATGGCGAAAGAAACTGGTAAGGCAAGCGAAACAGACGAAATAATTCCCCAATAATCACGACTAAACGAATTTCTGCTTGTTATAATACAGCGACAGTTTTTACATCACGTATACTTAGCTGTTGGGCGTCTAACTGAAGAACTTCACAGCATCAGGATAGCAACACTTAATAAATCTTTATATTTTAGCCTGGAAATTGGAAGAATAAAGAACAGAATTGGTCGAGTTAAATAACGTCGAACGGAAGATAACTGCGAAGCTATTGTGGATTAGACAAGAAAGGGATTCTGAAGTAAAAAAATACCATTATAAGCAGGTGTGGGCTGTTCAAAGAGCCCATCTATAGGTTGAAAATGACATTTTGTCCTTATGATGCCAGTCTGCATAAGTTGCATAATATTTCAACATGTGACACATTCAAGTAAACTGGTCAATATTAGCACTAAAGGGGGTGATACTACATCCTACTCTACACCAATGGCAGCAATACGTGCAAACTCTTACAGTAAAATAAATAATACTACTTAAAACAGAAATATAAATAGTTACTGTACAATTCTTTGCAAATGTAATTGTGACTACTTAATTAATCAATGTATATAAGAACAATGTGACTAACACAAAAATTCATTCCTTTGAGACCTTCAATTAATTCTCATTGTTAGTTGGATAGAAGACGTGTTTATTTTATTTGCGCAGTATAATTACTTCGGCAGCTACAACCTTTCCTCATTTTTCAGGTACGAAACTGATTTGTGATAAAAAAAAATCAGTTTTTTTAATTTTTTTTTATTTTTTTTAAGAGAACCACTCACGGAGCCAGTTTTTAAGATCATTAAAGGATGTGACATGCTGTTCAGAAAGACCATACTTAGTGCACTGAAATAAATGGTAATTAGAAGTTGCATTGTCTGTCAAAAAAGGCGGGTGGAGTAAGACATCTGTATTCAGTCATATTATTTTTCTTTCTTTTCTTATATATAAGGTATATGTAAACTGAATGAGCTATAAACCAAAGACACCGCCAAAAGTAAATTAACGAGTTGTTTTGCAAGGGCAATGTTTTGATACATTGTTAAATATCTGTATTAAACACAGTAAGAAATTCGCTCTTCAATTTATTAACGCATGTATCTTCACCCTTTTGTTCGGGAGTGGTAGCTTACGGACGTATGCTTTGATCTGTCGTACCAGCATTGTTAAAAATGGGTATTTAACCGTTTACTAAGAGAATTATAAAAAGTTATTAGAAGAGGAATATTTATTCGCGGGGTTTATAAGTTCAACTCCTATCTGTCCATCATTTCACTCGCCGTCGAGATCATGCAACAAGAGTTACGTTGCTGACAAGAATAATAACGCCGTATCTGGAGAAGCGTTCTTGCATCGACATTTTCACACTCAAGATTAAACACAGTGAAATTAATGTGGCGGTAATGACTCAGATTTGATAGGCGCCTATTGAACTTGATTTACTTATACTAATAATATTGTGCTTCGTGTGTTTAAGAAATTATAGACAGATCAACAATTTCATTGGTTACGGTGATTATTTGGTTCGCGCACTACTGGAAGCAGCAGTATGAAATGCAAATTATGTTTATTGACCTTGAATGTCATGATATACAAGGTCTGTTGATATTGGTATCAGTTAAAGTTCACACAAAATTGTGCACAGATTCATAAATTACCTTCAAGGAACTAATGGAACTTTCATTGTATTTATTAAATGTCCACGACATTGGGAAGGATAAAGCCATTGAAAGAGCAAATTAAAATTAAATTCTTACTGCAAACGAGACGAGTTGGGAATGCTGATTTCTGCGGTAAAGGTAGGAAGCTACTACACTGTTGTGCGTATATGGCCGTGCTTGGCGCCTTCTCTCTGGCAGTAGATAACCACTTTAACTTCCAATTAATATCCTTCAAGGAAAGTGCATTTCTACAAAAAAGACGAAATTTTGTACAAAGTCATTAAAGTGCAAGATAAGTAGTTTAAACTCTATAAGACTGTGCCAGATAATAACCATGTTCATTAGTGAATACGCAGCTAAACCTACTTTAATTGAAAAGTACCGATAAAGACAAAATTTCGTTCATAATTTTGTTTTCACAATGGAGTCACAGAAAATGATCATTGTTGAAAATTCATTACAACATGCAATACCAGTATGCCAAGATGCCGGTGAAGGTAACGCGCCAACTCTGGCTACCAAAACAACGAGTTTGGCGTCCCACTATCAATAAATGACGACACTAGTAATATGGTTTGTTGGTTGGTTGGTTTAAAGGCGGGACAAGGGTCCAACTATGAGGTCATCGGTCCCTTGTTCCTAATAAAACAATGCCACAAGTGTGAGAATAAAACGAATGAAACATATAACACAAAACGGAAAGAAAGGAAAAGTCACAAGAACGAAAGGAAGGCAACGAACACTAAAAGGAACAAAAGAGGACAAGAAGACAACAGAGAGACGCTAGAAACAGAAAAGAGTAAAACATGAAAGCAGATTATAGTGGCTGGCCAACCACGAGAATAAAAAGGGAAAGCCAGCCACTCTGCAATACATTAAAACCTCCACCCTAAAAGTACTAGAGTGGTGGACACAGAGGGACAAAGGACATGCGCTAAAACCTACACAGAAGCATAAAACCCACTCTCACGGATAAAACGTAAAACTAAAGCTGCTGTGGACGCATTGTCGCCCAACACCAAGGCAGGGTGCTGGGAAAAGTTAAAAGTCTGCCGCAGAGCGGCTAAAAGTGGGCAGTCCAACAAGAGGTGGACGACTGCCATTTGGGAGCCACAGCAACACTGAGGTGGGTCCTCGCGATGGAGTAGGTAACCATGGGTTAGCCACGTATGGCCAATGCGGAGCCGGCAGAGGACAACTGATTCCCTGCGAGAGGCTTGCATGGAAGACTTTCAAACATTCGTAGTCTCCTTGATGACACGCAGTTTGTTGTGCGTGCTGTTATGCTATTTCATCCCCCGAAGCCGGAAAACCCTGCGGTGTAAGACAGAACGCAGGTCAGCTTCGGAGATGCCTATCTTCAGAAGCGGTTTCCGTGTCGCCTGTTTGGCCAGCCTGTCGGCAAATTCGTTGCCGGGGATTCCGACGTGTCCTGGGGTCCACACAAACACCACAGAACGGCGGGACTTTCCAGGGCATAGATGGACTCCTGAATGGACACTACCAGAGAGTGGCGAGGGTAGCACTGGTCGATAGCTTGTAGGCTGCTCAGTGAGTCCGTACACAGGAGAAATGACTCGCCAGAGCATGAGCGGATGCACTCAAGAGCACGAGATATGGCCGCCAGCTCTGCAGTGAAAACACTGCAGTCAACTGGCAAGGAGTGCTGCTCAGTGTGTTCTCCATGAACATATGTGAAGCCTACCTGGCCATCAGCCATTGAGCCGTCGCTGTAAACCACTTCAGAGCCCCGGAACATGTCAAGAGTCGAGAGGAAGTGACAGCGGAGAGCGGTGGGGTTAACAGAGTCCTTAGGGCCATGCAAAAGGTCCAGGCAAAGCTGCGGCCAAGGCATACACCATGGAGGCGTACGTGAACAGACCACAAGAAGAGGTTCGGAGAGAAAGGACCGCACGCGAACCACAATTGTTAGCCCCGATCTGGGCTGCCGATGTGGGAGATGGACTGCCGTGGGCGGGATAAGGAGACGGTAATTCGGATGCTCAGGGAAACTATGAATGTGTGCTGCGTAACTGGCGAGCAGTTGGGCACATCTGATCTGCAGTGGAGGGACACCAGCCTCCACCAGTACGCTGGTCACCGGACTCGCCCTAAAAGCTCCTGTCGCTAACCGAACCCCACAGTGGTGCACAGGGTCGAGTAAATGCAATGCTGAAGGCGCTGCCAAACCATAAACCACACTCCCATAGCCAATTCGGGATTGGACAAGGGCTCTGTAGAGCTGCAGCAGTGTACAGCGATATGCACCCCAATTGGTGTTGCTCAGGCAACGGAGGGCATTGAGGTGCTGCCAGCACTTCTGCTTAAGCTGACGAAGAGGAGGGAGCCAAGTCAATCGAGCGTCGAAAATCAGTCCTAGGAACTGATATGCCTCCACTACAGTGAGTGGATCGTCATTAAGGTAAATTGCGTGTTCTGGATGAACGGTTCGACGCCGACAGAAGTGCATGACACACGACTTTGCAGCTGAAAACTGGAAGCTGTGGCTAGAGCCCATGCGCCTTGTGGATGGCTCCCTGGAGGCGCCGCTCAGCAACAACAGTACTGGAGCAGCAGTACGAAATGCAGAAGTCGTCTGCATACAGAGAAGGTGAGACAGAGGGCCCGACAGCTGCTGCTAGACCGTTAATGGCCACTAAAAATAGAGAAACACTCAATACAGAGCCCTGAAGTACTCCATTCTCCTGGATATGGATGGAACTATGGGAGTCACCAACTTGGACACGGAAGGTACGGAGCGACAAGAAGTTTTGGTTAAAAATCGGGAGTGGTTCCCGGAGACGCCACTCATACAATGTGGCAAGGATATGATGTCACCAAGTCGTGTCGTATGCTTTACATAAGTAAAAAAAGACGGCAATCAGGTGTTGCCATCTGGAAAAGGCTGTTCGGATGGCAGACTCGATGGACACAAGATTGTCAGTGGTAGAGCGACCCTGGCGGAAGCCGCCCTGACATGGAGCCAGCAAGCCACTTGACTCCAGGACCCAACCCAACAGCCAACATACCATACGTTCCAGCAACTTACAAAGAACGTTGGTGAGGCTGATGGGCCGATAGCTATCCACATCAAGTGGGTTTTTACTGGGCTTGAGCACCGGAATGATGGTGCTCTCCCGCCATTGCTATGGAAAGATGCCATCGCACCAGATCTGGTTGAAGATGACGAGAAGATGTCGCTTGTAGTTAGATGAGAGATGTTTAATCATCTGGCTGTGGATGCGATCAGGCCCAGGAGCTGTTTCGGGGCAGTGTACAAGGGCACTGAGGAGCTCCCACTCTGTATATGGGGCTTTATAGGATTCACTGCAGTGTGTAGTGAATGAAAGGCCGTTCCCTTCCAGCCGCCGTTTGAGTGTGCGAAAGGCTGGGGGGTAATTCTTCGATGCAGAGGCTCAAGCAAAGTGCTCAGCAATGTGCTTGGCAATTGCGTTTGCGTCAGTGCATAACACGCCATTTATGGTAACACCAGGAACAGCTGTTGGTGCCTGGTAACCGAAAAGACGTTTGATCTTTGCCCAGACTTGGAAGGTGACGTGTGGCACTCAATGGTGGAGACGTATCTCTCCCAACACACCTCCTTCCGTTGTTTGATAAGGTAGCGAACACGGGCATGGAGCCGTTTAAAGGCTATGAGGTGCTCCAGGGAAGGGTGCCGCATTATAGCTTGCCGACGCTCCTTAATTGCTTCAGCGACTACAAAGGGACTGCCTTACGCCTCGGGCACCCTAAAGTGCGAGGGATCGCGTTTTATGCCGCAGAAACAGTTGTGCTAATCACCTGCACAACCATCACATCAATGTTACCGCGTGGGGGAGAGTCAGCAGTGACAGCAGAGGTGAAAGTTATCCAGTCCGCCTTGTTCAAAGCCCATCTGGGCAGGTGTCCATGCGCCTGAGGCCGGGACAGTGACAGGAAGATGGGGAAGTGGTCACTACCACACAGGTCGTCATGTGCTCTCCAGTGGATAGACGGGAAAGTCCTGGGCTGCAGATTGATAAATCAATGGCCGAGTAACTACAATGAGCCACACTGAAATGTGTGGCGACCCTAGTATTTAAGAGGCAGAGGTCGAATTGCGACAGTAAAGTTTCGACATCTCTGCCTTGGCCAGTAAGCATGGTACCACCCCACAAGGGGTTATGGGCATTAAAATCTCCAAGAAGTAAGAACGGTTTAGGGAGTTGATCAATCAGTGCAGATAATACATTCAGGGGTACTGTAACATCTGGAGGAAGATATACTTTGCAGACAGTTATTTCCTGCGTCGTCTTTATTCTGACAGCCACAGCTTCAAGAGGAATTTGAAGGGTCATATGTTCACTACAGACCGAGTTTAGGACATAAACGCAAACTCCACCTAACACTCGATTATAGTCGCTAGAGTTCCTGCAATATCCCTTATAGCCGTGGAGGGCAGGGGTCCGCATTGCTGGGAACCATGTTTTCCTGGAGCGCAATGTATATAGCAGGTGTAAAGCTTAACAGTTTCCGTAGCTCAGCCAGGCGATGGAAAAAACCGCCGCAATTCCACTGGAGGATGCCATCGTGAGACTGGGAAGGCATGGAACATTCAATGAGGCAGTTTACGCCTCTGTCACCTGCTGCCACCGATTTATTGCCTGAGCAGTCTATATCCATTGTGCCTGAGGGTCTGGCGAGATCTAGGTCTTAAGCGAACGCCAAAATCTCCACCCCATCCTCAGAGCTTGTAGGTAGCAGTGGTGTGGGCGCCACCGAAATTTCCTTGGCCTTAGGGGTTTTCTTTTTGGATTTCTCTTGCTGCTCCTTGGGTTTCCCTGGCTGGGAGGAATTCACTGGCTCAATCTCTGAGACTGAGGATGAGAGTGAAGTCCTACGACCAGCTGCTTTTGGGCTCTTCAGCCACTGGCGGGTGTCGTCTTTCCTACTAGAAGAAACCTGGGAAGGGAGTGACCCAAGGGACCCCTTCCTAGCGAGAGAAGCCAAACAAGACCTATGCTTCTCTGGTGTAGAAGTGGGGACGGACGTCCCCGATGGTTGGGGGTTTGTTGCTCCCAAAGTGGATGGTGCAGGAGCAATGGGGGGAGGGGGAGGCAATGCCCCCACCATCAAGGGGGCAGGTGTAGTCTTCCAGCTCTGAGAGGTGACCTGGGTTGGCGGAGCTGATGGTGCCAGAACTGTTGTAGTGGCGGCATAAGATGATGTCATACGCACAGGATGCAGGTGTTTAAATTTTCTCTTAGCCTCAGTGTAGGTCAGTCTGTCCAGGGTCTTGTACTCCACGATTTTCCTTTCTTTCTGGAGAATCTTGCAGTCAGGCGAGCAGGGTGAATGGTGCTCTCTGCAGTTGACACAGATGGGAGGCGGGGCACACGGAGCATTGAGATGTGATGGGCATCCACAATATTGGCATGTGACACTGGAAGTACAGCAGGAAGACATATGGCCGAACTTCCAGCACTTAAAGCACCGCATCAGAATATAGGGCTTTACATCACACCATCACCTTGACCTTCTCGGGCAATGTATCACCCTCAAAGGCCAAGATGAAGGCACTGGTGGCAACCTGATTATCCTTTGGACACCGGTGGACACGCTGGACGAAATGAACACCTTGCTGCTCTAAATTGGCAGCTCATAGTCGGACTGCAAAAGAAGGTCTCTGTGAAATGATACCCTGGACCATATTTAAGCTCTTACGGGACGTGATGGTTACAGAAACATCCCCCAGCTTGTCACAAGTGAGTAACTCCCGTAACTGGGAAGAGGAAGCTGTTTTGATCAAGACTGACCCAGATCTCATTTTGGACAAGCCCTCCAACTCCCCAAACTTGTCCTCTAAATGCTCAACAAAAAACTGCGGCTTCATTGTCATGAAAGATTCCCCATCAGCTCTTCAACATACAAGGTAGTGGGCGAATAAGATTGCTGCCATCCTTAGCCTGACATTCCTGCCATGGTGTAGCCAGGGAGGGGAACAATTTGAGGTTGTACTTCTGTGCGTTGAATTGAGCTCATGATCACTTAGAGACTGCTGGTGTTTCACCACCAGCAAGAGATGATGAACTACAATTCATCGCGTGTCATCTGCCCTGATGCCACCCACTCCGACCAGGGGCCCTCTCCACGGGTGCCACATAGCCGCAGTAAAGGCCACCTGGCACAATGGACATTGCTGGGAGTCCCGATGCCCCAGGGGGATGGGTATCTACCCCTTGGCATATGTGGAGAGTTAATGGCGCAGGCATCAGTTGAGCGATCCGTATGTGGTCAGGGGGCTACAACCAACATGGTACATGGCGGCCCTACCACAACGGACTGGGTACCGTGCTGGATATCAGGTGCAAAGAAGTCCATGGTCATCGTCAACGCAGAAATCGACACAGCATAGTGCATGGTGGAAAACGCACCAAGGAAGGTGTCCTCGCCCAAGAGATGGAGAATGGGCACACTGCAATGCAACGACAAGAAAGTGGGCTAAAGATCTCAATGCACGATGGACACGATGCACTGTGTAAGGTGCCCTTCCCCAATTGGCTCGCTCTTTGGGAAAATTTTTAAGTATGGAGGTCAAACCCTACAGGGGACCATCACATAAAGGCCGAAACATGTGAAACTCCTTTTAGTCGCCTCGTATGACAGGCAGGAATACCTCGGACCTATTCTGACACCCGGACCCACAGAGGGGACCGGTAATATAACCAATCATGATGTCACTTTTATGACACTCGATGAGACAATTTCTCAGTTCTTACTGGGAAACATTTTGTTAAATAGCGAAACTGAAGGGCATGACAGCGAAAATTCCTTTGATTACGGCTCACAACATTGCGAATGCAAAAACAGGAAACAGTTCGTAAAAACAATGTAAATACTAGTGAGTTACACAATTGACACAACTCACGCAACAAATAACACAACAGTTTACAAAACAACAGGAACTTCAGGAAAGTATAACATAAATTACAGGGTATGACACAGCAGTTCACAAAACATCAGGAAAGTATAGGACAACAGTTTACACAGCAGGATCAGGCATTTAACAATTTCAAGAACAGTATTAGTCAACAGTTCAGTGAGATAAGAAAAACTATACGCACTTCATTATCTGATGAACTATCTGGGTAGTTGACAGAACTAGCAAACAACTAAAACAAGAAATAATTACCAACATATCCCACGATATATGTTAATGCAAAGAGTATCATCCGTAGACGATAAACATGTGCAACTTGCAGATGAGTTACAAAACCTTAGTGAAGCATATTACCAAATTCAGGAGACGCGCTATCCCGGTGAAAAATGTGATGGACGCACTCAGCAAGCTGCAAGACGTGTGCAGAAACTTACCTACAGAAGTACAAAAGTTCAGTCTAAGAGTGGACCAGTTAAGTTTCGAGTCAAAATTTGCCAAAAAACAAAGGGATATGTGCAGATGTAAAGGAAATAACCGAAAAATCTGAAGCCGGGATGCTGGATAAGGGCAGCACCCTTGCTGAAAAGATAGTGTCAGAGTGCAAGATTTATGCAGATACAGTAGAAGCAGCTCTAAAAGAGAAAAAAGTCAATTTCTAGCTACAATAGATTCAGGTTTGAAGGAAGCAGAGGAAAGGTTATGAGGCAGTATTCCTAAAACTGCTGACATTCCAAAACAATTGGCAGAAAACAAACCCATGCTTTTAGAGAAGTTAGATACTTTCACTGCTTACTCACAATACGTGGCTGGCCCATCAAAGAAAAACAGCGACGGTTGCAGAATGCAAAAACAGTTGCCAGCAGCTGTACCTCTCGACCAAGTGCAGTTGCCATGCACTAGGTCACAAACGAACATATACACGCCTGTCACTGACAGTGCGGCGTGTTTGTCAACATTACTTGCAGACGAGGGATTACTTAGGCATCGACAATTTCCGGTATTTACCTCTGAAGGGAAAACAACAAACCCTGTTGTCTGGAGCATTTCGAAATGTTTTACCTCGTACCTGGACCAAAGCCCAAACAATTAGATTTGTTATTGGATACACACAGGGTGATGTTCTGCTATGGGCTACGGACATGGCAGAACGTTGCGACTACTATAAAGAGTTTGGGAGAGCCTTTTTGGATATATAGTGGTCTGAGACCATACAAGAGAGGCTCAGACGTTAAGTGTTCAACCCAACTCCATTCAACAGCAAACATGGAAGCTTAAGGGGCTATTTTGAAAAATATTTGAATAAAACCAGATACTGGTATCTCAAGTAGAAGTGCTGAAAATTTTAAAGAGCCATCTACCTGCCCAGGAAAAACTCCTTACCATTCCGGAACACGACACCAAATAGTTTCTACCTGTACTGGACTCAATAGGTTTGATATACGAAAAGAGACCAGTGCAACCCAAGCCTGTTAATATGCAGATAGTGCCATAGGGATTCACGGACTAACAAGTGAACAACGTATTCATAGTACAACACAGATGGCAATCTACACAGACCTATGGTAACGCTACGGTAATTGCAATGGCAAAAGCAAATGCAGTAAATTCAAGGGTGGATGTAAAAGAAATGGGCAAAAATTTGACAAAAACAACTAAATGGGCAAGTAGCATTCCGCCAGCCTGTACAATATGTACAGACACAAGGTACCGGCAATAATCAGCCGATTGCTTGGCAAATACACGACAATGCCAGACAGCCGAATAATCCACAGACAGCGGAATTTGGCTGGCAAAGTAATGCACATATGCCGAATAACACACAAAGGCAAAGAGAATCTGAGTTGAGAGCCTCACAGGATACTAACTGGCATAATCAAACGCCAACAGTCCATATAGTAGAAGTTACGCCTAGCTCGGAGACTAACGCCACCATGACGTTCTGTGACCTGGGAGGAGAGTGGGGGCACGAGCTTCATCAACACTTGCTGCATCAGATATGATCAAGGTAGTGACGTAAAAGGTGACCTGTATCAAAGTAATGAGGATAGTCAGGAAAACTTCACAGAGGACAAGATACAAGTTACTATTAAAGCCAAAATATTTTACTTACATGTACCCATTGTCCTTGACACAGGTACTATGACTAATTTGATAGCAAAGGGATTCTTTCAAGAACTGAAGAAATGTGGGCGTATACCCAGACTACCAGTGCAAAATTGCAAGGTACAAACTGCAACTGGTCAGAAATTGAAAGGAGCCAAAATACAAGCTTTAATTCCCGTCCAATAAGGGCTGTTTTCTGTACGACGCAATTTTTTGATTAGTACAGAAATTAATAGTTGACTATTCAATCGATATGGATACATTTAGGACAGTCCAAGAACAAATTGACATTGGCAAGGGTCAAAGTCATTTCACAGTAAATAACCTATTATTTGCAGCAGACCTAATCAGGGGAAGTACTGACAGACGTAAAAATTGAAGTTACTCACGACTTTGAGGTTCAATTGGTGAATCCCATGGTCATATTTATCAGCACATACAACAACGAACAGTTGGCAGCAGAAGAGGTAAACATCGACACAATAAACATGAAGGTAAGTGAATCAAAATGCTTGTCTCAAGAACAGCAAGAGGAACTTAGGGAACTGATACTTGCTCGTATATGTGTATTTGAAAAAAGACTAGGTTTCATTAAGAATTTTGTGTACAAAATGGAAGTTTATCCTCACGAAACTTTTTGTTCTACTTCATGCCCTGTACCATAGACATAGAGGGAAACAGTAAGAAAAGATATTAACAGGATGCTTGAATGAGGTGCAATGCAACCACCATTTTCCCTTTATTGTAGTCGTATATGGCTGTGAGTAGGCCAGATGTCACCGTGAGCTTGGTCCTTGACACATGTAACATTAATAAGATCTTTGTATCAGTACAAACATGTCCAGACAATTTAGAGGAACAGCTTATGAAATTACATGATGCTAAATTTCTTACTGTAATCGATCTCCAGTACTCTTATTGGCAAATAAAACTACATGAAGAAAGTCGGAAATATACTGCCTTTGTATGTGGGTGCAGGAGCTTCAAATTTCAAGTATTACCGTTTGGATTGAACATAAAGTGCAGGTGTATTTATCTCTGCTCTGGACAAAGTGCTAGGACCTGAACTTTTCAGTAAGGTAACAGTATATGTGGAGGAGCTGTTAGTTGCCACACCCACTTGGGTAGAAGACTTAAGCTTAGTTGAACAAGTACTGAACCACTATTCCGAACACTGAGTTATAGCAAATCTCAAGAAATCTTAATTTTGTACAAGAAAAGGTAAAATTTTTAGGACACACAATCTCTTCAGAAGGCATACTGCCAGATCCTACAAAACTTGATGCCATTATGAACTGTCCTTTCCCTCAAAACAAGAGGCAGTTAAAGGCATACTTAGGCCTAGTCTAATTTTTTCCAGGAAATTTACCCCTAACCAACTTATGAACAGTGATGCTTTACTCAATCTTCTCTGTGATGTAAACCTGTATAAATGTATATTTCGGGAACACACTTTTAAATCTTACACTTCCATTATGTGCAGACGCTTCTAGAATGCAAATGGCAAAGGAATTCAGTGTAGAGGTTGCCAAATATATTGTCATTTGAGCAGAGCACTTTATTGTGGGCATCATCTTGATTCATCCTGAGAGAAAAAGCCAGAAATGATTACGCAAAGATTCTAAGATTCTTTGTTGATTACCAAATTTTAATGGATACTCTTAAGACAAGAAGATTCAGCTCAACGTTCATCATCAGAGTTCAAACCATGAATCTGTTGAGTAATACATGAATTGTCTTCATAAAAAAGGCAATACTTTCACATAAATGAAAGCCACTTATTAGGAACTTCAATATATTTCAAAATTTTAATTTAAACTATATTTTCAATTTATTTCATAAATATTTTAACTTTACAAAGATATTAAAACAAATGTGAGTAAAGAACATCGTTCATTTACTAAAACTTAACACTGATGAATAAGTATTAACGCGTGTATAATGACAGTGAAACATAATACCTAAAAAATTAAAACCAAAATAACAAATTATGGAATAGTGAAATGTCTATGACAGATTTTAATCCACACAATAAAATTTTTCTCGCAATAAATAATGAGAATTAAGTCTTATTTACATATCACATAACATTATTTATTTTTTACACAGAAAACACTATAAGATTACAAAGTACGGCAATTTTATGTATGGGATATACACTCTCTGTACAAATTTCAAATAATATTTTTATTTTTTATACATCTGAAAATAATTCTGTTAAAAAAATAATCACATTCACACCACTTATAAATTATGTACTTGATTTTGTGTGAAAAAATAAAACTAATTTTTCGTTCCCAGTTAAATATGTCAAAATTAATGCTTTTTAATGATAAAGTGTTGTTTAATCATGGCTTTTGGTTACGTCATACGCCAAAACTGCCATAAAAACACATCTCTGAGCAACAATGAATGCATGATTTCATACAACAATTTCACCAGAACTTGAGTCATTAATGAGGTGTAGTATTTTAAAAAAATGTGTTGTTGTACTTAAAACTTTATTTTTTTCATGGGCATTAACTACTTTGATAGTACAACCTTCACATGACGAACAATTTTGTAATTGAAAATCCACATGATTTTTACATGGCACTCACTGTGTCCTAACAAGTGAAGTACCTAGACGAAACCACAATTTTGCAAGAAATGTGTAAATGAAAACTCACTATACTTCTAACTGATAGGATAACAGTACTAACAGAAAACAGAATGTAATAAGTGTTGGTAGAGCACAACTGTCGAATATATAACATTAACTATTACTAATGATAATGAGTAGAGCGGGATGAAGAGTTCTGGTCTCCCAATATCATAACTTTTATCAAAATGCAGAAACTTACACTGTTTTATATACAATTCTTATTATAAAAATTCATAATGGGCAATGCATGCCATCTGAGAATGTTGACTATGGAATGCTTGTGGATTCATAGTTTGGAGACTACATTTCTCATGGCCTATTATAAGTTCTCGATTTTCTTTGACTCCTCCTCATTTTATTTGCATCTTCAGGACTCCGATTATTGTTTTCACTGACTGGTTGCTTTTGCGTTTCACATGCTTTTCGTTTTGCACCATCTGGAGGGTCAACTTCTTCCTCCTCCTCCATTTGTATATTGGTTGGCTCAGCTTCCTTTTGTGCTTTTTTCATCTCGGTGTGAGCTTCCTTTAGAACGTCCACCGTCTTCTCAAAAACTCTGCAATTTTAAAACCACAGAAGATAACATAAATAGTAAGTTGCTTTGTTCAAAGAGAACATAGTGTTTAGTAGTTTACATGTTAGAGAGAATAAGTGATACTCTTAGTTTATGATCATGGTAATAGTTTGGAAGTCTCTTATTTATTAACACATAAGATGGATTAAACACAACTTGTCTGGTAGATGTAGTTGGTAGTGATCAAAGAAAACATAACACTGTCTAGTAGATGCAGTTAGTAGTGACCAAAGAAGTCAGTAGGCATCAAGAACAGTCTATTTTAATTTACCTACACCCATCAATCACCTATTTAAACATCTTCTTAGAGTTCTCGTTTTATCAGAGTCACAATGGCTTTGAAGCCAGTGTAAAGGAAACTGTGTAAGCCATGGTTTGTGTCAGAAAAAACTCATTGTGCATTTTGAATTTTTGTAAAATGAGTTGTAAGTACTTCATTGCAAGTTTCTGCTTATAATAGATATCCTGAGGTTTGAGAGCAAAATTGTGCAACAAAACCCACCTCTTTATAGTCAGTGGTGGTTGAATTCCAAAATTTTGTACAGCCAAGAAGTATTTGTTTATGGTCTGCTGTTTGATTCAGAGTCTACTTACCATTTTATGTTTTCATACAAAGCTCCAGAATAGTTTTACTTGACAGCAAAACTGTCACCTTGATGTTGTTAAAGCCCACTTCATTCTTGTACAGAGAGAGCACTACTCTTACAGTCATCTCTTCTGCCAGAATGAGCAGCCTAAGGATCCTGCCGAAAGCATAATAGTTCGTTTGGTTCACATTTTGTTTGTTATCTTCTTTTTATAACACAAAACTTGTTTTACACAGTTTTCTTTTCATTGGGCTCATAGCGATTGTGACTTTGTTTAACCAAGAAGTCTAAGAAGACGCTTGACTGGATGGCTGATGAGAGTACCTAAAATCAAACAGACTGATTTTGAAGGCTGTTGACTTCTTTGGTCACTTCGAATTTTGGCTACCAGGTAACATTGTGTTTAGTGCATCTTACTCATCAATGAATAAGAGGCTTTCAAAGTATTTCAGTGATGTGGTGTGCTAATAGATTCATATTGTAGTTGCATCTTTGAGTCAGCTTAATGTTCTGTTTTCATACAAGTTAGCAGTAAAATATACATTAGATAAAATAAGCCCAATGAAAAGAAAACTGTGTAAAACAAGTTTTGTGTTATAAAAAGAAGATAACAAACAAAATGTGAACCAAAGGAACAGTTATGCAATAAACAAGAGCCTTAGGCTCCTTCTCCTGCCAGAAATGATTTCTGTAAGAGTAGTGTCATATCTCTTTCAGGACATGAAACAAGTGGCTTTAACAACATCATGGCACAAGTTTTGCAGCCCAAAAAGGAAAATTGTGAATTTTATCTAATGTATATTTTACTGCTAACTTGTATGAAAACAGAACATTAAGCTGACTCAAAGATGCAACTACAATATGAATCTATTAGCACACCACATCACTGAAATACTTTGAAAGCCTCTTATTCATTGATGAGTAAGATGCACTAAACACAATGTTACCTGGTAGCCAAAATTCGAAGTGACCAAAGAAGTCAACAGCCTTCAAAATCAGTCTGTTTGATTTTTAGATACTCTCATCAGCCATCCAGTCAAGCGTCTTCTTAGACTTCTTGGTTAAACAAAGTCACAATCGCTATGAGCCCAATGAAAAGAAAACTGTGTAAAACAAGTTTTGTGTTATAAAAAGAAGATAACAAACAAAATGTGAACCAAACGAACTATTATGCTTTCGGCAGGATCCTTAGGCTGCTCATTCTGGCAGAAGAGATGACTGTAAGAGTAGTGCTCTCTCTGTACAAGAATGAAGTGGGCTTTAACAACATCAAGGTGACAGTTTTGCTGTCAAGTAAAACTATTCTGGAGCTTTGTATGAAAACATAAAATGGTAAGTAGACTCTGAATCAAACAGCAGACCATAAACAAATACTTCTTGGCTGTACAAAATTTTGGAATTCAACCACCACTGACTATAAAGAGGTGGGTTTTGTTGCACAATTTTGCTCTCAAACCTCAGGATATCTATTATAAGCAGAAACTTGCAATGAAGTACTTACAACTCATTTTACAAAAATTCAAAATGCACTATGAGTTCCTTCAAGGGATATATCGTTTCCGGTGTTTCACATTATTTTTGTTTGACACTAACTGGAGACTCAAGTTCTCACTCGTCTTCCATTTGTATATAAGTTCCATAGTCTTCTCGACAGCTTCACAATTTTAAAAATACACAAGGTAACAGAAATACTAGGTTGTTGTGCTAGAAGGGAACACAGTGTTTAGTGGTTTACAGCTAAGAAAAGTTTTACCTTAGTTTATGATCACTCAGATAGTTTGAAAGCATCTTATTTATTAACATGCAAGATGCACTAAACACAATGTCACCTGATGGCTTAAGTTGGTAGCGACCTAGGTCGCTACCAAGCCATCGAAAGGTCAATCTATTTGATGTTAGCTACTCTCATCGACCACCTAGTCATGTGTCTCCTTAGACATCTTTGTTTAACAAAGCCACAATGGCTCTGAACACAATGACAAGAAAACTGTGTAAACCATGTTTTGTGTTGCAAAAAGAAGATAACAAACAAAATGTGAACCAAAGGAGCTGTTACGCCATCAACAGCTGTTATGCCATCAGCAGCTGTTATGCCATCTGCCAATTCTTACACTAGTGCCACCCTCTCTCCCCCTCCTCCACCTTCTCTTCTAACTCTCTCTCTGCACATGAAATAAGAAGTGGCTTTAACAACTTCAATTTGATAGTCGGGCAACAGAAATTTTAAATTAAAGCTCAAGTATATAAACACTATTGCTAAAATGTATGAAAACAGATCACAGTAAGTTGACTCAGAGATACAACTGCAATAGGAATCAAATAGAAAACTAGATAACAATATTTATTGGCAGTAGCAATTGAATTGTCAATTGTTGAAATCAAATTAGTGAAAATGTTCAGTTTTCATTTTTTCACTGAATACTACATTTAAGTCTATAGCCAATCATTTGGAATTAAAATGAGACATGCCATGGTACTTGAAATGATAGAAATGGGTTGTATTTAATGCTGTTTGTTGTTGACACCAAATATGTCACTGCATTCTTTTGTTTCAACAAATATTTCTCATACCCACACGGAAACTGTTTAGTTGCAATACTACACTCTGTTGATAAACTTGCCATCTTCCCTTCTTGTGGCACAAACAGTCATTGTTAGTGTTGACTGTCTTTCATTTGAATGGCAGCTGAAGTATTACTATGGCTCCAAAAAGGAAGAATAGCAGTGTAGAACATAACAGAAATAAGTTAAAGACAGCGCATACTAAATAACTACATATCAAAATTACAAAGAAAATTATTTTCCTGGGAAAGCAGTCACAGAATTATGCAGGTAAATTTAATCTTACTTGGAACAATAGTATGAAAATGTGAGTGATGTAAATAGCTATAATATTGGTTTTTATCTGCAACACGAGTCCTTTATTAACAATTTTCTTTCAACTACAGACTGAAAAATTTATGGTTACGTTGACGTAAATCATCAAAATGATATTTTGGCAAAATTTGTCTGTCATTGCCCTACCAGAGATGCCCAGGACTTACACCTGCAGCAGCTTATTGAAGCAAAGGAAGTAAATAAGAGGCATCCTCGGAAATTTGATCCAGAATGTGGTGACAAGAGTAGATATGCAATGTTTCTTTACCATGTAAAGCACGGAAGTGAAAGGAAACAGATTTGCAAGAAAGTGTTCTCGGATGTACGTCCAGTGACGAAATTGTGTCTCTTTCGTACCTGTATATTAATAAAGCGAATGTCACCTGTTGATAAAAGTGGGAAAAATCTGAACAATAAAAACACACCAGATTAGACCATTGCACAAATTCATGAGCAATATAATATCTTTCCACACAAAAACTCACATTATTCACAAAAGAAGGTGACATATTTAAATTCTGAATTAAACATATGGATCATGCACAATATGATCAATGAGAAATATGCAGATTGTAGACTATGATGTTTATCATTATTATTGGGACAACTTTAATTACTCCATGTCTGTTGTAAATTTCAAGAGATCGAACTCAAATTTAAAAGGTCACATTTAAATAAAACAGCCAAGCTTGCCGGCAGAGTGAAATCAACTTTCCTTATGTACCATAGTTATAATTTTACAACTCACTTCGGGATGCTAACAAAAGATGCCAATCTACTGATTATGTGGGAGCAATAGTTTTTGATTTTATGCAAAACTTGCCATGTCTGCATACCCCAATCCAACAGTTATTCTCCCGGTGTCAACTGTGGGTGTACTGTTTGTAATGGAACTGACAAATAGACGTCATTTTATTTTATTATACACTAAAGTCGTGTTAAAAAAGCTTTTGCTTAAGATAATACTAAGTTACGTGTTGCGATCAATAATCGATATTGGAATTGTATGTTCTTTGTAGCTTATGACCGTGATCTTTGGCCTACAACGGGTTTTCGGGCACTTGAGTGTTGGCCGCGGTTCAGTGTAGTTGTGTATATAGTTTTGGCAATAAATGTGTTTTTGATACAAAGAAACCGTGGAATACTGCGTCATTTTTCAATAGTCCAGTAATAATTAAAAAAACCCGCACCTTTTCTTGGACCCAGAGCAGCAAAGGAATCATCGCCTAGACAACGAGAAGTCACATGGACAATGCAGACTCAGCAGCATCAACAAAGGAGACATCATGGCCAGCTCTACTAAAGTACTATACAGCCATTAGCCACACCGTAACGGTGTCCTTATGGAGATAACTTTTCCTGCACAGTAGAGTGGGTTCGTGACAACTGGGGGCTCCTTGCCGGGATTAAGACATTTATATGTACTGAATTGACGAAATCTGTTGTGCAGAAGTCTAATGACCACGTGGTACGAAGAAGTGCTATACATGGAAGTCAAGGGAGATGAAACGAAGCAGTAAAGTGGACTGACCACACGTGTGAGGACCCAGACTGAAAAGATAAGTACATTTGTGTAGTGCTGTTTATTCCTTTTATTATTTTGTGTGTGAAATTTCACAAAAATGACCATTGTGAAAGAGGAAAGTGGTGCTGAATCCCAGCAGGATTGTGAAAATTTGTTAGTCTTTGGGGACGTAGTCATGCCGATAAAATCGGAAGATGAGTCAGTCAAAGAAGCAGATCAAAATCTTAATTCATCAGAATGTGAGACGTCGGACATTAAATCACTGTTACAAATGATGGAACAATCGTTAGCTTTAAATCAGACTGTTGTAGCCCGCTTACAAGCTAATGAAGAACAATTGCAAAGCATGAATCAGACGGTTGCGGACAGTTTTCGTGTTATAAATCAGAAAGTGTCGCGTCTAGAGGGAGCTATGAACAAAAAATTTGATAATGTCTTACTTTGGGGTAATAAACTTCGCAACGATATATCAAAGATAGACAAGAAACTCAGCAAGGCAGAAACAAAGATTTTGGCGGTAGAATCTAAAGTGGGAGAAGTAAAATCTAGTCTGAGTAACAAAATTCAGTCTGTAAAAAATGAACTGGTCACAGACAGAGAGAAAAATGCAAAGTGTTTTGTTAATGTTAATAGTCAAATAGATACAGTTTGTGTAAATGTAAAAGCTATGGCAGTAGATCTTGAAAGTAGAGTAGGCTCGAAACTAAATGTTGTGAATGATAAAGTGGAAACAGTCAGTAACACAGTAAAACTCCACGAGATTGAAACAAAGACAGATGTTAGTGAATTAAAAAGTACAGTATCAGAGTTAAACCAAAAGTTTGAAATATTTGGCAATGATGTAGCTAACAAAAATTTTTCTATGAACACATGTACCTTATTATCCAATATTCCAGTTAAAAACTTTCCTAATGAGTGTAGTTTGCATCCTGTTGACTTTCTGCAGAGTTGTAGAGACAATTTTTTGCCCAATATGAGTGAAAGTTTCAAAATTAAGTTTGTTAAAAAATTTTTGGATGGGGAATCTTTGTCTGGGGCCAATCAAAATTTTTCTATGGACATGTCTTATGCAGAATTTGAAATTGAGTTCTTAAAACGGTTCTGGTCAGAAACTGAACAAGCCAGGATAAAGAGCGAGTTCCTGAATGGACCAAATTATAGAGAAACACAGGGGACTATGAAACAGTTTTGTAAGAATCAACTGAAGAAACTTGTACATTTGAGTAAACCCTTTGATGAGCTCACACAGATAAATGCTTTAAAGAGAAGGTTGCCAACAGATGTGCAATGGGACCTAGTGTATGGACCAGATGACAACATTGAACAATTTTTAAACTATGTGGACAAACTTGACAGGATTATAGACAAAGTGGGGAAATCAAAAAACTATTTCAATCACGCACAAAGAGGTGGGGATCATAGTTGGGGAAACACTAATTTTAACAGGAGGGAAAACGGTAGGCCCAACAACCATAGTTTTCATCATAGGGAACAAAATAGTCACAATATTAATAATAATTTCCATTCAAGGGAAAACTATAATTTCCATTCAAGAGGACAATCTGGGAACAATTGGAACAGAAGTAATAACAGGGAGTCTGAAAACAGGAATTGGCGTGAACATAGTGACACCAGGAGTCAAAATGCTATGGGAAGTCATGAAGTAAAAAACTAGCATGCGCTCCATTGTCGGTCCACAAGGTAGGGGCGAAAAGCATAGATGATAGATGGACCAATAACAGTGACTACGTTGCACCAAGAGATACGTCTCAAGTAATGAGTAGTTATCTTATGAATGTGTACTACCCTCTAAACACAGTACCTGTTAAGAATGAACACATTGGTTATAATAAAGAGCCAGAGAAAATAATTGACTTAGTTGAATTTTATGAATGGGCAGAAGCTTGTAGTTTGTCAGAGGACCAGCAGGTTAATGATTTAAATGATTTAGGAATTGATGCACTGATGCAGGAATCAGGTGAGCAAATTGTTGACATTGATTTAACGAGCAAACTTGGGTGTGAAAGCAACATTTTAAGTTTTTGGGAGAGAGAGGTTGATGATTGTAGTATTTGGGAAAATGAAGATTTAATGATACATGATGATGGTGAAAAATATTTTGTTTGCTTGAAAGAGGAAATGGAGGCATTAGGTATTATGAGAGAAACTGATATGCATGTTGTAGATGTACCCAAGGACGTTATTAACAGTTTAAGTGGTGTTAATGCCAGTGTCACAACCAATAGGCTATGTAATCCAACATCCTATGAAGGAACCTGGGCAGTAAAACTGACTGTGCAAGTAGGCTACCATTTGCAATGAACAAAGGTGAATTATTTCTTTATAATATGTGGCTAAATAGTGATGCAATTAAAAATGATAGCAATTTTAGGAAAATGATTCTTAATATGTCTCAAATATTATATCCTGATTGGTGGCAAAACACTAAACATATTATTGTTAAACAACTGAAGGATAAATACCTTAGTGGTGAGCAATGTTATATGGGTGAAAATATTTGGATCAATGAAATTATCAATGCAAGTGACAGTGCTAATGATGTGTGTGTTAATGTAATGACCGTAGATAATAAAGGTGACAGTAATATAGGTACTTGTAAGTCAGAAAGTCATTGTTTCAGTGAAATTCAAAATGATTTATTGTATGAATATGTTCAGCCTGAAAAAGGTGATGATATAGGTAGTCCGTTCATTAGAGCAAAAGTTGGTACCTGGGAAGGCAAGTGCCTTATAGACAGAGGGAGTCAGGTGTCAGGAATATCTGAAATTCTAAGCAAAAAGCTGAAGTGCGAGAAAGATTACATTGAAATGCCAGTCATTGGGGTGAAAATAAGAGGGGCTACAGGAAAACGTAGTAAAACTGTGAAAAGACAAACTTTGTTATCTTTTACAATTGAGGGAGTCACATTTACACATGGATGCCTAATTATACCAGGCCTCAGTGAGGACTGTATTCTTGGGATGTCATGGATTCGGAGTGTAGATGCAAGATTTGACTGGGGAGGACAAAAACTTATCATAACAACACCAAATGGGGGTGTATCTCCACCGAGTTTGTCAGATCAAATACAGTTTTGTGTAATGATAAATTTAACACGATAAATCTTGTAAAGGAGAAAAGATATGTTGACAAACACATAACAGAGCTAGATTTAAGTGAAGTAGATTTCAACACACTGGTAAACACAAAGATTTCTGAAGCTAGCAGTCTAAACAATGAGCAAAAACAGGAACTAGAGTCTTTGTTATGGGATACAGTGATGTCTTTAGCAACATTCCAGGGAAAGTTAGGGGTTACGAATGTACTTTGCAAGTAAGACCACATGACCCATTTTTCATAAAACCATATGGTGTGCCCATAGCAAAACATACAGCAGGTGAGAAAGAATTACATAAGATGGAAGTGTGTGGCATTATTGAAAGGAGTATCAGTGCTTATAATAACCCTCTGGTAGTTGTGTCAAAGAGGGATGGGGGAGTGAGAATAGTTCTTGACTCCAGGCCTTTAAACAAGATCTTATACAGGGAAACAGACCACCCTGAAAACATTGATGAGCTGTTGCACAAGTTCAAGGGCATAAAATTAATGTCAAGTCCAGACTTAACCTCAGGCTTTCACCAAGTACCCCTGGCACCCAAATCTAGGAAATACACTGCTTTTCTTTACAACGGCCGTTGCTATCAGTATTGTGTAGTCCCGTTTGGCTTGAACTCATCGGTAGCAGAATTCATTAGAGCTTTAGACCATGTGCTTGGGCAGGAACTTGTATCCAAATTAGTGATTTATGTAGATGACATTTTAGTAATTGGACAAGATTGGAATGAGCATGTTGGGCTTTTAAGACAGGCATGTGAGAAACTTAGAAGAGGGGGAATGACACTAAAACTAGAAAAGTGCAAATTTGCTGTACCTGAGTTAAAATTTTTGGGACATGTCATAACAGAAAAAGGAATTTTGGCTGATCCATACAAAATTAAAGCTATTGCAGAGTTTCCTATACCCCGTAACAGAAAACAACTGAAACCATTTTATGGGCTATGTGGCTTCTACAGAAAATTTGTAAGTAAACAAAGCTTAAACACACCCTGTCTAAGTAACTTGTTAAAGAAGGACACTGTTTGGATATGGAGTAAAGATTGTCAAGAGGCTTTCGATATAATAAAAAAGGAACTGAATAACCAGAACCTGTTACACAGACCAGATTTCAATTTACCTTTCTGTTTGCATACTGACAGCAGTGATTATGGGCTAGGTGCTGAATTATTTCAAGTAAAAGAAGTCAGTGGGGAGACAGTTCATGCTACAATTGCATTTGCAAGCAGAATGTTACTGAAGCATGAAAAGAACTGTACAGTAACAGAAAAAGAGCTATTAGCCATACAGTGGTCATTTTCAAAATTCAGGACCTATTTACTTGGACATAAGGTAATAGCGTACTCTGATCATAAAGCCTTAAGCTATATACACGAATGCAAGCTCTAGCATGATAGGCTTACAAGATGGGCATTGTATTTACAACAATTCATCTTTGAAATTAAGTATATTAAAGGCACTGACAACATAGTTGTGGATGCTCTATCAAGGCTACCAGTAGGAGGGGAAACAGAAATTTTTGATCAGAATGAAGAAAAACAGTTTAAAATGAGGTATATTAAAGGGGTCACAGATGAAAAAGTTGTTAGATCATTGTGTGATAAAATCAGGAGGAACCAC
Source organism: Schistocerca serialis cubense (assembly GCF_023864345.2). NCBI lineage: Eukaryota > Metazoa > Arthropoda > Insecta > Orthoptera > Acrididae > Schistocerca > Schistocerca serialis. The sequence goes on along the minus strand of NC_064642.1, from coordinate 144,350,097 downwards.
AACCGTGATGCAAATTGGAAATTAGTAAAGAGCTGTTTAGGGAAAAAGAACTATGAAAAATTAGATAAGTACTATAAGGTGTTTAAAGGTACTCTGTTTAGGAGAACTGACGAAGACTCGGACAATTGGAAACTATGCTGGCCAGAGGAGGAAGCTGAGAGGTTAATTAGATATACTCATGAGAGCTATGGTCACTATGGCATACAGAAGTGTATGCAGAAATTACAAGAAAACATATACTTCTACAATATGGCCAAGAAAGTTAGAAAAGAATTGTCAACTTGTGATACGTGCCAACGAGTCAAAGTAAGTAACAGAAAATGTCAAGGTGAAATGCAAAACATTATTCCTGCACAACCTCTAGACTTAGTCGCTGTTGATTTCTATGGGCCTCTTCCAAGGAGTAGGAGTGGCCACTGCTACATTTTTGTTCAAAATGGTTCAAATGGTTCTGAGCACTATGGGACTTAACATCTGAGGTCATCAGTCCCCTAGACTTAGAACTACTTAAACCTAAGTAACCTAAGGACATCACACACATCCATGCCCGAGGCAGGATTCGAACCTGCGGCCGTAGCAGCAGCGCGGTTCCGGACTGAAGCGCCTAGAACCGCTCGGCCACAGCGGCCGGCCTACATTTTTCTCATGGTGGATGTATTTTCTAAACTAATCAAGTTGTATCCTGTCAGAAAAGCCACAGGTAAAGAGATAGTTACAAAAGTTGAAAAAGACTATTTCTTAAATGTTGGGAAACCAAAAGCAATCTTGTCGGATAACGGTTCTCAGTTTTTGTCAAAAGTTTGGAAAGCCTTTGTTGATAAATCGGGAATCAAACATGTTCAAATATCTGTATATAATCCATTGTCAAACCCAGCTGAGAGGTATATGCGCGAGATTGGTCGCTTGTGTCGCACATATTGCAGTCATAAACATCCTACATGGTACGACCATGTACGAGACTTTGAAGATGTTATGAACAGCTTGCAGCACACTTCCACAGGATTTTCACCTTATGAAATTATGTTTCATCTGAAACCAGACAACATTATCACTGAACTCGTAGAATTTCTACCATGCACAATGATGACTATGCATGAACGTGAAGTCATAGTCAAAGAAACAATGATAAAACAGGGGGAAATTAGAAAAAGACGACATGATGGCAAGATCAAACCATCCAAGCGTAAAGTAGGAGATTATGTTTTAGTAAAATCACATGAGAAATCAAAAATTCTAACTTCTGAAATAAAGAAATTCTTTGATATATACATGGGTCCATTCGAGATTGTAGAGCATCCACATCCAAATGCATACCAGTTGGTGTATCCTAAACCCAGGAAAGTTCTCGGGCTGAGGAATATTATTTCGTTGAAATTGTATAAACAAAAGGGATAAGACTAGTCGGAGAAAGTTAAAAGGTGACTCAAACAAAAGTTTTTCACTAGAAATTTTGTATATAAAAAATTGTCTGATTTTGATACAGTTTTGTGCCCTTGAAAATGTTTATTATTTGTTTAATATGTATTCACTGTATGAAGTATTTGCAATGAATTTTCTGTGTAATATGCTAGCCATGTTAGTTTTTGATATTTCTGTATGTTTATGCAATTTGATTGATGCTTAATAATTTGTGTAATTTTAGTTTGTGTAACTCTCACACCACACTTGTTGAGACGTCATTTAAAATGCAAGCCACTAATCAGCACTAAATCTGTCTTGCAACAATTAAGTTTTTTAAATTTTTTACTCTTAAAGGCAGAGTCCTAATTACTACACACTTAAGTGCTTGAAATGTCCAACTCTACAAGGAGACAATCATTTTCAGTAAACCACATGAATTACTGTATATTTCTCTCTCAACCACTGCAAATGCAAAGGCAGTATAATGTCTCTGTGATAAGATATTTTACACCCAATATGTTAATGCATTTGTATTACATGTTTATTGAATTTATTAGTATTTAAAGAATCTTTTTTTTTGACCAGTTCATATCTGTATAGTATTACTCAGACAGATACTGTAAACTTCTCCCACTAGATAAACATTACCAGAAGGTTAACTATGTATCCTAACCATGTACTTACATATAAATATTATGTAACCAAAAGGTGATCTCTGTATGTGATTTTTAGATAACATGGCATTATAGTCAATGAAGCGATACAAACAGCTAAGCTTTGGAAACAGACGCACTGCAGGACAAGCAGAAATCAGACCTTTTAACGGAAGCCACCTATGTGCAGATGGACAATGTGGGACAGACTGTGAGTAGTGTGAAAAGTGGGCAACAAAAGAAAAGAAAACAAGCCTGCAGTTAAAAGTTACAGTCTTTCAATGGTTTCATGTGAAGTGCTACAACATTATGGACTCTTCTAAGTGAAAATTGTGAATCTTCTTTCGTATTTCATTTACTCTAAGGTTAAAAATTGTATGTTTTCCTTTACTGAGTATAACAATTTCAGTGTTAGCATAATTCAAAGGAAACAGTCCTATTAAAAATTTTAATTTATTTAAAAACATATTCTTGGCAGTTCCATTATTCTGGTGTCAGAATTTTGTTCGCATTTTCATACTTACAAAATTCTTGGGGGGCTATTGTAATGGAACTGACAAATAGACGTCATTTTATTTTATTATACACTAAAGTCGGGTTAAAAAAGCTTTTGCTTAAGATAATACTAAGTTACGTGTTGCGATCAATAATCGATATTGGAATTGTATGTTCTTTGTAGCTTATGACCGTGATCTTTGGTCTACAACGGGTTTTCGGGCACTTGAGTGTTGGCCGCGGTTCAGTGTAGTTGTGTATATAGTTTTGGCAATAAATGTGTTTTTGATACAAAGAAACCGTGGAATACTGCGTCATTTTTCGATAGTCCAGTAATAATTTAAAAACCCGCACCTTTTCTTGGACTCAGAGCAGCAAAGGAATCATCGCCTAGACAACGAGAAGCCATATGGACAACGCAGACTCAGCAGCATCAACAAAGGAGACATCATGGCCAGCTCTACTAAAGTACTATACAGCCATTAGCCACACCGTAACGGTGTCCTTATAGAGATAACTTTTCCTGCACAGTAGAGCGGGTTCGTGACATGTTCCAGCACACATGATATGAAAACCCAGGACATTCTACCGTGTACTTGTATCAACAGAGTTTAGCAAAGAAAGTTGCTAACAAAGTAATGCCTATATATTTTATTACATAATAAATGATCTCAGTAAAAATACAGCCAAACTACTACAAATATAGCCAAACTACATTTATACTACAAACATTACATATATATTTCCTCCATGTAATCGCAATATAAGAGGAAAATAAAAACTCATGATCACATTTAAACCCCTCATGAACGCATGGAACTAACAGCAACCATAAAAGGAATGTGACTGTAAAATTAATTAATTGACAGGAAATACTAGATTTTGACAACTGGTGGCTCAAATATGTTAGAACAAATGCTGATTGTTATAAGATAAGAGAATGGGAAAAAATATCTTGTTTGCTCCCAGTACCTTCAAAAATATACACTGACGGAAAAAAATCATAACACTGAACAATAATTAATGTAGAGCAATGGACTTTAGCAGGAATACATTTGTGTAGGTAACATATTTAAGTGATTAAACTGCAGGATCACAGATTAATGCAAGTGCAAGATAAGCTACTATAAATGTGAAACACTGGTACGTTTATAATCGGTGTAAGTGCCAGAATGTTTGATGCAAGTATGCAAACGCTCATACATTGTTTTGTACAGGTGTTGGATGTCAGTTTATGAGACGAAGTTCCATGCATGTTGTACTTGGTCAGTCAAAATGCTATTTGTGGATGATGATGTTGTACAATGACATCCACTGTGCACTCAATTGGAGACAGATCTGGTGACTGAGCAGGTCAAGGCAACATGTTGATACTCTGCACAGCATGTTGGGTTACAACAGTGGTATGTGGATGAGCGTTACCCTTTTGGAAAAACCCCTGGAATGTCAGTACAACAGGTCAAATAACCAGAGTGATGAACAAATTTGCAGCCAGGGTGTGTGGGACAAGCACGAGACTGCTCCTGCTGTCATATGAAATCACACTTCAGACCATAGCTCCAGTGCAGGTGCAGGTCCAGTGTCTAGCATGCACTGGTTGACTGCAGGTCCTCAAGCATCCTTTTCCTAACCAACATATGACCATCACTGGTTCCAAGGCAGCAGAACCAGCTTTCATCAGAAAACACAACACCCTGCCCTCCAATGAGCTCTCACTTGACACCAATGACGTTGAAAATGGTGGTGGTTTGAGGTTAGAAGAATGCACACTACAGCGCCTCTGGCATGGAGCTGTTCTGGTTGTAACAAATTTGTAACAATTCATTGTGTCACTGTAGTGCCAAATGCTGCTCAAACTGCTGCTGCAGATGCAGTATGATGTGCCAGAGCCCCATGTCGAACACAATGGTCATCCCCCTTGGCAGTGTGACGTGTTGCATGGTCATCCAGAGCCCAGTCTTCTTACGATCGTACATTCTCGTGACCACCATTGACAGTACACATGTACAACAGCTATATTTTTGACAAGTCTTTCTGCAATATCACACAAGGAATATCCAGCTGCTTGTAGTCCTCTTACACAACCTCATTCAAACTCAGTGAAGTGTTGATAGTGGCGTGTTTATCGCCTTAAAGACACTCTTGGCTAACATCAACTCACCACATCCTTCTCAAAGGTAACTAACACTCATGACCGTTATGGTGTGTATTTAACGCAAATGTGATTTGCATCCTCATAACGGTGCTACTTGTGTCAGCCTTATGCGACTAATGTGAAATCTGAATAGACATCATGTTTCAGATGTCTACAAGTCTATGTCATACATTCCTCCTTTGCGAATTTTTTTCTGTCATTGTATGGTACAAACCGTTCTATCTGTATAATACCTGAAGAAAGGAGAGGTGGATGGGCTACTGTATGTTGATGATTAGCATGGCATACATTCTGTTTAAGAAAAAGGCACATGCCCATCATACCAGGATTAATGGACACTATTCCAATGACCTACCCAATTTACCAAATACCTATTTCCACAATGAAGATGGAAGATGTAAAAAAGTCGTTGAAAATGTGCCTGCTGCAGTGAGATCACTCCAAGAATAATTACTTTCGGCCAGTGGTGGCTAAGTCATAACTAAAGCACAGTTAATTATTATTGTTGTTAAAAGTAGTTTACGCTGTTTTGTTACATCATGAAGAAAGAAGTGCTAGTTTTGCAAGGTTCGCAGGAGAGCTTCTGTAAAGTTTGGAAAGTAGGAGACGAGGTACTGGCAAAGTAAAGCTGTGAGGACAGGTCGTGAGTCGTGCTTGGGTAGCTCAGATGGTAGAGCACTTGCCCGTGAAAGGCAAAGGTCCCGAGTTCGAGTCTCAGCCCAGCACACAGTTTTAATCTGCCAGGAAGTTTCATATCAGTGCACACTCCGCTGCAGAGTGAAAATCTCATTCTGGAAGTATTTGTATTGTTTGTCAGTTGTTGAAACCAAATAAGTCAATAAACTTTGAAAACATTAAAAATTAAAATGATGTACACTAAACTACTTCTCATTCAAAACTACTTCTCACCAACAATTCTCACCTTCTTTTACGAGTGCTTGATTTTCTGCCACTATGGCTAGTTCCATTTGCATCTTCAGGTGTTTTACTGACTGGTGGATTTGGTGTTTCACATTCCTTTTGCTTCACACTATCTGGTAGCTCCACTTCTTGTTCATCTTCTGTTTGTCTATTTCCTGGCTCAGCTTCCTTTCGTGGGTTTGTAATATCAGTGATAGTTTGCTTTATGACTTCCACCGTCTTCTTCAAAACACTGAAATTTTAAATATATGCAAGATAACATAAAAACTAAGTAGTTTTTCCAGAAGAAATCACAGTATTTAGATAGCTTACACTGAAGAAAGAACAAGTGTCACTTTCAGTTAATGATTATTGAAATAATTGGAAGCTAGCGACTGGTCCCAATATCACACATACAGCACTAAGTACCTATGGCTACAGGGCTTCACTCACATATTGGTAATAGAAGGTATAAACAAACTTTCTTTGTCAATCAGTCAATATATTAGTGAAAATTCTATCAAAATCCTTACAGCTGTTTCTGAGATGTGTTTTTACATACAGATATAAAAATGCAGTGGTGACTTTCTTTCTTCATAGTTCAGCCAATTTGCACAAAATATTTATAAATTATTCACCAAAGCCTTCTTTGTGAATGTTTATCTATTAGGAAAACCATTTCAAAATCTAAAGGTTAGCCTTCAAATATGGACAGAAAAATGTGGCAGGGAATTTTTTAAAGTTAGTGAAACCCCTACTTTACTTTTTTGTGCGGTCCAGACAGAAAAAATGCGATACTGAGGATAATGCAGGATTGAAGTTAAACTTTAAAACTCCAAAATATGAGCAAGAACATATGTAATTGGCACATAAGATTAAAAATCGTAATCCTCTCCAATAAATTGTATGTATAAAAACTGCAACCCAAAGTTTGGTACAGATTTATTGATGACATCTTCATGATCTGGACACACAGTGAAGAACAACTCCAGAATTTCCTCTCCAACCTCAACTCCTTTGGTTCCATCAGATTCACCTGGTCCTACTCCAAATCCCATGCCACTTTCCTTGACATTGACCTCCATCTGTCCAATGGCCAGCTTCACACGTCCGCCCACATCAAACCCACCAACAAGCAACAGTACCTCCATTATGACAGCTGCCACCCATTCCACATCAAACGGTCCCTTCCCTACAGCCTAGGTCTTCGTGGCAAATGAATCTGCTCCAGTCCATCCCTGAACCATTACACCAACAACCTGAAAACAGCTATCGCATCCCGCAACTACCCTCCCGACCTGGTACAGAAGCAAATAACCAGAGCCACTTCCTCATCCCCTCAAACTCAGATCCTCCCACAGAAGAACCCCAAAAGTGCCCCACTTGTGACAGGATACTTTCCGGGACTGGATCAGACTCTGAATGTGGCTCTCCAGCAGGGATACGACTTCCTCAAATCCTGCCCTGAAATGAGATCCATCCTTCATGAAATCCTCCCCACTCCACCAAGAGTGTCTTTCCGCCACCCACCTAACCTTCATAACCTCTTAGTTCATCCCCATGAAATCCCCAATCCACCTTCCCTACCCTCTGGCTCCTACCCTTGTAACCGCCCCCGGTGTAAAACCTGCCCCATGCACCCTCCCACCACCACCTACTCCAGTCCTGTAACCCGGAAGGTGTACACGATCAAAGGCAGAGCCACGTGTGAAAGCACCCACGTGATTTACCAACTGACCTGCCTACACTGTGAAGCTTTCTATGTGGGAATGACCAGCAACAAACTGTCCATTCGCATGAATGGATACAGGCAGACAGCGTTTGTTGGTAATGAGGATCACCCTGTGGCTAAACATGCCTTGGTACACGGCCAGCAGATCTTGGCACAGTGTTACACTGTCCGGGTTATCTGGATACTTCCCACTAACACCAACCTGTCAGAACTCCGGAGATGGGAACTTGTCCTTCAGTATATCCTCTCTTCTCGCTATCCGCCAGGCCTCAACCTCCGCTAATTTCAAGTTGCCGCCGCTCATACCTCACCTGTCTTTCAACAACATCTTTGCCTCTGTACTTCCGCCTCTACTGACATCTCTGCCCAAACTCTTTGCCTTTACAAATGTCTGCTTGTGTCTGTGTATGTGCGGATGGATGTGTGTGTGTGTGTGTGTGTGTGTGTGTGTGTGTGTGCGCGCGAGTGTATATCTGTCCCTTTTTCCCCCTAAGGTAAGTCTTTCTGCTCCCACGATTGGAATGACTCGTTACCCTCAACCTACAATAGAAGTAAACCTTAACAGGAAAAAACGTAAAATCAGGGAATTTTTAGCATTGACCTTATGGGTTTTTCACAGGGGCTATGAATTTATGGCACAGAATGGCAAAAAACCTAAAATCAGAGAATGTAAACTCAAAGTCCCATTGCTTATTTATTACCATGCAAGATTTACTAAAGACAATGTTGCCTGCTCGTTGAAATTTGTAGCGATAAAAGAAATTAACAGCCATCAATGTCAATTATTTCTACAGATGTACCGTATTTACTCAAATCCAAGCCGCACTTTTTTTCCGGTTTTTGTAATCCAAAAAACCGCCTGCGGCTTAGAATCGAGTGCAAAGTAAGCGGAAGTTCTGAGAAATGTTGGTAGGTGCTGCCACAACTAAATTCTGCCGTCGAATACATGTAGCGCTACGCAGGCATGTTTTGTAGGCACAAAGATAAATACTGGCGCCAAACACTGTGCGTCAGTAAATAAATTTAAAAAAAAGGTGGAAGACGAGCCTTTTTCTCCGCCTCGAGTTTCGACCACTGCATTTTCATACATTATCCAACGAAGTAAATACAAATTCCGTATTGTCCATTTTCGAATGTAGCAGCATTTCAGTGTACTACGAAAATCCGACTGGCAAGACTGTTAGGGATGTTTGTCAATATGGCCAACTCTACGTTCTGAATTTTTTCCTACCTGTGCGAAGAGATGGTTCCTTATAGGAACTTTTATGAATTGTGAATCGCATGCAGTATTCTCTTCACCATAAAGCCCGGTCCACACGCAACGATCTGTCTGCGCAGACATTGGCGCAGATGTCTGTACATGCAAAAGATCGCTGCAAATGTGGTGTGTTCACACGACACAAACCCCAATCTACTATTCGCCCGCCATCTGTCGGTGTAGAAAAGAAATATCCGTGGCAAGCGACTTCGCTCCCCGTAAACGTCAAAAATTTAAATCTGTTATTTTGAAATATAGAAATGGAGGAAGTTCTGTTGTGGTCTGTGTTCGCAACTTGTGTTGCAAAAAACATTCAGGCCAACCGCAGGAAACAGAGACGACGGTCAAAATGGTGTAGACAGTTGTTGCTAAAGCGGAAGCAGTTTTCTCACGTACATTTACTGCGAGAGTTGCAGGGCGAACCTGTTTTGTTTTACACACCTCGTGTTCCATTTCCTGGCACATTGACACTCCAATTTCATCTTCAATTGTACTCCTGCTTGGTCTTGGCGTTTCTTGATCACTAAGAAAGCCAAGCAGATCATTGTTCTAAGATTAGTAGAACATCAATCCCAGAAGAACAAAGTGTTAATTCATTATTGCTACCTCCCATGAACAAATTGGAAGTTAATCGAATAATAAAAACAATGAAGAATGAAATGTCCTCAGGGATTGACGAGATACCTTGCTCAGTCATGATGAGATGTGCTAGTGTCATATCAGACCCACTCTCTCACATCATAAACATATCATTTTCAGAAGGTGTCTTTCCACATCGATTAAAAATTGCAAAAGTAAAACCATTGTATAAAAAGGGCAATATACATGAAGTGGGAAACTATAGACCAATAGCTTTATTATTGGAATTTTCAAAAGTAATAGATACAGTCATGAAAAACAGAATTACAAATTACCTCGAGAAATTCAATCTACTGTCTGTAAACCAACATGGCTTTCGCAAAGGAATGAGTACAGAGTCAGCCGTCACCCAATTCATTGAAAATATTGTAACGGGGCTAGATAAGAACAACAGTACAATAGGAATAAATTTGGACCTCTCAAAGGCATTTGATACTGCCCAACATGATATCCTGCTAGACAAATTAGAATATATCGGTATACGAGGAGTAGCTAAAAAGTGGTTTCAGTCATATCTCCATAATAGGAAACAGGTAGTAGAAATTGCAACAACAAACAGTGAAAACCAAAGTACTGTTTACAGATAGGATATTCAGATTGTGCCAATTCGGGTACCGCAGGGGAGTGTTCTAGGACCTCTCCTATTTCTTCTTTACATAAATGATATCAAGATTCCAGTAAATGGTACTCATATAACCCTGTTTGCGGATGACACAAACATTGTAGTAACTGACATAAACCGGGTATTGCCAACATCTGCAACCAGAGTTATAGAATATTTGCAAAATTGGTTTGAAGTGAACAAATTAACCATAAATATCTCTAAAACTAATTATATCCATTACAGGAAAGCAAAGTCACACTCTGATCTAGATCTCAGAATACAAAATAAAGAAATTGTGAGAGTTGCTACCACAAAATTCTTAGGTGTACATGTAGATGAAAATTTAGACTGGAAATCCCATATCCTGTGTCTCTCGCATAAGTTAAGCTCTGCTTGCTTTGCTTTACGCGTTATTAGCTCTGTATGTAGTAGGGAATGTAGCAGAGCTGTTTACTTTGCTTATATACATTCTGCTATTACCTATGGCCTCATCTTCTGGGGTCATAGTAAGAAAAATCTCAAAACCATCTTCACTCTACAAAAACGAGCTGTTAGAATAATTACCAACAGTTCAAGGCTAACTCCTTCAAAGCAATTATTTAAACAGCTGAATATTCTACCCCTACTGTGCCTCTATATACAGAAAAGCGTAATTAATGTAAAACGAAATATTAACAATTTCCAATCCAACTTGGATCAACATACTTACAACACAAGAAAGTGCAATGACATTCATATAAAAAGAGTTAACAAGGCTTTGGCGCAGAAACACACAAAACATAGAAGGAAGCAGATTGTATAACAAACTACCGGTAAAGATAAAAGAAATAAAAAAACTGTCTTCATTTAAAGAAGCAGTATTCAAATTTTTAATGACCAACTGCTATTATAGTGTAAAAGAATACCTGAAATAGTTTCATACTAAACAATTATATTTATGTACTCTGTGCCAATAGTAATTTTTTATCTGACTGTTGCTATGACATAAATAAATAATATGTACAAAAGTGCTAGAATTGTATGTGTTATTTCTAAATATCAACTGTGTATTCCATGTAAAAAGTCTATATCATACATAAATGTAAATAATCACTAGACTGAACAAACAGCTGTTTCGCGCCAGATTTGCGGCGCTCTCCTGTCCACACGCTCCAACTTGTCTGCACGGATGTAGTTTGAACCCACAGATTTGAGAGGTTTCGCTCAAACCTCCAACTCCAACTTCCAGGTTTGCACACACGTCAGGTTGGTGCAAATCTTCCATCCACACACAACGATCTGTCTGCGCAGATGTGATGTGCGCAGACATTTGCGCAGACAGATCGTTGCGTGTGGACGGGCCTTAAGAATAATACGAATATAAACATTTTGCCATGTATTCTTTTATGTTTGCTGCTAACTCATTTAAAACCTGTGTGCCTAATAAACTACGAAACTAGAGTGAGGCAACAGCTGATGCGGAAGAATATACATATCATGTCATGTTTATATTCGTATTATTCTTATGCCTAATAGTGATACAGTCAGAAATGAAGCATGGCAATTGACTACATTTTTAAATCTAAGATGTCTAATTTCAGTGCAGAATGTAATGTACTAAAGAGGCATCTGCAAAGATTTTCAAACTGAGAAAAATTTTCGCTAAACTCTCATTCAGAACATCTTCTATCATGCGCTGTCTATTATTTGGTTCTTGTTGATCATTATCAAAGAAAGCAGCACTGTAAGTAACAACAAATAGGAGTCTCTTGCCATTGTTTCTAATGAGACGATTCCTCTCTCTCTCTCTCTCTCTCTCTCTCTTTTTAAGCGGCGGTAGCGTGCACAAAAGCAAGCCATGCTGCGAGCGGCGACAGGTCGTAAACATTCATTATCAGAATGCGACAAACAATGCATGACACAGTACAGTAATCCATTTTCAGCTTAGAGTGACGTAAACAACTATAACAAAGAGAACGGCACTTATCAGATCAAAGAAAAATAAGCAATCAATTCAAACCAGACGAAGTACACGAAAAAGGAAGAGTATCCGTATAAATACAGATGGAGCACCTGACGCATAGCAATGGCTACCTGGTAAAGCTTGACTGCTAAGCTTACGACTCGAACCAAACTACTGTAGCTGTATCGTCATTCATTCAACCTAAATTGTGTCTCATATTACAATGGACCAACTTTGTTTCGATTTGGAGGTGCAGCCTAAAACTTTTCTCTCCCCTTGAATTTCGAGTTTCAAATTTCAGGTACGGCTTAGATTTGGGAAATTTTTTTTCCTTCATTTCGAGTCTCATTTTTTAGGTGCAGCTTAGATTCGAGTAAATACAGTAGTGACTCCCAACAGTGTTCTAGTCAAGAAAATTCTTAGACTTTCTGGTGAAACAAAGTGATAATGGCTCTGACACCAGTGTACAGAAAAATGTGTAAAATGTCTACGTTTCGTGAAAAGACTGCAACAACGAAACAAAATGTGAAACAGCACACCTCTTACACCATTAGCAGGACCTTTGGATTGTTCCTCCCATCACAAAAGATGGCCATGAAAGTAGTGCCCCCCCCCCCCCCTCTCTCTCTCTCTCTCTCTCTCTCTCTCTGTGTGTGTGTGTGTGTGTGCGTGTGTGTGTGTGTGTGTGTGTGTGTGTGAAACAAGCGATTTTAACATCATCAAGGTGGGAGTTTTGCAACTTCACAACAAATTTGTAAATGGATATTCATGTTATGTATACTCTGTAGTGCTGCAGCTATTTTTTGGCCCTACTGGGAAAACAGCAGTTCTGCAGCAGCTGTGTTGAAAGCTCTGACATGCTCTGAGGCACTGGTATGTCAATTTCACCAACAGGTCCATCTACCCACCACAAGGTGGGCCAGGCCGCACCTTGCAATCCTGGCAGTGAAGCAGAAATGCAGTGCAGCTGTGGGAGGGGTTACTACATTGTTGTGTCACTGAAGCATCAATTTGTATGTTATTGGAAGCACTGCACCTGCATAACAAACATGCCCTTGGCTAGTACAAACAGCCATTGATTTTAGCAGAGATATGAGCATTCTGGTAGCACCCACCACAATGCAGGGATTATGCTAGTCACCACCAGATTATGGGTCAACAAGCAGTTGCCAGACCATCTCCCAGTACCAAGTCCACCACCTGGTGAATTAGCGATGTGCAGTGGATAAGCTGCCTCCAGGCTCTCTAAAGCCGTAGCTAAACTTCTGCCTTGGAGGGCAGCAGTTTGTGCCTGGCGTGGAAGGGCCAACTTCACATCAACAAACGGACAAGTGCTCCACCACCTGCCATCGCCACCCACAGGGATGATCAGGTCTTCTGGGTCCTGGTGGCCCTCTCAAGAATTCTGACCATCGGCAGTTGCCACATAATGTCAAACTGTGCAAAATCGGGGATGCATTGCTAAGCGTACTAAATAAGTGTCACCATTGCTGGGCACTGACATCACATTTAGCAATACTGTTGGCAGTTGTTGGCAGCCTGCTTCCATAGCTGTCAGCACGGCCTCCACACCTGAGAGGGTTGTCTGTGGTATCACAGCACTATGAATATTGTAGCAAATGCTGAATACAAGTGTTTTATCCTCCAGCTGTCTTGTGCTATATGAACCACCAGAGTTTGGCTAGTGCTGGGGTATACACTCGCACACACACACATATCCATCCACACATATACAGACACAAGCAGACATATTTAAAGACAAAGAGTTTGGGCAGACAAATGTCTGCTTGTGTCTGTGTATGTGTGTGGATGGATATGTGTGTGTGTGTGTGTGTGTGTGTGTGTGTGTGTGTGTGTGTGTGTGTGTGCGCGCGCGCGAGTGTATACCCGTCCTTTTTTCACCCTAAGGTAAGTCTTTCCGCTCCCGGGATTGGAATGACTCCTTACCCTCTCCCTTAAAACCCACATCCTTTCGTCTTTCCCTCTCCTTCCCTCTTTCCTGATGAGGCAACAGTTTGTTGCGAAAGCTTGAATTTTGTGTGTATGTTTGTGTTCGTTTGTGTGTCTGTCGACCTGCCAGCACTTTCATTTGGTAAGTCACATCATCTTTGTTTTTATATATAATGAAAACATCATAGCAAACTAGATACATACTAGCTGGTTGTACACAACTGCAGGATTACCATAACTGATAATGAGTATTTTGAACTCAAACCTCATAACCTTTATTATCAAGCAGAGACTTACACTACCTTACCTTGAATTTATTTTCTGAAAATTCAAAATATGCAACGAGTGCCTTACAAAGATGTGAACTACAGAATGCTTCCTAACGAATACTATGGCAACCAATATTTCTCACCGTCTTTTACGAGTACTCGATTTTCTTTCATTACTGCTGGTTCTATTTGCATCTCCAGGTGTTTTATTGGCTGAAGCCTTTGGTGTTTCACATTCATCTGGAGACTCAACTTCTTCATCTTCCATTTGTATATTTGTTGGTTCAGCAGCCTGCTCAACTTCCTTTTGTACATTTGCCATCTCCTTTTCCTTCAGAACTTCCACTGTCTCCTCAAAAACTCTGCATTTTAAAAGAACACAAGATGACATAAATACTACGTTGTTTTGTAAAAGGAGAATAGAGTGTTATGTGTGTTTACACATAAGAAAGAGGATGTGACACTTAGTTAACAATCACTAACAAAATTAGAAATACCCTTATTTATTAGCCTGTAAGATGCACTAAGCACAATGTCGTCTCGTAGCTGAAGTTTGTAGTACTAAAGAAGTCAATAGCCATCAATGTGAGTCTGTTTCTACAGATTTTATCTAATCCCATAAATAACCTAGTCAAGTGTCTTCTCAGACATCTTGGTTTAACAATGTCACTGGGCTGTAAACCCAGTGCAAAGAGAGCTGTCAACCATGTTTTATGTTACAAAAAGAAGGTAACAAATAAAATGTGAACCAAAGGAACTGTTAACGCCATCAGTAGAATCCTTGAGCTGCTCATTCTGCCAGAAAAGATGGCTATGACAATAGTGTCCCCTCCCCAACCTCTCTCTCTGTGTAAATAGAATCTGATGTATGTAAACCCTATTATTGAATTGTATGAAAACAGAACACTGTAAGTTGTGTCAGAGGTTCAACTAGATTATGAATCTAATAGCACACCAGAAAACAAATACTTCTTGGCAGTAAAAAATTTGGAAAATAGCGAGTAGGGACTACACTTCAGAATGAAATTTTCACTCTGCAGCAGAGTGTGCACTGATATGAAACTTCCTGGCAGATTAAAACTGTGTGCTGGACCGAGACTCGAACTCAGGACCTTTGCCTTTTGCTGGCAAGTGTTCTACCATCTGAGCTACCCAAGCACAACTCACGCCCCGTCCTCACAGCTTTACTTCTGCCAGTACCTCGTCTCCTAGTTTCCAAACTTTACAGAAGATCTCCTGAGAACCTTGCAGAACCAGCACTCCTTTCTTTCAGGAGTGCTAGTTCTGCAAGGTTCACTTCCGTAAATTTTGGAAAGTAGGAGATGGGTTACTGACAGAAGTAAAGCTGTGAGGATGGGGCGAGAGTCGTACTTGGGTAGCTCAGATGGTAGAGCACTTGCCTGCAAAAGTCAAAGGTCCCGAGTTCGAGTCTCGGTCCGGCACACAGTTTTAATCTGCCAGGAAGTTTCAGGGACTACAGTGACTTATTTTTTGAAGAATTTTGCTTCCAAACCTCACCACTTACATTGAAGTATGTACAGTCCATGTCCTGAAAATTCAAAATGAGCAATGAGTTCCTTCAAAGGATGTAATTTACAGAAAGGGTTGAAATGAATAGTATGGAAACCAACAATTCTCACCGTCTTTTACGAGAGCTCGATTTTCTTCTACTACTGCTAGTTTCATTTGTATCATCAGGTGTTTTACTGACTGGCGGATCTGATATTTCACATTCCTTTTGTTTCAAACTATCTTGCGGTTCAACTTGTACTTTGTCCTCCACCTGCCTATTTCTTGGCTTGGCTTCCTTTTTTCGAGGATCTGTAGTCTCAGTGCTCGTTTGCTTTATGACTTCCACTGTCTTTTTCAGAACACTGGAATTGTAAATATATGCAAGATAACATACAAATTAAGTGGTTTTTCCAGAAGACCACAGTATATAGCGAGCTTACATCTAAAATAGAATAAGTGTCACTTTTGGTTAATGATCACTGAATAGCTGGAAACTAGCAATTTGTCCCGGTATCGCACAGATAGCACTAAGTACCTACAGCCAGAGGACTTGGCTGACATATCAGTAATAGAATACACACACAAAGTTTCCTCATCAATCAGTTTAGTGAAAATTCTATTAAAATTCTTACTGTTGCTCTTGAGCTTTGTCTTTACATACAGACAAAAACACATAATGTTGGCTTTAATTCATCCTAATTAGCCAGCTGCACAAAATATTTAGGAATTACACACCAGATACTGCCTCGTGACAGTTTATCTGCTAGTGGAAACTGTACTGAATTCCCTACAGCAGTACCTGAAATTAGATTTCGAATAACAGACAGAAAAATGTGGCAGTGGTTTTTAATTTAGTTATGTGTACGCACATGAAATTGTAGCTCTATTTTTGCTAGAAGATTAGAAATACAAATTTAAAAGGTTGTCATGCTATGTGCCTGAAGACAAAGCCTTAGTGTGCTGAAACTGACTGACTGAGAAAACAAAAAGGAGTGATGGGAGAGCTTTTTGTATGGATCGTTTGCTTTTGCAAAAGCTTCAACTCTATTTTTTCAGAATGACCTTTCCTTGCTTTCTTCTTTTCATTGTATTTAAGCTTCCAACAAATGATTGCTTATGCTGAGAAGCAGTAGCATTTTCCCACCACTGAACAGAATGCTTCTCCAATTTAAGGTGTTTGTTAACATTATTTTTCTTTTCACCCCAATTCGATAATTACAAAATCAGCAGATTATTGATTTCAACCTTTTGTGGCCATTCACATTTGTCCAACCCATACTTTACAACACTAAGAATATAGCCACCAGAGTACTTTGTGTAGAAGTAGAACCAAAGATAGTTCTATTCGCACATTAAGGAAGGACTTTCGACAAGGTCAAAAGATGTTGACAGGTTGTGTTTTCTTGTCGTTATAATGCAGAATGAGGACACTACAAATTGGCAGTCAGTTGCTATGGTAAATAAATGAGAATTATGACCAGCCGAGGAGAAAGTAATAGGGATCATCAACCCCCTCAGGCACTGTGCGTGTTGTGTTCAAACTCCTTGAGGGCCAGGATTAGTCTTTTCACTCATTTGAAATTAAGAAAGGAAAGCACCCAGTACTGGCTACTGCAAAGTTGCTTGTATAGATTAGCACAGTACAATGGACCTCGCCACACTCACCGCACCACTGTGAGAAGTAATTTATGTAACAAAAAGTTAGTTTCTTTGACTTTTTAGTTAAGTGCTCATTACTGACAAATACACTGAAGATCCAAACAAACTGGTACACATGCCTAATATCGTATAAGGACCCCGCGAGCACACAGAAGTGCTGCAGCACAACATGGCATGGACTCGACTAATATTTGAAGTAGTGCTGGAGGGAATTAACACCACAAATCATGTAAGTCTCTCCATAAATCCATAAGAGTATGAGGCGGTGGGATCTCTTCTGAACAGCACATTGTGAGGCATCCCAGATATGCTCAATAATGTTCATGTCTGAAGAGTTTAGTGGCCAGCGGAAATGTTTAAACTCAGAGGAGTGTTCCTGGAGTGACTCTGTAGCAATTCTATCCTGCTGGAATTGCCCAAGACCATCAGAATGCAGAATGGACATGAATGGATGCAGGTGAACAGACAGGATGCTTTCGTATGTGTCACCTGTGACAGTTGTACCTAGACGTATCAAGGGTCCCATATCACTTCAACTGCACACACCCCACACCATTACAGAGCCTCCACCAGCTTGAACAGTCCCCTGCTGACATGCAGGGTCCACGGATTCATGAAGCTGTCTCCGTACCCACACAAGTCCATCTGCTCAATACAATCTGAAACAAGACTCGTCCGACCAGGCAACATGTTTCAAGTCATCAACAGTCCAATGTCGGTACTGACCGGCCCAGGTGAGGCATAAAGCTTTTTGTCATGCAGTCATCAAGGGTACACAAGTGGTCCTTCAGTTCCGAAATCCTATACTGATGATGTTTTGTTGAGTGGTTCACACGCCGACACTTGTTGGAGATCAATCATTGAAATCTGTGGAAGGATTGCACTTCTGTCACACTGAACGATTCTCTTCAGTCATCGGTGGTCCCGTTCTTCCAGGACCTTTTTCCGGTTGCAGCGATGTCATTGATTTGATGTTTTACCGGATTCCTGATATTCATGGTACACCCGAGAAATGGTCGTGTGGGAAAATCCCCACTTCATCACTACACTGATACTGCTGTGTCCCATCGTCAGCTAGAACACCATGTTCAAACTCACTTAAATCTTGATAACCTGCAATGTAGAAGCACTAACTCATCTATCAACTGCGCCAGACACTTGTTGTCTTATATAGTCGCTGCTGAGCACAGCACCGTATTCTGTCTGTTTACATTTCTCTATATTTTAATACTCAAGCCTATACCAGTTTCTTTGGCACTTCATTGTAATTTGACAAAGGAGTACAGTTAACAATATTTCATGTTCTAACACAAAATTGTGTGAACTAATTTATTAATTTATGTAACAAAAAGTTAGTTTTTTGTACTTGCTAATCAAGTGCTGATTATTGCCAAGTAATTAGGCAAAGCAATATATTTAACAAAACTTCATGTTCAGACAATTTTGTACAAGAAGTAATTTATGTAACAATACATCAATGTAGCCAACACTGTAACTGCATTAACAAGCCAGTTACTATTGTACAACAGTCAATTTAAATACTAAAACTATTCTTTTCGAAAAGTCTTCCTTTTGCAAAACGGCTTAATAGCAGCAGCATCACAGTGAAAAATGCAGTTCAGTTGTTATGTAACTGATAGTGTAAACTAGTAATTAATTTCGTGAAGTGCTTTTGTGCATGACTGAAATTTTTCTGAGTGATCACTGTGTTTTGATAATAAGTGCAAGTCAGTGCCTCTGCAAATGTTCACGCCTGCCAACTTGCTACGATAGTAACGTGATTTATTTTCAAAAGTCAAGAGTTCTAACTGATTTCACTCACACCAAGTGGGCTGCTGATCATTCATTTACACTAATTTCCAAACAGAGTCAAAATTAATTCATTATCTCAGATCTAAATTTCACTAGCTAGTTTCATATTATTTTACACATTTTTTTTATTTTTCTCAATCGTTGTGGTGCAAAGTAAACTGCACAATAACGATCAAGTTATGACAGCAGACGACTTCTTCCAAGTAATACTTTCACTTCGGATTTGATGCCTTATCCCAAACTAACATCAAAATATTAGCAACACGGTAATTTTTTAATTAGTCTACCGCCCAGAGAGGATGGGGGTTTTATACAGTCAGCATCACTAGGCGTGGATGTCACAGCCAGCGGTGCTGCCAGCAGCTGTCAGCAAGGCCTCTATGTGGCATTCCATAGCATCACAGCTCTATGAATGTTGTAGCAAAATACTGCTGTTATTTCATTCATGGCTATAAGGCTGGGGTCCAAAGCTGTGAACGTCTGTGTTCTAGCACAAGTTGAATGAAAATGTTTTATGTTCCAGCCTGATAATGAGTATTTTGAACTCAAACCTCATAACCTTTATTATCAAGCAGAGACTTACACTACCTTACCTTGAATTTATTTTCTGAAAATTCAAAGTATGCAACGAGTGCCTTACAAAGATGTAAACTACAGAATGCTTCCTGACGAATAATATGGCAACCAATATTTCTCACCGTCTTTTACGAGTACTCGATTTTCTTTCATTACTGCTGGTTCTATGTACATCTCCAGGTGTTTTATTGGCTGGAGCATTTGGTGTTTCACATTCATCTGGAGACTCAACTTCTTCCTCTTCCATTTGTATGTTTGTTGGTTCAGCAGCCTGCTCAACTTCCTTTTGTGCATTTGTCATCTCCTTTTCCTTCAGAACTTCCACTGTCTCCTCAAAAACTCTGCATTTTAAAAGTACAAAAGATAACATAAATACAACATTGTTTTGCTAGAGGAGAATACAGTGTTATGTGTGCTTGCAAATAAGAAAGAGGATGTGACACTTAGGTAACAATCACTGAAAGAGTTCGAAATTCCCTTATTTATTAACATATAAGATGCGCTAAGCACAATATTGCCTCATAGCTGAAATTTGTAGTGCCAAAGAAGTAAACAGCCATCAATGTTAGTCTGTTTCATCTAATCCCATAAACCACCTAGTCAAGTGTCTTCTCAAACATCTTGGTTAAACAATGTCACAATAGCTATGAATCCAGTGCAAAGAAATCTGTGTCAACCATGTTTAATGTTACAAAAAGAAGGTAACAAACAAAATGTGAACCAACAGAACTGTTATGCCATCAGCAGAACTCTCGAGCTGCTCATTCTGAAAGAGTAGATGTCAATGATATTAGTGTCCCCGTTCCCAACCCTCTCTCTCTGTGGGAAAAAAACTTTAATGACATCGGGGTTATATTTTTGCAAACAACATAAGAAAATTTTAAATTGAAGCTGATGTATTTCAAACGCTATTAGTGAATTGTATGAAAACAGAACATTGAAAGTTGTGTCACAGATAGCATTACAATATGAATATCATAAGCATATTAGATAACAAATACTTATTGGCAGTAAAAAATTTGGAATTTAACAATTACTGACTATACTGACTTATTGTATTGAAGAATTTTGCTCCCAAACCTCATAACTTACATTGAACCTTTCACTCATCAATCAGTTTACCTATTAGTGAAAAATCCTATTAAAATACTTACTGTTGCTCTTGAGCTTTGTCTTTATGTACAGACAAAAACACATAATGTTGGCTTTAATTCATCCTAATTAGCCAACCTGCACGAAATATTTATGGCTAAAAAATGGCTCTGAGCGCTATGGGACTTAACATCTGAGGTCATCAGTCCCCTAGAACTTAGAACTACTTAAACCTAACTAACCTAAGGACATCACACACATCCATGCCCCAGGCAGGATTCGAACCTGCGACCGTGGAAATATTTATGAATTACATACCAGAGACTACCTTGTGACAGTTTATCTATTAGTGAAAGCTGTTCCAAAATCCCTACAGTAGTTCCTGAAATTAGTTTTCACATAACATACAGAAAAATGTGGCAGGGGATTGGAATATAGTTATGTGTATGCACCTGAAACTATAGCTCTATTTTTGCTAGAAGATTAGAAATACAAATTTAAAAGGTTGTCATGCTATGTGCCTGAAGACAAAGCATTAGTGTGCTGAAACTGACTGTCTAGGAAAACAAAAGGTAGTGATGGGGGAGTCTTTTGTCTGGATTGTTTGCTTTTGCAAAAGCTTCAACACTATTTTTTTCAGAATGGCCTTTCGTTGCTTTCTTCTTTTTGCTGTATTTAAGCTTCCAAC
The DNA here is from genome assembly GCF_023864345.2 of Schistocerca serialis cubense. Lineage (NCBI taxonomy): Eukaryota > Metazoa > Arthropoda > Insecta > Orthoptera > Acrididae > Schistocerca > Schistocerca serialis. The sequence continues at coordinate 144,328,760 of NC_064642.1, read as the reverse complement.
AAATGATTGCTTGTGTTGAGAAGCAGTAGCATTTTCCCACCACTGAACAGACTGCTTCTCCAATTTATTTTTCTTTTCACCCCAATTCCATAATCACAAAATCAGCAGATTATTGATTTCAACCTTTTGTGGCCATTCACATTTGTCTGACCCATACTTTACAATGCTACATATATAACCATCAAAGTACTTCATGTAGAAGTACAACCAAATATAGTTCTACTCACACATTAAGGGAAGGCTTTTGGCAAGCTCAAAACATGTTGACATGTTGTGTTTTCTTGTTGCTGTAATGCAGAATGTGGGCACTATGAACTGACAGTCAGTTGCTATCGTAAACAAAAAAGGATTATGACCACCAGAGGAGAAAGTGATAGGAACACCAATCCCCTCTGGCACTGTGAGTGTTGTAATCAAACTCCTTGTAGGCCAGGATTAGTCATTTCACTCATTTCAAAATAAGAAAGGAAAGCAACCAGTACTGGATACTGCGAAGTTGCTTGTATAGATTTCCAGTTTTTTAAAAGAGGTAGGTCAAGCCCGAACTCTACTGGTATCTGATGCAACCACAGTTCAAACCCCCACCACCTCAAACTGCCATGTTAAAGAATCTGCAATCACTGTTCAGCTAGCACCCAAATGTACGTGTTTCTCTATTCTAAGAATGATAGCTCCCATGGCCGAGTACTACACTGCATTACACAGTGTGTACAGAGACCATTTAACCACCCTTATTGAAGTGGCAACAGAGCATCGAGTGCACTGACATGCTGTTGCATTTGTGCAGTTTCTGTTTTGCATACACATTCTTAAGCATATTATCTTTGCAAATTGGGCTTTTCCAGATGATATTAAATACCACTAACCGACAAGTCATTACAGTTTCGATATTTCTATGCAAAAAATAGTTCACTGGATACAAATAACTATGAAATAACATTTCTTACAAAAATTTTGTTTTTGAATTTTGAATCAGAATTCACAGTTATTGCAAGGTGAGAATTTTTAGGTCTTATGTAATACATACTATAGATCCTCTTAAGTAGTAGCATGTAAGATGTAATAAACAAAATGTTGTATGCTAACTGAAACTGGTAGTGATTAAAGAAATTAATAAACATTGTCAATTATTTCTATAGGCTTAGTGATCCCCAACAGCCGCCTAGATGAGTAAATTCTTCAACTTTTTGGTGTAACAAAGTGATACTGGTGAAATTGGCTCCAACCCGCTGGGAGGCAGGGGGTGGGGGGGTAAGTGCGTGTATGTAACATTAAAGTGTGTGTTTTGTATCATTAAAAAAGTACAATAATCAAACAAAATGTGAAGCAACACATCTGTTACATCATCTTTGGCAAGACCATTAGGTTGCTTCTCCTATCAGAAAAGATGGTTATGTAAGTCATAGTCCTCCCCCCACGCCCACCCCCAAACAAGTAGTGCAATTATCACCACTAATAATGAATAGGTTGTGATGAGTATTTTTCTCCCAAAGTTTAAAACATTTAATATACAGCAGAAACTCACACCGTATTAATTTGAATTCATTTTCAGAAAATTCAAAATATGCAACGAGTGCCTTAAAAGAATGTGAACTACAGAACACTTTCAAATGAATACTATGGAGACTGACATTTCTCACCGTCTTTTTCTGTTTTTCAATTTTCTTCCAACACTGCCGGTTTTATTTTCATCTTCAGGACTTTGATTATTGTTTATATTGACTGGTGGCTCTGGTGTTTCAAATTCTTTTTGTTTTGTACTATTTGTAGGCTCAACTTCTTCTTCCTCTTCCATTCGTATACTGGTTGGCTCAGCATCCTGCTCAACTTGCTTTCGTGCATTTGTCATCTCCTTGTGAGTATCCTTCGTAACTTCCATTGTCTTCTCAAAAACACTGCAATTTTGAAAACACACAAAGTAACACGATTACTAAGCTGTTTTGCTAGAAGAGAGCGAATGCTTTAGTGTTTTACACCTAAGAATGAATAAGAGATACACTTAGTTTATGATCACTGAAATAGTTTGGAAGTCTCTTATTTATTCACACTTAACATGCACTAAACACAATGCTGTCAGGTAGATGTAGTTGATGGTAGCCAAAGAAGCCAGTAGGCATCAAGAACAGTCTATTACAATTTACCTACTCCCATCAACCGCCTTTTCAAATTATGTCTTCTTAGAGTTCTCAGTTTATCAGCGTCACAATGGCTTTGAACCCAATGTAAAGGAAACTGTGTAAGCCATCGTTTGTGTCACAAAAAAGGAAAGATAACAAACAAAATGAGAACCAAAGGAATAGCTTAAGTTCCTCATCCTGCCAGAAAAGGTGACTGTAAGAATAGTGTCATCTTTCTTTGAGCACATGAAAGAAATGGCTTTAAATCATGATACAAGTTTTGCAGCCTGACAAAGAAAACCATGAATGTAAGCCAATGTATACTCTACTGCTGATTTGTATGAAAACAGGGCATCAAGTTGATTTAAAGATACAACTACAATATGAATCTAATATCACGCCATATAACAAACAGAACTGACTGATAGACCTCAAATTTGGAATCCAACCGGTGCTGATGATTATGAGTAGGTTTTGATCAAAAACCCAATAGTATTTATTAAGTAGAACCATACATATACATACTTACAACTCATTTTATGACCATTCAAAATGAGCAATGAGTTCCTTCAAAGGATTCAAGGTACAGAATGCTTCAAAATGAATAATATAGTGACCAACAATTCTCACCGTCTTCTACGAGCACTCAATTTTCTGCCACTACTGCTAGTTTCATTTGCATCTTCTGGTGTTTTATTGACTGATGAAGCTGATGTTTCACATTCACTTTGTTTAGCATTATCTAGTGGCTCAACTTCTTGTTCATCTTCCCTTTCTATGTTTCTTGTTTTAGATTTCTTTTGTGGATTTGTAACCTCACTGCTAGTCAGCTTTACAACGTCCACCAACTTCTTCAAACCACTGAAATTTTAAAAATATGCAAGACAGCATAAAAACAAAGCTCTTTTCTAGAAGGGACCACAATATTTAGACAGTTTATACATAAGAAAAGTGTCACTTTTGGTTCATGATCACTGAAATAGTTACAAACTAGCAACTGGTCCCAGTTCACCTAGGCAGCACCAAGTATCTACAATCTGAGGACTTGGCTGGCGTATCGGTAATATAATACACACATCAAATTTTCTCATCAATCAGTCTATCTATCAGTGAAAATCCTATCAAAATCCCTGCAGTTGTTTCTGAGATTTGCCTTTATATACAGACACGAAACACAGTAATGGCATTAATTCATCGTACTTCAGCCAATTTCCAAAAAAATATTTATAAATTATATACTGCAGCCTTCCTCATGAATATTTACGTATTAGTAATCTGTCAAAATCTCTAAAGTAGTTCCTAAGATTAGCCTTCACATGGACATAAAATGTGGCAAGGGACAGCCATCAATATCAATTATTTACATAGATTTAGTTACTCCCAACAGCCATCTAACCAAGTAATTTCTTAGGCTTTTTGGTGTAAGGAATTGGTAACGGCTCTGACGCCTATGTAAAGAAAAGTGTGTAATATGTTTCTGCATCATGACAACAGTACAACAGTCAAACAAAATCTGAAGCAACACATGTCACACCATTAGCTGGATCCCTGGGTTGTTCCTCCTATTGGAATAAATGGCTATGAATATAGCAGTCCCCCTCTTCACTCTCGCTCTATGTAAAACAAGTGTTTACCACCAACGTGGGAGTTTTGCAATGTAGCACCAAATTTGTAAATGGATAGTTATGTAAACACTTATAGTTATGTAAACACTAATAGCCTTCTATGAAAATGAAACAAACTTAACATGTTTGGATGACTCAAAGATACAACCTCGCAACAAACTAAATAAATGTTTGTTGTCATTCACAATTGTGGAATGACCACCATTGGTAATGAGTAGGTTGTGAAGAGTATTTCTCTCCCAAACCCCATAATGATAATTGTAAAGTAGAAACTTACACTGTATTACTTTAAAATCATTTTCTTAAAAATTCAAAAGATACAATGATTGCCTTCGAAGAATGTATACTTCAGAATGTTTCCAAAAGAATATTATGAGGACTAACAGTTCTCACCGTCTTTTACCAGTCCTCAATTTTCTTCTCCTACTGCTGGTTTTATTTACATCTACAGGACTTTGATTGTTGTTTTTATGGACTGGAGTGTCTGGTCTTGCCCTCTTTTTTTGTTTTACTCTCTCTGGCTGTTCAACATCCTGTTCTTCTTCCATTTGGAGATCTGTTGGCTCAGCATCCTGTTCAGCTTCCTTTTGTGGATTTGTCAGCTCAGTACGAGCTTCCTTTAGGACATCCATCATCTTTTCCAAAACCCTGTAATTTTAAAATATGCAATACAATATAAATACTAAGATCATTTGGTAGAAGAGAACACTGTCTGCAGAGTTTTTTCACCCTGGGAAGAAAAAGAGATTGTCATAGTTTTGATCATTAATAAGTTTGAAATCCAGTTAATGATCACTAAAATAAATTGAAATAACATGTTAGATGAACTAAAAGGCAATGTTGTCTTTTAGCTGAAATGGGTTGTGCTTTGGAACAACGTATTTTTTCAGTACTCTTTAAACCACTCTGTATAAGAAAAATATTTTAAAAACCAGAGATTTAGTTTTATCAAAGACGTCAAACTTCTTGAGAATTTTGTAGAACTGCTAATCTACGTTGTTTTTAACAAGCAAACGTGTAACTTCACTTGTCTGATAAATGTTCCTGTACCGTTTTTCTTGTGGGGCTTGAAGAGATTGATTGTAAGTCTTATGCACTCCAGTTCGGTGGCAATAATTACTCTATTCCTTATAATTAATTCTGTGTAATTGCTGTACAACCAATTACTTTCCTTGTTTCCACTGTTATGAATAGAATTTTCATTGTATTCGTATGATATTCACAGGCCCTTGGTGTGAAATCAGAAGTGGACTGTTCAATGATAAAACGACACAACACTTTTTGTTTCTGTGGTTAGCTCTTCATTAATCAACACAGAACCCTTCCCCTTCCAAGATTAATTTGCCTATCATTTTCTTTATCTTCCATAATCTTCAGTGTAAGATTGTTATCAACTGATCAGTCACATGTCATCATACAATGATGCAACCCAACATGTTCATTGGCCTGATGTGCATCCGTATTTTTCTTACTGATGGTGGTAATTTAAATGTCTATAATTTCCATTTTTCAGAATTATCAACCTAATTTGCACCTCATGGCCCTTTCATAAAAGGATTTTTTCCCATCATCATTGGGATGTACTTTCTTTCTGCGATAATTAACTTATACGAAGTAATATTTTTATTCACTATACTTTATGTATTGTCACTTACTAAGAAACTTCTCACTGAAATATCTCAATACATCTCGTACCCAGTGCCCCCCCCCCCCCCCCCAAAAAAAAAGAAGAAGAAAAGAAAAAACGAAAAAAAAAAAAAATGTTACCTTTAATAAAAATTGTGTGGTTTCTCTGTTGCACGTTCAATGACCAACATTGGAGAGGAATAACAAATGAATATTTAGATGAAACAATGGAAAATCCACATTAATATTTAGATGACATATATCAAGAACAACGATAAATAGAAATAAAGATAACATAATTCTATTGCTGGCATTTGCATCTCACGATTTTTTCGCTTCTATTTGCATGTTATGATTTTTCGAACATTGCAATAAATGGTTAATGATCCATATTTGGTCATTACAAGTTTTAATTTGCAAAAGATTTCAAACTGAAAATTTCACCATTTTAAAAACAGACTGAAGATGCTGTTCTGTTGTTTTATATAGTGGCATCCATCTTGTCATTTTGCGTATTAAGTTAACTCTGTTGCAAGTAATTTAGTTGACTTAATAATAGCCATTCTTGTTGTGTGGTATGACTAAATTTGGGAAGTTATTGAAGATGTATACCATGAATGATGTAGACACTGAACCTAAGGCTGATGGCGGTAGTGTTAATGATCCAACTATGCAGGCTGTGAATTCCGCCACCTCTGAACACGAATTGGATGCACAATTTCAATCTGATGAGGAAGTTCAGCTAGCTAGTAAAACTACTGATCCATTTACAGAGATGTTTGAAAAATTACCCATTATGACGAACGCTAATTTTGACTGAGTAGGATGGGAGGTGGCCAGTCAAATTAACACTGCTCTTGGTCTTGTTGCTACAGAACAAATGTCACAGATTAAGATGGAGATATCCAATTTAAAACAAGCAAACAAAGAAATACTGGAAATGGTTAAAAAGCTAACAGATGACATCAGTGTATTAAAAACGGCTCAAGTTCTGTTAGAAACTAATGTCAAACAGCTGACTGAGCAATTTAATGATTTGGCCACTAAACTGCAATGCAAAATTAATGAAACCCTGGCTGCACAAGGAACGAAGTTTCCAGAAGAATTTAACAGATGGATAAATGAAAAGGATTCTCTGATTGCCGGAAAATTTGAGACAGATGTTCTTGCAGTGGTACAGTCTGTTAGTACAGAAGTCTCACTAGAACCAAGTACTTCAGGTGGAACTATCTGAGATCAGGGTAAACTGAAATTCAGTAAACTGCAAACAGCTGTTATGTGATGATTTATTAACAATCTGTTTCGCTGGGTTAAAGCAGCGTCTACAGGTTGTTAGCAATGTCACATAGATAAAGATGTGGAGACGCCCCCAACGTTCATTGTCACGTATTCAAACTCTATGAAGAGGGGAATTAATCAACAAATAATAAGTGGCAGATCATTGGGGTGAAGAGAGCAGCAGATGAGGCACCTGTATTTGATCATCACAAGGGTAAAGCATTGGAGGTGGTCAGCTGTATACAACTGCAGCTGCAGCGAATAGGACAGAGGATGAGGCACCTGTAGTTGGTTATCGCGAGGTTAAAGCATATGTCTCATCCCCAGCACTATTCGCACCAATGCTCTGCTATTTATTATTTGCTGAGACTTCCTCTATTCATGGGGTTTGATTATGTGACAGGTTGGGGGTGTCTCCTTTATTAATGTGACACAACTAACAATCTGAAGATGCTGTTTTAACACAGCGAAACCATTCGTTAGTAAATCATAACTCTTTGCAGTTTATTCAAGTTCAATTTCACACGAATTTCAATGGCTATAGTTGCCATATTATAAAGTTGTATGTATCTGAGACCAATTAGGGCACATAAAGTGTCTATTAATGTAAGGCCTTCCTGAGTGCAACTACTCAAGTCACTGACCTGCATCACAAACTTATAGCAAGGAAAGCCACAATGCATGATCTGTCATAGAGTCTTTCATGATGACGTAGGGCAAGTTAGCCCGCACACCAAATATTAATCTGAAATGGTGGGCGCAGCACCTATTTTGATGGCAGTGCTATTAGAAGAAAATCTATGGCTTTGTCAATTTCAAATCTCCTCTCTAGAGAAAATGCCACCCCATCCTGTGGCTTTTTAAAAGCTTTTAGAGGGGTCCTACCCAAGACCTGGAATGTGAAACATATTTCATTAAATTTCACAAAGACATTTGCTAAAATGTGTGAAAACTTAAGAATGATTTTATAAACAACAAAAAGCGTAAACTCATTCACAGAATTTCACTATGTAACTTTTCATCTATCACATAATTGTGTGTTTATACACTCCTGGAAATGGAAAAAAGAACACATTGACACCGGTGTGTCAGACCCACCATACTTGCTCCGGACACTGCGAGAGGGCTGTACAAGCAATGATCACACGCACGGCACAGCGGACACACCAGGAACCGCGGTGTTGGCCGTCGAATGGCGCTAGCTGCGCAGCATTTGTGCACTGCCGCCGTCAGTGTCAGCCAGTTTGCCGTGGCATACGGAGCTCCATCGCAGTCTTTAACACTGGTAGCATGCCGCGACAGCGTGGACGTGAACCGTATGTGCAGTTGACGGACTTTGAGCGAGGGTGTATAGTGGGCATGCGGGAGGCCGGGTGGACGTACCGCCGAATTGCTCAACACGTGGGGCGTGAGGTCTCCACAGTACATCGATGTTGTCGCCAGTGGTCGGCGGAAGGTGCACGTGCCCGTCGATCTGGGACCGGACCGCAGCGATGCACGGATGCACGCCAAGACCGTAGGATCCTACGCAGTGCCGTAGGGGACCGCACCGCCACTTCCCAGCAAATTAGGGACACTGTTGCTCCTGGGGTATCGGCGAGGACCATTCGCAACCGTCTCCATGAAGCTGGGCTACGGTCCCGCACACCGTTAGGCCGTCTTCCGCTCACGCCCCAACACCGTGCAGCCCGCCTCCAGTGGTGTCGCGACAGGCGTGAATGGAGGGACGAATGGAGACGTGTCGTCTTCAGCGATGAGAGTCGCTTCTGCCTTGGTGCCAATGATGGTCGTATGCGTGTTTGGCGCCTTGCAGGTGAGCGCCACAATCAGGACTGCATACGACCGAGGTACACAGGGCCAACACCCGGCATCATGGTGTGGGGAGCGATCTCCTACACTGGCCGTACACCACTGGTGATCGTCGAGGGGACACTGAATAGTGCACGGTACATCCAAACCGTCATCGAACCCATCGTTCTACCATTCCTAGACCGGCAAGGGAACTTGCTGTTCCAACAGGACAATGCACGTCCGCATGTATCCCGTGCCACCCAACGTGCTCTAGAAGGTGTAAGTCAACTACCCTGGCCAGCAAGATCTCCGGATCTGTCCCCCATTGAGCATGTTTGGGACTGGATGAAGCGTCGTCTCACGCGGTCTGCACGTCCAGCACGAACGCTGGTCCAACTGAGGCGCCAGGTGGAAATGGCATGGCAAGCCATTCCACAGGACTACATCCAGCATCTCTACGATCGTCTCCATGGGAGAATAGCAGCCTGCATTGCTGCGAAAGGTGGATATACACTGTACTAGTGCCGACATTGTGCATGCTCTGTTGCCTGTGTCTATGTGCCTGTGGTTCTGTCAGTGTGATCATGTGATGTATCTGACCCCAGGAATGTGTCAATAAAGTTTCCCCTTCCTGGGACAATGAATTCACGGTGTTCTTATTTCAATTTCCAGGAGTGTATGTACACCACCAGTTTCTGAAAAACCCCGCACAGTGTAGAATTTCCCTTAACCCTCCCAAACTGTGTGTAGGCAACCTTTTTAAGAACTAACCTCTAAATTTTTGAGCCCAAAGTTAAATGGATAACGTGAAAATTATGGCCTTAGACTCTGTTGAAGAGGAGAATTGGCACAAAATTTCATTCTAACATTATGTGACTGCAGTAGTTTGTTGGTTATGATTTTGAGCTGGTTGCTAAATTCTTTGTGGATATGTACTAAAAGTCTACAACTTAACATAAGTGAAGGGGTCAAACAGAAACACAGCTTAAATTCAGTACTAATGCTTTTTCATAAACACCTTTATAGGATCAAAATATAAGATAAATAATCAAAAACCTATGACAATTATATCCATCCTAATTTGCATGAAGATTAAATGGAAAGCAGCACCACTCTCACATCAGTTAAATTAAATCTTTTCCTCTTAATAATTTACTCTCTTCCAAAGTTCACCGATAATTGACAACTACGTAATCTTGTAATTCCTGATTGGAACAGTGACTGGAAGTCAGTGACTAAAACTCAGAAGTCCACACATTCATTACCAGTGGAAAAGGAGATGAGACAGATGATTGTCCTACATTCCACAAGTGGGAAATCAAATTGAACTATTCTGCTGATGCTGTGACTTATGCTTACCATAAGTACGACTGTGCTGTGCTGAGCCACGCATTGCAGATGTGCTTGCCCCTTTGTGAAGAGTCATTAGCACCTTTGTGGGTCTCTAAGATGTGGCTGCAACTACTGCACCGCTACGCCAAGTCAATTAGCACACCAAGGCATTCCAGTCTGAATTCAATATGTGCACTCTTGTGTCCTACCCCGATCTGCTTCCCTTGCAGCATTCACTCACGCCCTGCCTCTCCCCCTTCACCACAAAGGTACCAGTTGCCAATCACAAAACTGCTATCCAATCACAAGGACTCCATCTGACAGAGAATTCCACAAAAATAGCGCACCTTCTTCAGCCTCCAATGACAAAATGCAACCCTCTTCTACTACCAAGAAGTATTCATTTCGGTCCTGTGATATGACATCACACATCTTTATAACACCTGAAAGTTCTCCCGTCAATGTTCATAGCCTCACAACAGGGTTCAAGAAATTCAGAGAGGATCACTACAAGGCTAGAGTTTGTTTCCCGTGGTCCTTGCTCTCTACAAGCAGCAGATACATATCTTCAAAATAAGTCATAAAACACGGAGAAGCACCCCCAACTCCTGCACTTGGCACCATACTGCTCTCTTACTGGACATTAGCCACCAGCAGTCATGTGGGATGACAATGCCTGCCGCCCCTTGTTGGTTCCAGGTTGACCTCACTTCCCAGAGAGATAAGACATGAGGACTTACATCCCTCGCTAGAGTTTTTTCTGACTCTTGTTCCCGTGAGCTACACCCAAATGGGGAAGGAGAGAACTTATAAGCCATATAGAGCAATTCATTTCTAAATTCTCGTCCAATGCTGAAATTTTAAGACACACAGAGAAATTCATTTCTAAATTCTCGTCCAATGCTGAAATTATGTGAACGTTGTGCCAACACAAACATGCATGACATAACAGCACCTGTCAAAATCAATTTCAAACAACTATTGTCACTGCAAATTTCCAACAAATTCTGTCTCACCCATGATTTAGGATTTCTGTTAAAACTGTTATGGTATATCAGATTGAAAGTTATTATGACTGAATGATGTGACTGAAAGCATGAAGTGTAGGTTGTTTACGCCATAACTTCCAGCATTCAAGGGGGCGATGAAACATTACATTTTTAAGTACCCTTTAAACCACTCTGTACAACAAAAACATACAGAAAACCAGAGATTTATTTTTGTCAAAGATGTCAAACTTCTTGTGAATTTTGTACAACTGCTATTCTGTGTTGTTTTAACGAGTGAATTTGTAACTTCATTGGTCCGATAAACACTCTTGTACCCTTTTCTTGTGGGAGCTCAAAGATACTGGATGTCAATGTTGTGTACTCATGTTTTCTGACAACAATTAACTCATTCATTATACATAATTGTCATTACTGCAAAACCAATTATCTTCCTCATTTCATTGTCATGAATATAATTTTCGTTGCATTTGTGTAACTTTCATCGGCAGACAGAACCCTTCTGAGATTAAATATGCCAATCGTTTCATTATCTTACATAATTTTCCATGTACACTGATTGTCACACATCACTGAACAATGACACCACCCAATATGCTCACTGGTCTGATGTACCCCACATTTTTCTTACTAAAGGGGGTATATTTAAATATCTATAATTTTTCAGAATTATCAACTTACCTGCACCTTACAGTGTTCTGTAAAAGAAATTTTTTTCCACCAACACTGAGATGTAAGCTTGTCACTAAAATTAAATTATGTGAAGTCCAATGAAAAATTTTTTTTGTATTGTTGCTTGTTGAGAAACTTTTCATTGAAATACATCAGTATCCTTTTCTCTCACATTTCTGTGCCTTTTTAACACATTTGTGCATATTTCTGTGTGGTGTCATGCAGTTTCACATATTTTTATGTATTTTACGTATATGGACATCTTCATCCATCTTTGCGCTTATCCAGTTCCTTTCACCACCATCAACAACTATTTTGCCCATTTCTGCATCATTCCCATTTCCTTTACACCATTCTTGCCACAATGGACCTTTGATCCATCTTTCTGCATCAATTCAGAAAAGTATCCCTTTCCCTGGCTAAAACCCAGTCCAACATCCTGTTTCTCAAATGCTGCCTAAACCATGGAATCCCCCAACCATGCTGACAGTAAGGATTCTTTTCTCTGGATCCCTCCTTTCATAATGACTTACACCTTTTCAGATTCCACCAATTCCTGGCTCCCACAAACCTGGTACTTCAAAAACACACTTCCATGGCACAGGGATCCCACAACCACCTCTGCTCCCTCTGTAAGATACTACTATTCTGCAGTCCCTGCCCCATGCATCACATCTCTGAAACTGAATTCCTTGCTTCCAGACACCACCTCTATAAGTTATTCAACCTGCTAACATTCTAGTACTGTCTCAGGACACCACTATCCAATTCCTATTGTACCCACAGCGTTCCTGCTCGTCGTCCCCCCCCCCCCCCCCCCCCCCAAATAGCTGGTAAACCCTGCCTAGCTGACCTTTTCAACTTGCCACATCCCAAAAACTCTCCACCAAATCCAGAGCCAAAACATTCCTGTAAAACAGTTGTTAACCTTTCCATCCAAACCCTCAGCTCCACAGAAGTTTCAGTCCTGTCCAAAGGTCTCACCTTTAGCCATACACCCAAATTTAATAATGTTAGACTTCTCAAAGACCTATTCTCCTTTTCCCGATCTCTGCAATGGAAGCACTTCTTTGCTGCCAATCCCTCCACCCAAAACCATCCTAATTCCAACATTGAACCCTGCCTCTTCCAGTTCATACCACCATCCAACTGTGATCCTCCCCCTCTGCCACCTAACCACCTGCTGGTCACCTTCCAGGAATTCCTTACCCTCAATTTGGCCTCACCATCCTTACCCAGATTCCTTCCTCAGAATACTGTGACCTTCCAGTGAAAGAAAGAACAGCCATACACAAACAAAAAACAAATCCTGACTGATCATCCTACCTGCAGACAAAAGGTTCCACTACAGTTGTTATGAATTGCAGTGACTGCCTGGCAGAAGGCCTCTGTCAATTATCTGGTTTCTGGTTCTTTCAACCCCCCCCCCCCCCCCCCCCAAGCCAATTACCTGACTCCTCCACCAATAAACTCTGCCACAATGATCCCATCCCAGAAGTCCAACACAACCTCCAATCCCTGCTTTAAGCCTTAGGTCCTTCCCAGAACATTTCCCTCTTCAACCCTTTGACACCCCACATATCCATCTACATGCTCTCCAAAATCCGTAAACCCAACAATCCTTGATGACCTATTGTGGCTGGTTATTGTGTCCCCACTGAAATAATTCCACAACCTCCTCCCCTTTCTCATCTCCCACCTTGTTTATTTGCAGCCCTCTGCCAATGCATCCGCCCATCTTTCCCCGCTACTCTCCTTTTTTGCTCCTTTTTCCCCACCTTCCTGTCCCACTATCTCCTGATGCTACACCTGCTGGCATTCTAGTCCCTGCACACTCTACCAGACAGCATTCATCTTTCTCTGTAGCCATACACTACTATCCCTTCCCCTTCCCCACCCCCTCCAGATTGGTGCTTGCATCTTACATGACAGTTGCATTCTGGACTGAGATGCTGGAGTTGCCAGTTGTTTGTGCGTGAGGTGTGCTTGCTTGTGTGTGCAAATGGTGTGTGTCTCTCTTTACTGATAAAGGCTGTTGCTGAAAGCTCTAAGTAAGTGTCTTTTAAGTGTGCCTGTCTGCAACTTAATGTCTCTTCTTTACAGTAAGTAGCATCTGTATTTTCCTACATTTTTAGTATCCAAGAAAGGCATATGTCAGGTTAAAGAAGTTTATAACCATTAAGGTCAATCTATTTCTACTGATTCAGCTACTCTTATCAGGTACCTAGTCCAGTGTCTTCTCAGATTTGTTGGTTTAACAAAGTCAAAATGGCTTTGACTCCAGCATAACACTAGCCTGTGATGGTTCTGTTTTGTAACTTTTAATGATTGATTCCTATGTATCTTGGTGCACTGAACTTAAAAGTGACCTTAGTTCTGTTCCATAACATCAGAATTGTTTTGCAAATTGCAGTTTGCCAAATGTAGTATATATCAAAAAATATCACAAACATGAGGCTTAATGACTGAGTGTAACAGGTTTGGTTCATATAAAGAGTATTATTTTGTGACTTACAATAGGAAATAACAAAATACAATAAAGAAAATATGAAACTCGTGATTCTAGTCCTTGCGTCAACATCTCTTTGGACCAGCCATGCTCTATTTCAGGACTTTCTGTGCATGTGCTCCTCTGGGATCATCTCTGTGCAAGATCCAGCAACAGGCCACTATCATTGTAGCATTCCATCTTCCTTGGTAACACTTTTCAATGTCTTTGATATCATGATGGAATCTCTCACCCATCTCTTCACAAACAGCATCCAGATACTCAGGAATGTAGTCGAAATGCGAACAATGGAAATGAATATTCAAAGTTGTAGAACAGCCTAAATTTTGGTACTTATGGAGCATAGCCTCAATAACAGACTTGAAATTTTGATCCTTTTTGTTGCACATACACTTGGTTACTGTGTCTCTACAGGTGACCCAGGCTTCTCTTCCAATAACTTCAATTTTTATTTTTTTATTTTTTTATTCCCCCTCCCCCAACGTCCAGACCCTTAAGACATCATCTGTTAGTTTTGCGGTTGATAAGGCTGGGAATTTTTTAGAAATATACTGAAAACCTTTACCACCTTTTGGTAAGGTTTTCACAAAACTGCTTCACCAAGCCTAATTCAATATATAGAGGTGGAAGGAGAACTTTTGTCAACTCAATGAGAGGTTTCTGGAACACATTTTTTATTGCAGGTTCCAATGAAGCTTGTTGTGATCAATCTTTCTTTTTCAATGATTTTCCCTGTCATTGCCATCCCACTCATATAAGAAAACAGGAAACTTGGTGTAAATGCATTGCTATCCATCAATATTACTTTGAGATCAACACACATGATCCACTTATGAGGGTGGTTTGAAAAGTTCTCGTAATGGAACAGAAAAAAAGTACTTACAACCCCCTAAACTTTTTTCTATTTTTCAATGTAGTCTCCTTGTAGATTAATACACTTGGTCCAACGATGTTCCAGTGCCTTGATCCCATTTCAAAAATGAGTTTCCTCCAGGCCTACAAAATAGTTGTCAACTCCGACTATCAATTCTTCGTCTGAAGTGAATCTTCATCCACCAAGAAAAATTTTCAGTTTTGGGAAAAGATGGAAGTCTGGTGGAGCAATGTCAGGTGAATAAGGTGGTTGCCATGGCAACGGCACGTGTGCAAGTGCACGTCAAGAGTCGTGGCACCCATCTTGCAGATAATGTTTTCATTTCTAATTTTTAGTTAAAATGTGATATACATTTCAGATTACATCTGTCAAGAGTGAGCAATTTCATGCACTTTCAATCGGTGATCCTCCATGACCATTTTGTGCACTTTTGCAATGATTTCTGGAGTAGTGACACATCTTGGTCCACCACTGCACAGATCATCATCTAAGCTCTCCCGACCAAATTTAAATTCATTTGTCTTCTTGGCAATAGTTGAATATGAAGGAGCAGAGCCCCCAGTGTATTCTGGAAATTGGCATGAATGTCCTTTGCTTTCATATCTTTCTCTACGAAGTGATTAATCTCTACTCGAATCTCCATTTTTTCCATCTTTGCAAATCACTATGCGGGAACAACAACAGAGCCACATCAACGCCACAGCTCCCTTCCAAGAGCACTGACATGGCACATGTTTACAGGCAACAATAAAATGAATATCACGTGAACAACTCATCGGGCTAGCATTGACCTCAAGTGGCGATTCCGAGAACTTTTCAAACCACCCTCATCTGACCATCGTACTCAATTTTCGAGATAACAAATTGTAAATTGTCGTATTGTTAAGTGTACAGAATGCCTTATAGGTGTTGACATGCACCTGTTTCTGTTATGAAGCACAGCAACTTTAAAGCTTCGCTTCAACGAATCAATTAATAGTCTCCAATCAGTGCTATCAAACAGAGTTTTAAACAGTCCACACACATAGCTGCAGAATACTAAGTCTCCTTCTGCCAAAAAGTATGGAATAAAACTTTTTCTCTGTACATGAAGCACGAAAATGAAGTGCAAGAAGCAAGAAAATTCTAATCTTTAAGCCTTGAATCGAGCAATATCAAAACATTCAGTTCAGTTTGTGTAAATGATTGGGGTGGAGAATTGCCAGGTTCGTACTACTCTTCGTTATCTTCAGTTTCTTCACTTGATTCAATTCCTGAATCATCTACTTCAATTTAGCATTCTGGTTGCATAGAATGATGTTACACGTCTTTTTTGCTTTGACACCATTAACTCACCACAAATGAAACAAAACAAATCCGCAGACTTTTTACAGCTTCTTGACACTGTGTCAACACTGACAGTTGAGGTGTAGAACACATTTAATGATGAGAGTGCTGCCATCTGCCAGTTTATGATGTCAATTATTTGTTTCCAGCGTAAGCCAACAAATGGAAGCCTTTCCTATTTATTTAAATCTCATAGTACATCTTAGATTTTTGATTTTTTTTATATATAACACATTTTGATAATTTTCAGTAGGAAAAATTAGTCTAAATTCCTACTGAAAACATATCACAGTTGTTTCATTGGTGTCACAGAGTGGGAGGATTTGTATAACATTCTGAGAAACTGTGATTTGCAAAAAAATTCTGACATGATGGAAAAAAAACTAAGGTCTTTATGGATTCAGTGCACAAAAATACACAGGAATCCATCATCATAACTTCAAAAACATCATACAACTGAAAAATGCAGGCCTGTGTAACGTATGTGTAGTTGTATTTCATATGAAAACAGGCCAACAGTCAAACAAAATTTAGTATTATTACAATATTACGAAAAGGATAGATTGCCATTCACTAAAAGTCGAGATGTTGAGCCTTAGATACGAAGGTGGGGTGGGGGGGGGTGGGGGGTGGGGGGAGAAGACTGCCAAATAAGTAAGCTTTCATGCAAAAAGGCCTTCACTGGAATTAGACAACATATACCTACACATTCATAGAAAAACACACACACACACACACACACACACACACACACACACCCACACACACACATTGTCAAAAGCTTCCTTGTTTTACAGTCTTTTTGTTGTGCCTATCTGCAACTTTGCATCTCCACCACATGGTAAGTAGCTATCTATCCTTTTCATAATACTGTCATTATTTCAGCCTGGGTTTTCCATTGTTTAAAATTCGGTATTATGTTATTTTTATTCCACAAGATACTTTTGCAGAAGAGCTTCTGTAAAGTTTGGAAGGTAGGAGACGAGGCACTGGCAGAAGTAGAGTTGTGAGGACGGGGCATGAGTCGTGCTTGGGTAGCTCAGATGGTAGAGCACTTGCCCGCGAAAGGCAAAGGTCCCGAGTCCGAGTCTCGGTCCGGCACACAGTTTTAATCTGCCAGGAAGTTTCATATCAGCGCACACTCCGCTCCAGAGTGAAAATCTCATTCAAGATGTAGAATGTTAATAAGATTTCTTGTACTTAAGAAGCTTTAAGAGTTTTCACATAAAAAATTCAGAGCATTACTTTTCAGCACACCATCATACTAACAAATTCAGGTGGGTGATAGAAAAACGTAAAAGCCAAGAAGATACACAAGGACACAAATGAGTCAAGTTCATTGTTAATAGAATGAAATTTCACTTACGTATCATCAGTTTCCATATCTGCTTCCTTGGAAATCTGTGCATGGTAACTGACTACTGCAGACTCTGCACTGTTAAGCGCACTCTTCAGGCTTTCAACTGACACATACCTCCGGTAGCGTACAAAAAGGAGCAGTAACCCTAACGCTGCTAGTAGCTTTGAAGAATCCTGCACAATAATAAAATTGAATAAAAGTATATTTTATACATATCTACCCCAAGAAGAGATGTGTTTGGAAAGTAAGGTTATGACATATTTCATCAACAGATAAATGCCTACTTACTCAAGAAAAGTACTTGGCATATACACAAGTATACTACCATACTACACAGGTATACTGCTGTGTTTCATGTGACCATCATTGCACTTCAAGCTTCTGTATGCTCGTGGCACACGTTCCTATTGGCTATCAACCTCCTTTGTTGAAAGTGTTTTCCTTCAAAATGGTGAAAAGGAAGAAGTTACTCTTCACTATGTCATGACTATGGAATTGGTCTCTGGTCAAGAAAAGTCAAACAGCTGCCATAGCATCACCTGCATTTTCAATTCCATTAAGTGGTGGGCTACCCAGGTTTCATCCCATTTCATAACAGAGTAAGAATTCTTCACCTGCTCCACTCAATCACCCCAAATGAAATTTCTTTTGCAATTTTCAGCTGACCCTTTTGTTGCTGCAGGTGCCTTAAAAAAGACACAGTGCCAGAGCTTTCCCCAGGTGCTGTAGACAACTTGATGTACACCGTCCGTGTTTTTCAAAGTACTGTAGATACATGTAATTATGGTACAGATAGGCCCTATAAGTGACAAGACACATTTAGAAGCGGTGTTACTCAGTTACCTGTGGGATGTAGATGCCATAACACATTCAACACATATCATGCGGCTTTCTTGCATAATGCCCGACTTCTGGCTGTGTTTCTGCCCTATTTACCCAGTGGCTCTTCAGAGTTTCAGTTGTTTAGCTGGAATATGTGGGGGCATTTGTTCTTGGGGTCTCCTTTTGACATTTTTGGTTTCTCTTTAAGTTTCTGGCTATTCTTCAGAACTGGCATTATTGCACAGTGGCAAATATCATAGCAATAACTAGCTTAGAAACCCAGCATTGCCTGAGTATTTGTTTAGAGCTGTGCCCCGGACTTTCTATGTGTGGAATTTATTTCTGACTTTGTATTCAATGTTTGGGATACTACGATTGGGAATATGAATGAAGAACTTATTTGCTTAATTATCACAGGGGAGAGCCATGGAGAACTGGCTGTGTGAAAAGAAACTGACACCAAGGTCCACACCCGTAACACACAGCCTCTGGCCTTGTTTATGGTCACGGCAGAACATAAACTCACTACGAATTTTACACGTTTAAAGTGAAATGGTAAACTGTCAGGAATAAGCAGAATGTGGGGTATAAAAACTCGCTAGCCTGTGCCACTTCCCATCAACATTTGCACTTCTGTACTGTTATGATGGAGAGAAGTGATGTTCTCGAGATGCAGCAAGTCTCGCTTCATTGTATAATTGAGACCACATTGTCGAGGTCTTTTAGCCATTCTGGTTTATTCAGAAAGACTGTTCCCTAGGCATTTTTATTTGTAAACAAAATGATAGCAAAATGTAGTGAGTAGGCAACCACATCACAAAGCAAACTTAATAAATTCATTTTACCTAGCAAAGAATATAACAAAAATCTACTGAAAGAAGCAAAGTAGTGCCATTAAGTTTTTAACACACAAATTGAAATCAGTATATCTGTATACTCTAGCCAAGTAAATTCAGTGCTAGCTTGTATTTGTAGGATAAGACTGTGGTGCTTAATTCTCTCACTGACATAAACTTACGAAAATACTTCTGGCCTTGAGGCAAAAAAGACTTCCTTGGAAAGGAAGTCAAATGTAAATAAAACCTATCACAATTAGCACAGCAACACTGCCTTGTTTTTAATGCACAATGTAAAATTGGTAAATCCCGGTATTCCAGTCAAGTAAATTTGCCGTTAGTTTGTATTCACAAAGATAATATTACAGCGCTTAATTCTGTCACTGGCGTAAATTTCCAAAAACACCTCTGTCATTGAGTTAAAAAAAACTAACAGTGCCATCTATTGGTTCTTTTGTGTGCTATGTGGTGATGACTGAACTTCCTAACTATTAAGCTGAGCAGACGAAGTTAAAATAAAACTTTAAATTATATATGTTGCCCCATGCGAAGCTCAAGTTATCCACGAAAATTTGTCTAGTAGTTTTGGATATTAGCATGTTCAGACAAACAGACGGCTGCAATAATTTTAGATAAACTTTAAATCATGATATATTTGTTTCCATGATCCAATTTTGATGAAGTAAAGCCTATACATTACCCCAAGCTACGCTCAAATTACTAGTAAAACACTATGAAAACTCGTCTAGTAGTTTAGGAGATTATAAAGTAATTGGATAGCCAAAAAATCTACTCACCAACCGGCAGCAGGAGACCACATATATAAAAAAAGGTTTCAGGTATGCAAACTTTCTTCTGGCAGAAGACTTGAACCCTAAGGAAAAGGAGTGAAGGAAAAGGGCTGGAGAGGTTTAGGACTAGCCCACTGGCTCCGGAATCTTGCATACCTAAAAGAGTTTTTTGTATGTGTGTTCTCCTGGTGAGTAGATTTTTTCTTTTTACTATCCAACTACATTATATTGTCAAAAATTGGTTATTTTCATTGTTATATTAGTTTAGGAGATTAGCATGTTCAAACAGACAGACATGAAGGTTTTATGGCTTTATTATTAGTATTGATATAGATGACAGTAAGATGGACATTTTTGTGTCACAAAATGTGATGACCTTTACAAAATCTGAAGGTGATATTCTCTATAGCCTACAGCACATCATTCTTTCCTTCCTCAAGAAGTTGTATTAATTCTTCAGAATTGAAGAGATGGTGAAACTTTCGAAAAAGGAGCAGCTTAGCAAAACGTTTATCTGAATCAATCTGCAGTGAATTTTATCTAGATCAGCAGTTTTTCAATGGCACAAGCCTATTTTAGTTAAAGGACTTTATCTTTGAAACAGCTTATTCCATGCACATCAAGTAGCTTGTGGGTGTAAGTCAATGACTAACAAAGTCTGAAGCCAGGAGGGTTATGGGAACGTTCTTATATTGCAGGGAGAATCCTCCCTGCACAATTATGAAAATCTGGTGTTGGTTGGAAGGATCCGGATGGCACAGGCTGTGAAGCAGTCTTTAAAATGAAGAACATTATGTTGGGTATCATGCTCAGCAACTATGTGGTCCAGATGTTCCTTGGCCACAGTTTGTCGGTGGCAATTCTTGTGGACAGACAGCTTGTTAGTCGTCGTGCAAATATAGAGCGCAGCACAGTGGTTGCAGCTTAGCTTGTAGATCATTGGCTAGTTTCACAAGTAGTCCTGCCTCTGATGGGATAGGTAAAGCTTGTGACTGGACTGGAGTAGGTGGTGATGGGAGGATGAATGGGACAGGTCTTGCATATAGGTCTATTACAGGGATATGAGCCATGAGGCAAGGGGTTGAGAGCATGGGTTATGTATGGATGGGTGAAGATATTGTGTAAGTTTGATGGGTGAGAAGGATAGTGGGTAGGACATTCCTCATTCCGGGGCACAACAAGAGGTACTCGGAACCCTGGCAGAGTATGTGATTCAGTTCCTCAAGCCCTGGGTGGTACCAAGTTACCAGAGGAATGTTCTTCTATGACTGGATGGGTGGGGGGGGGGGGGGGGGGGGGGGGGGGGAGACTTTGGGAGGTGAGGGCTGACTGGAGGGATAAGGCACAGGAGATCTGTTTCTGTACAAGACTGGGAGGGTAATTATGGTCTGTGAAGGCCTCAGTGAGACCCTTTGTAAATTTCGAGAGGGACTGCTCATCACTACAGATGTGACAGCCATAGATGGTAGGCTGTATGGAAAGGACTTCTCAGTACAGAATGGGTGGCAGCTGTCAAAGTGAAGGTATTGCTGGCGGCTAGTAGGATTCATATGGCCGGAGGTACTGATGTAACCATCTTTCAGGTGGAGATCGACATCGAAGAAGATGGCTTGTTGGATTGAGGTGGAACAGGTGAAGTGAATTGGAGAGAAGACGTTTAGGTTCTGGAGGAATGTGGATAGGGTGTCCTCACTTTCGATCCAGATCACGAAGATGTCATGAATGACTCTGAACCAGATGACGGGTTTGGGTGGTTAGAAAGGATTCCCCTACATGGTCCATGCACAGGTTGGCATAGGATGGTGTCATGCAGGTGCCCATCATCATGACCCAGATTTGTTTGTAGACAGTGCATTCAAAAGAGAAGTAATTGTTGGATGAAAATATAGTTGTGGCATGTAAGTAAATAACGGGTCAAGCGCCAAAAAATGAAAATTTGAGTTATAGGTGAAATTCCACTGTAACTCCAATGCCAATAACATCTATTCTGATACAAACGCCAGAACAGTGCAAACAGTATTTACAGCTGTCACAAAGTGGCATTCACATCTAACACCGACATTGATGTTCAAAGAACAAGTCATGCGCCCTCTGTTATCTGTTATTGTCTTGGCGCATACTTGCGTGAATTGTTGACAGTTGAAGTAGCTCTGTGGTTTGTTTGCAACAATAGGACACTGCTGAAGTAATTATTACAGATACATAATACACAATGTTGAAAAATCGAAAGGATAACTCCACCAAAACGGAGGAAGAGAGGTGAAGGTAGTGTTCAAACTGAAAGGAAGAAATTACGCAGTGAAGGAATGGAATATACTCGAAAAGACAGCACTGTGGTTCCAGCTAAAGAGGCTCCCAAGCACCAGGTAGGCCTTGATTGCCGTTTTAATTTTAATTACAAGGGTTGGAATCTGAATAAGTTATGTTCTAGTATTTTAATGCATTTAATTTGTTATTGAAACGAATTTCGTGTGGACAAAAATCATCTTTTTGATTATGAGGTTATAGTTAACTACTTCTCCATGAACCATGAACCATGGACCTTGACATTGGTGGGGAGGCTTGTGTGCCTCAGCGACACAGATGGCCATACCGTAGGTGCAACCACAATGGAGGGGTATCTGTTGAGAGGCCAGACAAACGTGTGGTTCCTGAGGAGGGGCAGCAGCCTTTTCAGTAGTTGCAGGGGCAACAGTCTGGATGATTGACTGACCTGGCCTTGCAACATTAACCAAAACGGCCTTGCTGTGCTGCTACTGCGAACGGCTGAAAGCAATGGGAAACTACGGCTGTAATTTTTCCCGAGGGGATGCAGTTTTACTGTATGGATAAATGATGATGGCGTCCTCTTGGGTAAAATATTCCGGCGGTAAAATAGTCCCCCATTCGGATCTCCGGGCGGGGACTACTCAGGAGGACGTCGTTATCAGGAAAAAGCAAACTGGCATTCAACGGATCGGAGTGTGGAATGTCAGATCCCTTAACCGGGCAGGTAGATTAGAAAATTTAAAAAGGGAAATGGATAGGTTAAAGTTAGATATAGTGGGAATTAGTGAAGTTCGGTGGCAGGAGGAACAAGACTTCTGGTCAGGTGAATACAGGGTTATAAATACAAAATCAAATAGGGGTATTGCAGGAGTAGGTTTAATAATGAATAAAAAAATAGGGGTGCGGGCAAGCTACTACAAACAGCATAGTGAACGCATTATTGTGGCCAAGATAGACACGAAGCCCACGCCTACTACAGTAGTACAAGTTTATATGTCAACTAGCTCTGCAGATGACGAAGAAATTAATGAAATGTATGGAGATAAAAGAAATTATTCAGGTAGTGAAGGGAGACAAAAATTTAATAGTCATGGGTGACTGGAATTCGAGAGTAGGAAAAGGGAGAGAAGGAAACATAGTAGGTGAATATGGATTGGGGCTAAGAAATGAAAGAGGAAGCCGCCTGGTAGAGTTTTGCACAGAGCATAACTTAATCATAGCTAACACTTGGTTCAAGAACCATGAAAGAAGGTTGTATACATGGAAGAATCCTGGAGATCAGATAGATTATATAATGGTAGGAGAGAAATTTGTGAACCAGGTTTAAATTGTAAGACATTTCCAGGGCCAGATGTGGACTCTGACCACAATCTGTTGGTTATGAACTGTAGATTAAAACTGAAGAAACTGCAAAAAGGTGGGAATTTAAGGAGATGGGACCTGGATAAACTGAAAGAACCAGAGGTTGTATAGAGTTTCAGGGAGAGGATAAGGGAACAATTGACAGGAATGGGGGAAAGAAGTACAGTAGAAGAAGAATGGGTAGCTCTGAGGGATGAAGTAGTGAAGGCAGCAGAGGATCAGAGAGAGAAAAAGACGAGGGCTAGTAGAACTCCTTGGGTAACAAAGGAAATATTGAACTTAATTGACGAAAGGAGAAAATATAAAAATGCAGTAAATGAAGCAGGCAAAAAGGAATACAGACGTCTGAAAAATGAGATCGACAGGAAGTGCAAAATGGCTAAGCAGGGATGGCTAGAGGACAAATGTAAGGATGTAGAGGCTTATCTCACTAGGGGTAAGATAGATATTGCTTACAGTAAAATTAAAGAGACCTTTGGAGAAAAGAGAACCACTTGCATGAATATCAAGAGCTCAGATGGAAACCCAGTTCTAAGCAAAGAAGGGAAAGCAGAAAGGTGGAAGGAGTATATAGAGGGTCTATACAAGGGCGATGTACTTGAGGACAATATTATGGCAATAGAAGAGGGTGTAGATGAAGATGAAATGGGAGATACGATACTGCGTGAAGAGTTTGACAGAGCACTGAAAGACCTGAGTCGAAACAAGGCCCCGGGAGTAGACAACATTCCATTAGAACTACTGATGGCCTTGGGAGAGTCAGTCCTGACAAAACTCTACCATCTGGTGAGCAAGATGTATGAGACAGGTGAAATACCCTCAGACTTCAAGAAGAATATAATAATTCCAATCCCAAAGAAAGAAAGTGTTGACAGATGTGAAAATTACCGAACTATCAGTTTAATAAGTCACAGCTGCAAAACAGTAACGCGAATTCTTTACAGACGAATGGAAAAACTGGTAGAAGCCAACGTCGGGGAAGATCAGTTTAGATTCCATAGAAATACTGGAACACGTGAGGCAATACTTACCTTACGACTTATCTAAGAAGAAAGATTAAGGAAAGGCAAACCTACATTTCTAGCATTTGTAGACTTAGAGAAAGCTTTTTGACAATGTTGACTGGAATACTCTCTTTCAAATTCTAAAGGTGGCAGGGGTAAAATACAGGGAGAGAAAGGCTATTTACAATTTGTACAGAAACCAGATGGCAGTTATAAGACTCGAGGGGCATGAAAGCGAAGCAGTGGTTGGGAAGGGAGTGAGACAGGGTTGTAGCCTCTCCCCAATGTTATTCAATCTGTATATTGAGCAAGCAGTAAAGGAAACAAAAGAAAAATTCGGAGTAGGTATTAAAAGCCATGGAGAAGAAATAAGAACTTTGAGGTTCGCCGATGACATTGTAATTCTATCAGAGACAGCAAAGGACTTGGAAGAGCAGTTGAACGGAATGGACGGTGTCTTGAAAGGAGGATATAAGATGAACATCAACAAAAGCAAAACGAGGATAATGGAATGTAGTAGAATTAAGTCGGGTGATGCTGAGGGAATTAGATTAGGAAATGAGAAACTTAAAGTAGTAAAGGAGTTTTGCTATTTGGGGAGCAAAATAACTGATGAAGGCCGAAGAAGAGAAGATATAAAATGTAGACTGGCAATGGCAAGGAAAGCGTTTCTGAAGAAGAGAAATTTGTTAACATCGAGTATAGATTTAAGTGTCAGGAAGTCGTTTCTGAAAGTATTTGTATGGAGTGTGGCCACGTATGGAAGTGAAACATGGATGATAAATAGTTTGGACAAGAAGAGAATAGAAGCTTTCGAGATGCTGTGCTACAGAAGAATGCTGAAGATTAGATGGGTAGATCTCATAACTAATGATGAAGTATTGAATAGAATTGGGGAGAAGAGGAGTATGTGGCACAACTTGACAAAAAGAAGGGACCGGTTAGAAGGACATGTTCTGAGGCATCAAGGGATCACAAATTTAGCATTGGAGGGCAGCTTGGAGGGTAAAAATCGTAGAGGGAGACTAAGAGATGAATGCACTAAGCAGATTCAGAAGGATGTAGGTTGCAGTAAGTACTGGGAGATGAAGAAGCTTGCACAGGATAGAGTAGCGTGGAGAGCTGCATCAAACCAGTCTCAGGACTGAAGACCACAACAACAACATCAGTTAACTACTTGAATGAAATTATTTACTTACCTGCAAATACCTAGGCATGTTGATTTAAACATATAATATACACTGCTTCACTCTTTCAGGTCTCCTGTAAATGTCAGTTTAAGTGCAGGCACCTTTCATATGACCATTAACTTAAGCTGTTTAAGGAATTCTACTCACTAAACAACACAGTGAAGCAAAATAACTATGCAATGTCTCACATACATGTTTGTAAAGTGAAGAGGTGAAGATCAAAAGCATATAATGATAGTAACAAAACTGCTCAGTTGTCTACTGAGGAAGGTGCAGGACAACTGGTCATCTCCAAGAAGAATAACGTAACTGTGTGTTACACATTGCCTGATGGTGAGGGAGATGTAGTAAGCGTGTGTAAAGGATCACTTATTGAGGTTCTTGCTTTGACCGAAAGAATAGTTCACACATTAACACAGTTGATACAGAGTGGTGAGATTGTATATGAAGAAAAGTGAGGAAATAAGACAAAACACCAGAAATATACAGAAGATGAAAAGCTGGTTGTTGGTCATATTAACACCACACCAAGACAAGAAAGCCACTATTCAAGGGAAAAATCGGGTGACACACAATACTTAAGTTAACCTGACTGTTTATCATTTATTTAAGGAATTTCAAAGGCAACATGAAGACACTTAACATTACATAATGCTTCTATGCATAAGTCTTTAAAGACAAACTCCCCAAGCTAAAATTTCATCATTTGCCAAGTGACACTTGTTCTACATGTGACCTTCTTAAAGCCAAATTGAGGTGTGATCCCAATAATAAAGACAACAAACTGCAGCTAGAACGCCATCACCGAAAAGCAAAGAAAGCTATGGATTCCATGAAAGCTGACACAATCGAGAGTCAAGGGCCTAACTTTGAAGTATGTACAGCTGCAATGAATTTGCAAAAAGTGATCTCTCTTCCTTCATTAAGGCACAGTGAAATGCACTATTTATGACAGCTCTCAAATTACAACTTTTGCATTCAAGTTGGTGATAATCAAACTGGTCACATGTTTCTCAGACATGATGCCCTATGTGGCAGCGGTGGGAATGAAACTGCTTGCTATGTGCACAAAGCTTTTACTTCAACACTTAGCTGTAAAAATAAACTATTAATGTGGAGAGCTGTGGGCAGAACAAAAACAAGATGTTGATTTTTCTGTGGGTTTACCTTACAGCAAAGGGTTATTTTAAGGAGGAGGAAGAGGAGGAGGAGAAGGAGGTTAGTGTTTAACGTCCCGTCGACAACGAGGTCATTAGAGACGGAGAGCATGCTCGGGTTAGGGAAGGATGGGGAAGGAAATTGGCCGTGCCCTTTCAAAGGAACCATCCCGGCATTTGCCTGAAACGATTTAGGGAAATCACGGAAAACCTAAATCAGGATGGCTCGAGACGGGATTGAACCGTCGTCCTCCCAAATGTGAGTCCAGTGTGCTAACCACTGCGCCACCTCCCGGGATTGGCGTTACTCCTTACCCTCTCCCTTAAAACCCAAATCCTTTCGTCTTTCCCTCTCCTTCCCTCTTTCCTGATGAAGCAACCTTGGGTTGCGAAAGCTTGAAATTTGTGTGTGTGTTTGTGTGTTTTTTATTGTTTATATTGTCTCTATCAACATACCAACGCTTTCGTTTGGTAAGTTACAGTTTCTTTGTTTTTAGATATATTTTTCCCACGTGGAATGTTTCCCTCTATTATATGAACACATGCAAGTTTTACTAAACACACAAAAGGTGAGAACTTTTATTCCAAACTTGTTCAAATACAACAAAAGTTTGCCAGTTAGAATTTAATGTTATTTCCTCAGTTGTTTCATAAAACCGCCAATTTTTAAGCAGAGTATGACTGTTGTAGTTGTTTGCACATAGTTTCTCACATATCCCTGCACTAGCACCAAGAGTGAAACTGCACTAGCGCCAAGAGTCAAATGTCACGTGATTGTTCGAGCAAGGTCAATACCGTATTGAGCGCTTCAGCTTACTGGGAAATCTCAAGCTGACTTTGAATGCAAGCATTGTTTGTGAAGCCCCACCCTTCTGGATTGTTCGAAATAAATTTGTATCAAACCTCAATAGCCAAAGCTTCATCTTTAAATGAAAGGTGACCCCTATATTAATCTCTTAAACAATGTAAAAATGTTGACCTCAGCAGCAACAGAGTAATCTGCGAATATAAACTCGACCTCATATTTTTTGAATGACAAATCTGGATACAAACGTAAGCAAAGAAGGAAAAGCTGAAAGGTGGAAGGAGTACCATATATTCTGGAATAATCCACGCATGTTTTTCCTGAATTTAAGGGCAAAAAACTGGGGTGTGCAGATTATTCGAAACAAGGTTGGTACTGATCTGCCTCCAACAATAGATCCCATTACACTATTGCATTGCTGTGGCCAAAGTCTGTGACACGTTAGTAGCACATTAGAAGTGAAGTATTAACAATGTCTTTTAAGCTTGTTAATTATGGCTACAAGTTCTCGTTATTTCTCATACACTGCTAAAGAAAAACTGAAAATTATTGAATGGAAAAATCAAATGGCTGGATTTGTCCCAGATTTGTGAGTGGGTGAAAAGGCGTGGGACTCCATTCCACAACCATTGGTGGAAAATCCTTCAAAAAATGTAGTGTCACAAATCCACTGGATGGAACAGAGGACAACACACTGTGGGAAGATGGTGATGACAATTATTCTCCTGCTAGTGATGACAATGAACGTGATGAGGAATAGGGAGGTAAGGGAGCATATGTACTGATTAAAATATTTTATTGCACATATTACATTCTTAAACATGGTAATTTGCATTTCTTTTTCTTGCTATTGCAGGTACGCCTAGACACCCCCCCCCCCCCCCCCCCCTGCTGGCGGGGTTAATGTAACCCGGCTGCCTAATGGGCCAGATGGCAGGCCCGCTGGCCAGCCAGCTGTATGCTGCTGAATCGGTTGCATTTTAATGATTCATCAACCTGTACAACAGCATGTGAAGAGTATGACATGGTTCTTCAAATCAATTGACATTATATGTCATTTTGAACCCATCATTACATTAAAACAAATCATAGCAAAAAAAAAATTATTTTCGCTCCCTCAAAATTAGGATGCGCAGATTATTCGAGGGCACAAATCATTCGAGTATATACATTATATAGAGGATCTACATAAGGGAGGTGAACTTGAAAGCAGTATTATAGAAGTGGACGTACATGAAGATGAAATGGGAAATATGATAACGCAAGAAGAATTTGATGAAGCTCTGAAAGATCTGATCTCAGTCAAAACAAGGCCCCGGGAGTAGACAATATTCCATCAGAACTAGTGATAGCCTTGGGAGAGCCAGCCATGATAAAACTTTTCCATTTGACATGCAAGATGTAAAAGACTGGTGAAATACCTTCAAACTTCAAGAATTCCAAAGGAAGCAGTTGCTGGTATGTATGAAAATTACTGAACAATCAGTTTAATAAGTCATGGTTTCAAAATACTAACATGAATTCTTTACAGCAGAATGGAAAAACTGGCAGAAACACACCTCGGGGAAGATCAGTTTGGATTTCAGAGAAATGTAGGGACAGTGAAGCAATACTGACCCTACGACTTATCTTAGAAGATAGGTTAAGGACAGCCAAACCTACATTTATAGCATTTGTGGACTTGGACAAAGCTTCTGACAGTGTTGACTGGAATACTCTCTTTGACATTCTGAAGGTAGCAGGGGTAAAATACAGGAAGCGGATTGCTATTTAAAACTTGTACAGAAACAAGATGGGCATGAATGGGAAGCAGTAGTTGGGAAGGGAGTGAGACAGGATTGTAAACCATCCCAGATGTTATTCAATATGTACATTGAACAAACAGTAAAGGAAACCAAAGAAAAATTTGGAGCAGGAATTACAGTTAAGGGAAAAGAAATAAAAACTTGGTTTGCCAATGACATTGTAATTCCGGCAGAGACAGCAAGGGACTTTAAAGAGCAGTTGAATGGAATGGACAATATCTTGAGAGGATGAACATCAACAAAAGCAAAACAAGGAAAATAGAATGTAATTGAATTAAATCATCAAGTGATGATACAAGAATTAGATTAGGAAATGAGACACTTAAAGTAGTTTGCTATTTGGGCAGCAAAATAACTGATGAAGGCCAAATTAGTGAGGATATAAAATATTTTCTGGCAATGACAAGAAAAGCACTTCTGAAGAAGAGAAATTTGTAAACATCAAATGCAGATTTAAGTGTTACGAAGTCTTTTCTGAAGGTACCTGTCTGGAGAGTAGCCATGTATGGAAGTGAAACACGCATGATAAACAGATTAGATAAAAAGAGAAAAGTAGCTTCTGAAATTTAGTGCTATGGAAGAATGCTGAAGCTTAAATGGGTCAATCATGTAGCTAATAAGGAGGTATTGATTTGAGTTGGGAATACAAAGAATTTGCAGGGCAACTTGACCACAAGAAGTGATCGGTTGATAGGACACATTCTGAGACATCAAGGGATCACCAACTTGGGAGAAAGTGTGGGTGATAAAAACCGCAGCGGGAGACCAAGAGGTGAATACAGTAAGCATATTCAGAAGATGTAAGTTGCAGTAGTTATTTGGAGATGAAAAAGCTCGCACAAGATAGAGTAGCAGGGAGAGCTGCATCAAACCAGTCTTCAGAAGGAAGACCCCAACAACAACAAGTGCCATCATGATTTATTTTACTAATAGGCAAATTTGACAATATTTCACACAAATAAGAAAACCTCATTTTATCTCTGAAGATTAATATTACTTTCTTATTTATTATGTAGTCATCTGTGGCTCACCTCTTGATATTCTCTGGAGATATTCCTCTCAAGTACTTGAAACATCATTTCTGTAAGAATTTTGTTGTTATAGAAAGATGTCACAAGCTGAGATGCTACGTATGGCAGATCCTGTACCTTCTTCAAGACTGCTATATTTTCTAGCTGCAAAAATGGTCAAATTAATGGTCAAGCATTGACTAACAAAAGAAACCACCTCTAAACATATTTCATCATTAGGTGCGCTTGTCCTTACCAGTCCTGCATCTTTCTTCATTATTACTAAAATTGCAGTAACAAATTTGTTGAACGTTTTAACAAACAAATCATTCGAAATGCCAAACATTTTTGACAGTAACATCAGTGTATTAATCATTGCTGTTCTCGTTTCAGCAAAATTCTGTAAGATAAAAAATATGGTCAGAGAGGACCGTCAAGCTAATACAATTATTAGCATACAATATTTCAAAATCTCCACAGGAACTATTACTCTGTAAAACTAAATGTGTGTGTGTGTGTGTGTGTGTGTGTGTGTGTGTTTTAACATTAAGGAATGTCTGAGTCACACACATTACAGGGTTGTAAACTCCACACAACAAACTTGCACCCTAGCACTGTGGCAATGTGGTAATGTGCTCGTCTAAGGTGAGATGAGAATTTCTATTAACTACTGGAATTACATCATTATTCTTTTTTGTACAAAGCTTAGCAAAAATGGAAACTTATCTTTGCTACACAAAAGTATTACCTCAATATGTAATTTCAGGCCTTCTTTGGTAAATGCCAGATCTGTCAGGGACGCAACACAGTCCCCCAGTAAATTAGCTACAGTATTGAAAAGCATCGATAAGTTCTTTCCACTCAGGATCTTCTTATAATAGTCGGAAATATGATGCATCACTCCACAAGCAGAGTAGACAAACATTACTCTACAACCTGCAAGGTTACAAATCAACCAACATTTAAAATAAGAATTAAGTTGTGCCATAGTAGCATAGCGTAAATTTTATGAATACTAGCAATTTGTGATGCTTACACTACTAGTGCAAGTCTAATAGTCTACCAGTGTTTTAAACAATAGTCAAAAATGCAATATTAATGTGCCCAATACTTTCAATAACACCACTAATCCTTTAACAGCAAAGGTGAGGATTGACAATGGAGGAGAGCAGAAACTTGTGTAACTACTACTACAGCAAAAAAAAAAAATTCCCATATCAAGTTTGAAGGTACAAGGATAGATTGAAGATTCAAGTAAACCTGAAGACTTTACCACAATAGTAATGGAAAGCATGGGTAGCTTTTCCCCACTCAGAATCTTCTTTAATAGCCAGAAAAATGACCTCTTCACTGTACTTACATGCCACCCAACATTCATCTGCAAATAAGTGGCTGCATGTCCACAGAAGATGAATGGACAAATCAGATGCAAAGTTAAATAAGTTACATCTATCAATACCACTTTGTATAAATGGAGGGGAAGGGGATAGATAATGATTGGTTGGCTGATTTAGTGGGGCATTGTGGGCTGGGGGTGTGGGTGGGAGGGGAGGGGGGAGGGACCAAACAGCAAGGCATCGCTCCCATCGGATTGGTGAGGGATAGGGAAGGAAGTCAGCCGTGCCCATTCAAAGGAACCATCCTGGTATTTGCCTGAAGCGATTTAGAGAACCACGGAAAACCTAAATGAGGATGGCTGGATGCAGATCGATAGAGGCCAACGACAGACTCACAAACAACAGACCGCCAAAGCCCTAATGGCCGCCAGTATTTAGCTCAGAGTCAGGCAGCACATAGCGACCAGAATAGTGCACATAACGGACTTGTATGTCACCAGTAGTGGGGTTAATGTAGACTATTACGGAGAGATTGTACCCCAATAACTAGCTTAAGTTAAAAAGCTTTCTTATTCTTATGAATAAAGAACCCAGTTAATACATGCATGCAGTTTGTGTTAGAGAAAGATGATAACGGCCACCAAACAACATCCTCTCCTTGTTTTTGGTGGTACAGCTCTATACGGACAACAAGACGACGACAAAAATTGGCAAAAAGTATAATTCAGTGCAGATTTTGCTTGGTTCTCTTGTGTTTTAGCTTGCAGGGGTGCTTATTTCTCATTGCTAATTTCTTGTTGTATTCTTGCATGTATTCCAGGAGGGGAGCTGCAGCACTAATCAAATTTCTCTTTTCAGCAGCTTTGCCTGCTTTTTTCTATAACGTATTTGTGTAAACCATGGCTACCCCACCCCCTCCACCCCCTGCAGCTGCGCCTCAGCTGTAGGTGGCCAATGTGATGGCTCTAATACAAATTTTTCAGTTTCAGAAGCAACAAACTGTTGCCCTACTAGTGACGGTACAACAATCTCTGGCTGCACAAGCCACGTCGGCCGCACAACAACCGACTGACTGACTAGCCTAACAAGTGCCACTGACCAGCATGCCAACATTCCGGCAATTTCACAACACATAAGAGGAATGGCTCAAATACTTGACACAGTTCCAAGCACATTGTGAAGTTCATTGAGTTCAAGGTACTGTGAAGCTACAATACTTTCTATCGACTGCAGAGTCCCCAGTGTTCAGGTTAATACAAAAACTATTCTCAATTGTGTCTCCCAATTAATTCAGTTATGACAAAGTAATTGCTGCATTAACTCAATATTATGGCCAGCCAGTCCAAGTAGCTCCAACCAGATATCAGTTCTTTTGCTTGCAGAAAAAGCCGGAACAGATGTACTGTCAGAGGTACACAGAATTAATGGGCATGGTCACAGAGTGCAAATTTATGTGTAGTTGTGGCAACTTTTACAATGACTTAATGATTTGGAATGCAATAACATTCAATGTCCCAGATAGTAGAATACAGGAACAGATCCTAAAGTACTCTGATCCATCACTATCTCAAGTATTACAAATCTTAGAGTAGTATGATTCGAATGAAAGAGCGGCCGATAAGTTTGACCAGGCCCCGATTTGTCAGCTTGAGTCACCCCTTGCTCGCGACCGCCCCAATTAGCCACAACAACGAGCACATACACAGCCATGTGGACAGCCACATAGACAGATAAACAGGCCTGTGAACTTAGTGAAGTCTTGTGCCCAACGTTTCGCTCACCATAAAAGACAAGACTGCCCACTACGTAACGCAAAATGTTACGCATGTGAAAAAAAAGGCCATGTCCAAGCAGTTTGTTTGCATTGACACAAAAACGCCAATTTTGTCCGCTCTCAGAAAAACAGGCCTTTGCACCTGCAGTGAATGTTGTGTTTTCCAAACCAACAACAGGTTCTGACAGAAGTAAGACTAAGGTTGTGCCTCTTTCTCGCCCTAGTGCTGTGCAACAATGTTCTAACAAACTATTCGTCTCATTATGCATTGCTGGCCATCGTGTGTACTTTCAGTTAGACACAGGTGCCTCAGTAACATTGCTAAATCAGGCCACGTGTGAACACTTAGGCTCACCATGCCTTTCTAAATCCAGCGAGCACCTTACTGCTTACAACAGACAGGAAATTCCAGTGCTTGGAGAGCGTAGTTTGCCTGCCACTTGCATATCTTTCACCAGGAAGTGAATTTTACTGTGTTGTAATCAAGAGACAGTGAGAACATAGTCGGTTTTGATGCCTTTCATTTGTTTGGACTTAGCATCCATGATAATGTACTTTCCATATCCACTTGTGATCCAAAAGACAGTGTCACTAGCTGGCTTACAGAATTTCCTGAACTATTTTCAGAAGGAATGGAAAAAGCTAATAACTTTGTACCACATGTTACATTGAAATACAATGCACAGCCTAAGTTTTTTTGGGCCTGCCCTGTTCCAATTGCATTAAGAGACAAAGTAGCCAGTGAACTGAAAGAATTACAAAATAATGGTGTACCTGCTCCCATTCACACTAGTCAGTGGGCAAGTCCTGTAGTTTTGCTGCCTGAGCCTTCTGGTCACAATCACATTTATGTTGACTTTAAGTCTACAGTCAACCCACAGGCAGCAGTTGACACTTATTCCTTACCTCACCCCGGGGAACTCATGGACAGGCTTGGTGCACGACATTAGTTTTCTAAGACAGATTTGTGTGATGCCTACTTGTAAATTCCATTGGATGAAGAATCACAGAAAGTGTTTGTTGTAAATACACACTTAGGACTGTTCAAGTATTTGCATTTGCCCTTTGGCAGTGCTTCCGCACCCACCATTTTTCAATGTTACTTGGAACAGCTGACCACAAAAGTGCTGTTTTGTTCAAACTACCCTGACAATATTCTTGTCTCAGGTCATACACCAGAGGAACACATTGCCAATTTGCATACTCTTTTTCAAGTGTTGTCAGAAGCAGGACTCATGTGTCATCTCGAAAAGTGTGACTTATTTCAAACTGAACTACAGTACTTAGGTCATGTGATAAGCAGTCAGAGTGTGCACCCCCTCCAACCTCATTTGCTTGCAACTGAGGCCTGCCTGTTCATCACAATGTATCTGAACTGCAGTCAGTACTAGACAAGATGACGTGCTACATTCGGTTCATACCAAACCCCACCCAGATCGCAGCTCCATTGCATCGCAAGAATGTACCTTTTGTGTGGACTAAAGACTGTCAAGATGCATTTCAGAAACTCAAAAATGCCTTGCTTAGTGACAGATGTTTAGTGCATTTTGACCCCACGAAGCCAGTACTTTTGCAAGTCAAGCTTCTTCCTACGGAATCGGCACAGCGCTTTCGCACAAAATTGGTGCACCAGACAGACCTATTGCTTTTGCCTCAAAGTTGCTCACTCAAACTCAATGCAATTATTCTCAAATAGAAAAAGAGGTACTGTGTATGGTGTGACCAAATTCCATCAGTATCTGTACAGACGCAAGTTCTATTTAGTGACAGATCAAAAGCCTTTGCAGTTCTCTTTCATCTGTCACAGGCAGTTCCTAAACACACTGCTCAAAAATTGCAATGCTGGAATTAGTTGCTTTCACAGTGTCAGTATGATGATATGTACACACCTACGGCAAAGCATGACAATGCAGACGCTCTATCTCGCCTTTCGATTGGCTCAGACTCTGATTTTGATGCATCTGCTGCATCTTGTAACCAAATAAATGCGCAGGGCTCTGATTTGTTGGAATCTTTTCCCTTGCACCATAGAAAAATTGCACAGGTCACGGAAGTAGACCCATATCTCAAGATTTTGTTGCATTACATTCACACGTCTTGGCCTCGTTCACTGAACAGTCTCCAGAACTCAGTTGTGCGTCGATATTTTGCACATCAGCATAACCTTTCACTACAACACGATATAATTCTAGTTCAAAATAACAAAGGGCAATTGCATGTGCTTATTCCCAAAGTGTGGCAAAAGGATGTGTTGCAATTGCTACACTAAGGAGATTGGGTAATTGTTTGCACAAAACAAGTAGTGTGACAGCACTGTACTTGGCAGAGCCTGGATGCTCACATTGAACAGATGACGACATACTCCACTCCACCACAAACATTCTCAGCTTGGCCTAAGACTTACTCGCCATGACAATGAGTGCGCATTGACTTTGCAGATGCATTCTGGAACACTCGTTGGCTCATAGTGGTAGATTCTTTTAGCAAGTTTTCATTTGCGGTGCCTATGAACTCTATCACATCAGGAAGCACCAATCAAGCATTGTCCTCCCTATTTTGCATCCAAGGTTTGCGAGCCAAGCTTCTCACCCCCCACACACAGGAACAGGTGCTGAAACTCTTTCTCACTTCCTATCGCTTCCACCCACGAGTCAGACCATCACCAGCGGATCTTCAGCACGTCTGATGCCGTCGGACACTGCTACACTTGCTACATCCAGCACAGCATCCGGCACCGCCAATGGTCCACAAGTATTACTTTGCACCATGCGATCTTGTTCTTCAGGGTTTATGGCAACCGTTGGCAGTGGGAAAGAGATGTGATCCAGGAACGCATTGGCTCTTCCATGTATTTGACTGCAAGTCCCAATGTTCTGCAGCGCCACCACCAGAACCAACTCCGCACGTGTCATTTGCCCTGTGATTCTGCTGGTTTTCTTCCCCCGATTCATTGTCTGACAGGACCACGCAGCCGTCACAGCTGCCCGATGGTGCCACCAGGGCACCCCAGGAGGAGCAGATGGACAATACCCCCCCATCCCACCAGTCACAGCCCAGTGGGAATAGCAGTTGCAGTTAGCTCAGGAACTGATGGAGTCATTTAGGTGAGAAAAATTTCCTAGTCATCTATACTGTCCTTCCTGGTTGCAAGTAACTTTCATCCCTTCCTTAGCCTGCAGAGGGCGATGATAACATCAAGTGCATAGTACCTGGATAGTTGTGGAACAAAACACAAAAGTAGTTCAAAGTGAGTGCAATAGGAATGGAAATAAAAGAATTCTAATAAATGATTCTGTATAAATCTTTTTGTCCTTACTTTACAGTTACACCTCATACTCTAGAGAGAGATATTTCCTTGTCATCATGCTTCTTACCAGTGCGAAGCAGCAGTTTGCATAGTCTTATCACTTTGGATGTGAGTTTCACTGAGGCTTGTCCAAGGAGTATCATATTTGCTCCCACTTTTAGAACTTCATTCAACAAACTGACTAAAAGAGGCCCAACAGAGTCAATAACCACCCATTCAACAGCAGTGTCATCATTTGTCAATGGGAATTCTTTTGGGAGACTCGATACCAATATCCTGAAACAGAAGAAGCTCTATTACACTTACATACTCTGCAGCAGCAGACAAAGTACAAAAAGAAACTAAAGAAATATAACTCCTCACTAACTTAAGTTTTGCATAACAATACATATTAAATGAAAGGATGCACTCAAATCATAGATTCAATCATCAATAATTTCCATCTTCCTCTTTTCTTAAATGGCTCATACCTTATTTGAAATCATTTTCTTGACACATCCAAAAACCATTGTTTCCTTGTCAAGTTATAGCACTTCCGATTTTTTTCTAACAACTAATCATATGAAAACTGTGAAACTTTTGTCTCTTCTCAACATAATCTCTCTGCAGCCATTCACATTTTTCCCACTGCCGACACTACGACTCCAAGGCTACTGTGAACACTTCTTTAGGAGTCTGGTATGACCACTGGAAAATTGCTGATGCAGAAGGGGCATGGGTAGTGAATGTGCTACAACAGAGAGTGTCTTTCATCGCCAGACACAGTCAAAAGTTGCTAGGAACCAAGTCAGGTGAATAGGGAACATGAGAAAGCACTTCAAATGTGCTGTTCACGAAAAAAAAAAAACTGCAGCTAGCATTTGCCTGATGCACTGGTGCAATGTCTCAATGAAAGAGCATGCACACATGCAGCCTTCTCTGGTCTTTTTCATGCAATGCTAGAAGCAGCTTATTCATCAAAACATTTTGGTAGGATGTACCTGTCACAGTAGCACCCTTTGGAACACAATGAGTAAAGATTACATCATCACTGTCCCAGAATGTGGCTACCATCATATTTCCAACTTCTTCAAAGTCTTTTTGAGTGTGCATGCTTCTGTTGACTGGCACTTTGTTTCAGAATTGAAAAACAGCCTCCATGTCTCATCCACTGTCACAATCAATGAAAGAAAATCCCATTAATGCTATCATGAAACATCAACATTGCCTGGAAACACATCATGCATGCAGCTGTGAGATCAACCATCAGCATTTGTGGGACCCATTTGGAGAACACTCTTCACATTTTCAGATCTTCATGCAGGTTTATGTGCACAGACCCCACAAATATGCCAACTTCGGAGGCGATGTATTCCACACTCATTTGGCAGTCTTCCAAAATAACTTTGTCTACTCGCTCGATCATGTCATCAAACCACTGGGGCAAGACCAGTTCGTTGACAAATAATGATCTACCTGTTTGAACTGTTGCATCCACAAATGCATGTTAGACAGATACATGACACCATCATCACATGCTTCACTCAACTGGCGATGAACTTCAATCAGTTTCACATAGCATAAATGGAGAATGATTACATGACTTTCTTGTAAGAATAATGTTACCATTTAAAGTAATGAACCATCTTCACTCTTACCACTGCCGCTCGAGATGTGTGTGCTGTACAGTGCTGCCATTTCTATCATGCATTCAGAAAAAATGCACATATATTTTAAAACAAACTACATGTTTCTGTTTCCAGGCCTAAGAAGAAGAAAAAAAATATCGGATGTGTTATAACTTGAATGCAACTCTTAGGATGTTAACTGCTTTGAGCATTAACATCAAATCATCACATACTTTAGTGGTGAAAACTGGGTTTCCTTTACTCTTCAT
This sequence comes from Schistocerca serialis cubense, assembly GCF_023864345.2. NCBI lineage: Eukaryota > Metazoa > Arthropoda > Insecta > Orthoptera > Acrididae > Schistocerca > Schistocerca serialis. Next base: position 144,289,899 of record NC_064642.1, on the reverse strand, counting down.
TTCCTTGTACAGTGTACCATAATGACAATGCAAGAATTTCTTTTATCTCATGCTGATGGATGAGGAGGGTGGGATTGGGGGGAGGTGGGGGCATGCCATAAAATGGAATGTCACTGACAATGTGAGATGGCTGGGAACTGAAAGGAAACAACAGAGGTTAAAAGAAATAAACTTGTGATACGTCAATGGAAAAATAACAGAATCGAATAATAGCTACAAACGTTAATTTTATAGGTTTCCAAGTATTATTTAGTATTTTCTGGTGTTGATAAAGATTTTGTTTTAAAGGTACTCACTATGAATTTATCAGTCCATCCATCCTCATGAAATAAAAGGGAGAGAAGACTGCAAGCCAGTGCAGAGATGGCCACAGCTGGGAGTTCTCCAGGTCTAGCAACAGTGCGAAGAGGCACAACAACCCTCTCCCCTCATGTCATGGGTAAAGTAGCTTGCAGAGTGCATTTAAAGCTAGTGTGTTTATGTCAGAAGGGTAAAAGACACTCAATGTATATAGACTGACAGAGGTAAAAAGTAGCTGTGTGCATTAGTTCAGGGACAAAGTTTAACAGGAGGTCTCCTGGGGCTAGAACTGCAATGAAAGGCAATCCCTCTTCACCAACCTCAAGAACCAATGGGATGTGACCAGCATTAAATTTTGTTATAAAATGCAGGCAGAGGCAGTTGCTCTGTGAGACAGTGTATCTGAGATAATGAAGTATCCACGTTCAGCCCAAGAGGTACTGCCAATACGAGAGTATGGGGTACTGTTGGAGGTGCTCCACAGATAAAATGAGATGGTCTGCTTGTTGCAGGATGATTCTGTGTGAGAGGCTGGTGTGGCCAGTGGGTAAGCAGCAAAAGACAATAGCTTCTTTTTGAGAAGCCTGGAGTGATATTCACATTTTCATAGTAGTCTCTCTGCTCACAGTTTGCTGGGGTGTGCATAGTTTTTCATTCTCTTTTCCCAGAAATTCACATTACAATGACACCAATGTGTCCTCAGTGCCTGGTATTCCCAATTCTAATGTAGGCATTATAGCTGCCTCATCATCCAGTCTGTCAGTGAGCTCGTTTCCTGGTAAGACCATGTGGCTGGGTGGTCAAAGTAAAGTGTGTAGGTTCCCGCTCTGCGTAGCCCATATTCTAAATTGTGGCTATTGGAGACTAGTATTTCCTGTGAATAGTACTGTGTTATCAGCTGTAGTCCACATCAGGAATCATTGCACATTATAAACTTCTAGGTAGCAAGTGTTCCGATGTGTTGTAGAGCTCTGGATATGGCTGTCAGTTCTGCATGCATTTGGTGGAGAGCATAGTTTGTAACCCACATTTATGTCTAGCCTTAACTGAAAGATAATTGACCTTCGAGCCATCTGCGTACATCAATGTCAACTACAGTGCAAAAAATGTACAATGTGCTGTACATGTGAAATCCAGGGCTCAGTGTGACTCGATACTACTTTGTATGCCTCCGTTTTCATCGGTTCTTCTCAGAACAACACATATCATTCAACAGTGTGAAGCAAAACTGTTTCTTCTGGCATTTATCGGTTGGTATGATTTTCTTCAGTTTGACAGAATACTAGTGGCCATGGTGTTTATCCCTCACTACTTACTCATGATACAAAAGAAGTTTAAAGGTCCAAGGGCTGTTGAAATGGTACGTGCAATCGAAAATGGACGGTCTCATGACCTTTTTTTGCAAGCCTTTAAAAATGAATGGGTACCACAATTCTTTTTCAAAGAGAAGGATGAGAATTGTCAATGCCTATTATGGAGTCGCACATCACTAGGTGTTGCAAATATGCTACATGGTTACAACACTATGCACACAGAATTTAAAGATTTAGTTTGTGATGAACAAGCATAAAATTACAATGATAAACAGATGATGTGTATGACATTCACGTCAACAAGTACTTTGGATTAAATTTGCAGGTAAGAAAGATGAGATTCAACTGGTGGTATGAATAGCAGATTTTCTCAAGTCGCACAGTTTATTAACTATCTGCTTCAACAGTTTTAGATGGAATTACACAAAGAGTGTGGAAACGTATATTACTGTGATGCATGTTGATTAAGTTGATGGGGCATGCCTGGATTGGTTTTTTAATTTAAGACCCTCCACTGTTGAACTTCTGAAAGAAGAAGCAAAGCTCTGAGCAAAATTAGAAGATCTCAAATGGACTGCAAACCTCACAGTTTCAGAAAACTTGACTGTTCATCTGAGCAGACTTAGTAAGATGTTGCAAGATGAGAAGCAACTTCTTTCTGATTTGGTGGCATGAGTGGATGCATTTAAAAATAAAAACACGCTGTAGAAGTGATGGCTTCTTACAAAGAATATCATTCATTTCCCTAAGTTCTCTGGTATTAAAAAAAAGTGAATTTTTTAGAATTCATTGCAGTGTTGGAAGAAATACAGGAACAATTTTCTAGACTTTTCAAGGCAATGTCAATCTCGCATCTATTTTTGAGCTATTTCAGAGACCATCTGCCATTTCAGTTGATAGTGCCCCTGGGTATGTTGGAGGAAACTAATCAATCTGGAATGTAATCCCCACTTCAGAGGCAAATTATTTTACGTCACAACTGTCCATGAGTTACATGGTTCTACATTAAATAAGTCACAATTATGTGGCAACTTGGGTGACAAAAACCTGCACAGCTTTCTGGTCTGTCTGTGTACCAATTTGTTGTACCAGATATAAATTTTATCGTGTCTTCAGTGAACCAAAAATAATTAAATAAGGGGGAAAACTTTGTTTTGTTTGTGATATATATGTTACTGGGAAATACAGCCGTTGCAAGATTGATGGAATTGTTACATATAATAAAATCTAATTAAAGCTTCATGTGAAAGAAAAATGTATTCCACACATTTACTCCACACTGTAGAGACTATTTGTTTTTGCCTCTCTTTTTATATCAAAGTTTAAATATCATCATAACTTTACAGGGAACAACATGGCAAGCAAAATACTGCCAGTGTTATGCAATTGCAAACTCACTTTTATTTTTATTATTTCTGTAAGTGCATTCTCTTGTACAAACAGTCAGGGCCGTATAATATTCCTCTTCATGATCAGTTGTACATAATACTGCTCTTCATGATCAGTTGTAAAGTGGTCCAAAGTTCTGAATTTCCCAATTACTATAATACGAAACCCACCTGTATTCAGGCCATTCAGCATTCCTTGCATGGTTGCATTGCCACCCGAATACAACACGTTTCCAGTTTCCCTATCTTTCTGCTCAAACAATGTGGCATTGTAATGAGCAGCCAAATGAGAGAGATACACTCCAATGCAAGACCTTCGCTTCCTAAATGTTTATTTGAAACTACAATAGTGAAACCATAGTCACAGTACACAAAATTTTTCTCTAAAAAAAGGGGTTACATTACCGGTTTCAACAAACTACATCGTCATTTTCAAATGTAAAACATTAGTTGGAGAATATATAGTGAGAATTATGACCACATTAGCAGTTTCAACAAACTACATTTTCAAATGTAAAACATCGGTTGGAGAATACATAATGGGAATTATAACCACACATCAGTCACAATTCCCATTACATATTCTACAAAGTGTTTTACATTTGAAAATGATGATGCAGTTCGTTGAAACTGGTAATGTAATCCCTTTTTTAAAGGGATATTTTATGTACTGTGACTATGGCTTCACTATTGAAGTGTCAAATAAACATTTAACTTATATTTAGTCACACTCCTTATGACAATTATGTCTGAATATAGAGCTCCACATGTATTTCTTGGTCATCCTTGGTGTACACCAGTTTCAAAGTGCAGATAATCATGAAGGACTGAATAGAATACAAACCGTTAAACAATGGGATCTGCTTTTTTGGTGGTGATTCACGAGCAGTCGGATCCTTTGAATTTAGAACACAGTTGTGTACCATAACAATAGTGATCGGACAACTGGTCATGATTGTGTAGCTGACTAGGAGTTGCTGGAGTCTCAGACTCCGACAGTTGGGACATCTGCTTCTGCAAGGAGATTGGCAACTGGACTTGTGCGAAAAGCTTTCAGATCCACTCCTCAGGTATTGCCAGATCTGCTTCTCAGGTGTTTCCAACAAAATGGAGAGCATTAAGTTTCCTCATACAGTTTGCCTTTAGTTGGCATATATGAGGTAGCCATCTTACTTTGTTACCAAACAGTGGATGCAAAAGGCAGAATGTTCAGGTAAATGTATCACTTAATTCCTAAGTAGAATTCAGAGAGGGGATGCACAGAACTGAGTCTACAGACATGTGTGACATGTGATTTTGCTGGTGAAAAACAACACTCATGTATTTGCTCACATTCAAGTGCCTTCCCTATGGCTGTCTGATGCTGAAATTCTCTAGTGTGCAATGATATAGACCTGTAATATAAGCAGGTCTTGTCAACATATAATGCCAATGAGACAATAAGTCTCACATCGTTATAATTTATTGCTATCATAAAGAGGTTAGTATATAGTATGCAACACATACAGGAAAATCAGGCACTGCAGATATCAGTACTAAAGTCTGTGCCAACTTTGATATAAAACAGTCAAAGTGACAGAAAGTTATCTGGCAGCATCAAAAATCCCCATTTACGTAAAGTGGATACAATGCGGTAATGTCGTAAACCTTTTGAAAATCAAGGGCACAGCTTTTGAATGTCACAGAACACAGAAATGAAGTACCTGTAATGTTCAAAGCTGTCATGGATTGCAGATTCGAGGTGCAGAAGATAGCTGTCGGCTGGGTTTCTCGGAAATTGAATTGGTATTGAGAAAGGTTTTTTGACTCCAGTCTCCTATAAAGTCGTTCCATAAAAACACGGGAGAACTGCCGGATATCAGTAACGTTCTGCCACGATATTTCGGTGCAGAGTCTTCTGGCCATCTTCAGGTGAATGCCACTGTAGTAGTACTGAAGATGGCCAGAAGACTCTGGGCCGAAATATCGTGGCAGAACGTTTCTGATATCCGGCAGTTCTCCCGTGTTTTTATGGAACAATCAGTACGCCGGGTAAGCTTTAAACATCACATCCTATAAAGTCACTTATCAACCATAATTTCCAGTAAGTCACATAAGCTGGTTGGTACACAAACTGGTCAGTAACTATGGACGTAATAGCAAACCCCGAAACGCTTCACAATTACTAAATGTGTATGGCCATTCGACATACATCTCAAACTCCTTCTACACCTTCTCTCTGCCCATTTTCTCCTGTCCTCTCTGTTTGTTCATATCCTCCTCCCACCCCACCCCACCCCCTTCCTGTGCATCACTTCTTCCACCCCTCTCTGTTCACCTCCTTCTCCCCTCTCTGTTCATCTTCTCCCCCACCCTCCCCCATATACTCATTTCCATCTCACCACTCTCTGTGTCCTCTTATTGCTCTCTCTCACCCTGAGCACTGTAATTTGTTTTTGCAAACGAAACCTTGACAGTGAAATGAAAGTGCTTAAAATGAATAGGATGAATTCTCCAGAAACATCACATGAAGATAGTCTTCCACCCAGTAACTTCTTGGTAGTATAAAATATGACCTTGGACTACAGAAATCTGGGTACTATCATATACCCTGCCAATGTGGTTAGACTTAAATAGGTCAGACAATGTGTACTGTCGAAGACTGTTGCCGAGAACACCAATGGCACACCAGAATGTAGTAAATTAACAAGTCAACAGTCACAGAACATTGCCTGACAGAATTACATGGAATGGATTATGACCACACCATTTCTGGGCATGCATAATTAAGGAGTCCATTGAGGTCTCAATACAGGAAATGCTGATAAACTGTGATAGCACTCACATCCTTAGTAAGGCATGGGACCCTGCTATTAGAACGGTCAAGAAGAGAAAAGACATATCAGACATCAAACTGATTTCAGGCAGGTGGAGGAACAGCAGAGACGCCACCAGTACATGTTCCTGGGTGTGAACATATCACGGAACACAGAGTTGGTGGGATGAACGGGGGATGCTGGGCAGCGGAGGGGACGGGGGGCAGACGGTTGTTGGAGTGGCCTATCAGTCAGTTCATCAGCATACCTAATGATGGCAATGTGGTCGTTTGCTGACATATTGTGTCTGTTGGACACTGACATCTGGCTGTTAACCCACAAACTATTTTGACATGAAGTACACTGGGAGCTGAAGAACCACATCAATGGGTAAATCGGTTGGGGTCACTGATATACTGGGTATAAGAGACAGCTCTCCAGATGTTGGATCTCTAAGGATAGCAGTTTCAATGGCAGTATTTTGCATAGTTTTAATTTCTGAATGGATAAAGCAGCAAAGTTTTGGTTGATTCAGATTCTGCAATAGTACTCTAATCATAAGCCAATAAGCCCTAAATACGACTTTCCTATTTTTCTGTAAAACTAACAGCAAAGGAGAAAACAAAACATACATTGCTGTGTATACAATTTTTATTTGAAAATATATATAACGAGAAAGAATATATATGGGAGAAACAATTTGTCTAATGGTTTACATGACCTGCTATCATAGTTGAAACTGAAAGAGACAAAGAAATCAAAACCACACATTTTCACATCACAGCCATTTCTGTCTCACAGTCAGTTTTAACATAAAACATGGGCATTGCCTTTCAAAGAAATATATGGCCTATCTGTCGGGATGCTTATTACAATATCTCATAAAAAGTGGAAGTAAATAGGTCAAGAACTTTTCAAGACGTTTGGTAACAATGTTTCCCCTTAAGTTATTCCATATATACTAATATACTGAATACATTAAAAGATATGAGAGCTATGTACATTTGGATTTCCTATTTATATGTTGAACACACAGCTATGTATTATACATATTGCAAAAATACACAGCCTATGACGGGCTGAATGTTTATTAGAGTATTGTGTACAAGTACGAAGTAAACTGGTCAAGTATTTTTCGATATTTTTTGTAACAATTTTAAACACAGATTGTCTTTATACTGTAGTGTAGATATACATTAAAACCATGTGCAGCCTGTGTCCATATGAACGTTATGTATATCTGTGTGTGTGTGTGTGTGTGTGTGTGTGTGTGTGTGTGTGTGTGTGTGTGTGAAGAGAATCTGAAGGTCTATTACAGCATCTTGTAAAAAGACAGAACTTTTGGAGATTTTTGCTAATATATATCGCTGTGTCCTACCAAACATTTAATAGAGTATCATTTGAAGTAAATCAGTCAAGTACTTTTTGAGATTTTTGTACTAGTTTTAAATACCAACTTCTCTTCATATAACACTACACATGTATATGTATAAAGCATATATATTTAAAAACTATGTTGCCTATGTCTGTCCAAAGGTTTATTAGAGTATTCTGAAAAATTTGAAGTAACTGGGTAAAGAACTTTTGGAGATTTCTGCTAATAATATTGCCCCCATATATGGTAAATACACTGATCAGCCAGAACATTATGACCACCGACCTACTATCAATATAAACCTGTCCAGGCAACAGCAGCATCACCTGGCGAGGAATGACTGCTGGACAGATACACACACGGTGCACATAGTATCATGAGCATGCTGTCTGTGTGTAGAATGGGGAAGGCACACAATCTATCAGAGTTTGACCGAGGGCATATTGTGACAGTATGGAAGGTCAGATAAGCATTTTGGAAACTTCGTGACATGTCAGGTGTTTGAGGAGTGCTGTGGTGAGTGTCTTCAACACGTGGTGAAACAAAGGCGAAACCACGTCCAGGCATCGTGGGGTTGAGCAGCCACTCCTCATTACAGATGTCGGACGCTGTAGGCTGGGCAGACTAGTAAAACAGGACAGGCAGCAAACTATGGCGGAACTAACATCAGACTTAAATGCTGGGCAGTGTGCTACTGTGTCTGAACAAGCAGCAACAAACACTACTTAATGATGGGCCTCCACAGCCAATGACCAATGCACATGCCAATGTTAACATCATGACATCAGCAACTACAACTGAAATGGACATGTGAGCATTGGCACTGGACGTTGACATACTGGCAGAGCATTGCATGGTCTGATGAATCCCGATACCTCCTTCATCATGCCGATGGGAGAGAGTGAATCCCTCGTCTTCCAGGGGATCGGCTCCTTGACACCTGTACTACGGGACAGAGACAAGCTGGCAACAGCTCTATTATGCTCTAGGGAACATTCACGTGGGCATCCGTGGGTCCAGTGGAGCTCATGCTAGGCACCATGATGGCCACAGAGTATCATACACTGGTTGCAGACCGTGTACACCCATTTATGACAATTATGTTTCCTGATGACGGTGGCATTTTTCTACAAGATGGTGCACCATTTCGAGAGGCCAGGTGTGTGATGGAGTGGTTTGAGGAACACAGTGGTGAGTTCCAATTGATATGCCAGGCCCCCAACTTGACAGATCTGGACCCAATCAAACACATCTGGGATTTGATTGAACGTTGTGTCAGAGTTCATCCCCCCCCCCCCCCCCCCCAGGATATACGGGAATTAGTTGACGTGTGTGTGTGCGTGTGCAGATATGGTGCCAACTCCCTCCAGGGACATACTGACTATTAAGTATTTTTAAAAATGTAGCCTACGATTGTCCGAATATTTATTAGAGTATTGTGTAAAAATGTGAAGTTAATCAGTCAAGAATTTTTCGAGATTTTTGGAAACAATTGTAAACAACAACTTGTCTTTATATAGTAGTACAGATTGTGCATTTTTTCCTGATTTCGAGATAAGTACTATGATGCTCTTCTACTACTCAGAAGAAAATTTTCCTTTGTGCCATATTAGATTTAAAACATTTAGTATATTCTTGTTACTGCTACAGATAAGATGGTGTAGCATTTCACCTTGTACTTTTTCAGGCACAGGGAGGAAATTCCAACACAGTAAAAGTGCTTGTTAAAAAGACACATTATAAGTTTCTAGGTGTTGCGACAAGAAGGATGAATTGCCAGGCATTGGCAATTTGTAAAGGTAGGACAGGTATATCTAGATGCAGACATTTCTGCACAGTGTACTTCTAGATATTCCACAATATTCTGTGGGTCAGAATGTCTCCATTGGCAGCAATGCCAGATTTCAGTTGACACATGATTACCACAAACTGTGTTGAAGTTACGCACATACTTCAGTGGGTACAGTGTTTATCCTCACACAATAGACATACTGCTCCCAATGCTCCTTTGTTCATTAAGAACTTTGCTTTTTCTGGAGTTATTCTAATATACTTAAGTTGTTCAATGACGGGTGGCATTTATGGTATTTAAGTGCTCTTCCATGTTCTCTACTGGCCTCTGTTATTCCTTCATACCACCATGGTATCGGTTTCCTCTCTGGGATTGCTATATCTGCACAGTACATGATAGTAGTAGTAACATCTCACCAATTATTTCCTCCTGGTTGATGTTAAGCTGCACTTGGGATGATAGGCTTGCCAGCTGGCTGGTCTCAGACAGGAGCTGGTACAAATTTGTTATTTCTCCAGTCTGGTAATTGCATGGGAAAGGCTTGTGTTGCGCATTGTGGGATCTACTGCTGAGTAAGTAATAAGGGCAGCATTGAAACTCCTGTGCTTAGCAAGTAGAGTTCAAATTAAGACAGTATTATTTCTAATAGTTGGCCACTGTTGTTAGAGGTGCTGCCTTACAAGCAATAGTGAGGACTGAATCCCACCAATAACATAAAAGGTGCGAGTAATTGTTCCACAAGGCTTGATACTACCTCTTTGCAAAATATTTGTCCATAAGGGGAAGTGAGACGTAAATATTACACATTGTTACCCTGGTAGTGAACTGGAGACAGGTGGCTACTACCTCCTTCTAGTGTGGGTTTACATGGCACTTAACCTCAACTACTACACTACAAAACACACAGTGGGGTAAATGGTCATCAGTCGATGGAGCTCTGCATGGTGCCAATAATGACAATTACACTTCCAAAGAAGTAATGTAGAAAAAATTTAAGGCAAAAGGCAGCAGAGATGTATATATCTCAAGTGGGATTGGACACACACACATACTCAGTACTCTCTCTCTCTCTCTCCCTCCCCCCCCCCCCCCCCCCCCCCCCCCCCCCCGCCCAAAAAAAAAGGCTGCATAACGGAAAAATAAACTGCAACACCAAGAAGGAGTTGCGTGACATAAACGAAAGTTGGCAGGCATGTTTCTACAGCTGAATGATGATTTCTATTAAAATTCTGCACAGTCACATGAGAATGGCATTAGTAAGGTCACTATGAGGACGCAAATCAGGTTTGCTTTAAATACATGCTGTAACAGTTGCGAGTGTTAGTTACCTCCGAGACTGGACATGTTGAGTTGATCTCAGTCGAGAATACCTTTAAGGCAACAACACACCATTATCACATCTCACTGAGTTTGAACATGGTCATGTAATAGGGCCACAAGGAGTTGGATGCAGAAAGACTTGGCAGTAAAGTAGCCACTGTACATGACTGATGGCAGCAGTGTTCACGAGAATGTATGGTCACAAAAGACCGGGTTCTGGACAGCCACATGGCACTGCCAGGAGGAAAGACTATCGTCTTTGGCATATGGCTCTGGAGCGCCATAGTGTATCTGTAGCAGCAATTTGAGATGCAGTTGGCACCACAGTGACACAACAAACTGTTACAAATACGTTAATTCTAGGACAGCTTTGAGCCAGACACCCTCTAGAGAACACTTCATTGACCCCAAAGGACAACCATTTGTGACTTTAGTGGTGTCAATCAAGATTTCAACATCATGATTTATGATGGTCCCCTGGAGTTCGCCCTGATTTCTTAGTGTAGCTTCAGTTATGATGAAAAAAGCCACCAAGATTTCGAATTTTTTCTGTCCCCCTTCTGCTCCAATTTCTCTGAAACTAAGTGTTTAACCAAAAAACTGAATGTTACAAACATTTTGGACAATTAAATTTTGCAGGGATTGAGTTACAAAACTTTGCTATTTCATTAAATACCCCTATATAAAAGCTTTGTTAGAAAACTGCAATTTTCATATTTTTGGAACAAGATTCATTTCATCACTATAAAACATACGGCATCTGAGAATTGACCACTTTGACACAACATTTTATAGGAGAGAAGTTTAGAGCAATTAACTGTTTTTTTTGAAAAAAGAAGTGACAAAAAACCTAGCTTGTAAGTAAATAGCACCATTATTCAATGATATGTTTATCACACACTTAAAAGACCATTACCAATTTTTTACTTTCAGTTGAATAGGTTCTTCCTATGTTCGATCTTGTTTGTTTAATTATCAGTTCACTCATTCTCTGCATTACGCTTTTCCACTATTGTTCGAAACATATCCTTTAGCTGTTCTTGCTGGAGAAAATACTGTTGATACCTGCTCCTTGTTACAAGGCCTTTGGCTGTTCAATATGAATTGAAAATTAAAAGTCTGAAGATTGTATGAAGGAACACAGAAACTGGCTGCATAAATAAGTTAAATACAAAAGTGGCTGCCGGAGGCATTTTAATTTTCAATTCTTTTCATTGTTTAGTTACATTCATCAGTGAAAGCCAGTGCAATGTGCAAGTCTTTCATGCATGGCGAAAGTGTTGTGGATGGAGTAGATGTCATCATAGTGAAGCAGAAAGTGTTTATAGAGAAGGGGCAGGGGAGAGCAGGGGGGATAAGAGCAGATGGTAAACAAGTTGGTTTGGTGAACTGTACTGTTGCTGTTACTGAGGCACAGAATCCCAAGTTGGAAGGGATTTATGGAAGCAGTACACTCGCATGGAGATTACTCGACCTCACATACACTGTGTCTGCCATTTGTGTATTCATGTCCCTCATCATGATACAGTACCTTCTGCACTTTCGGCCACAAAACAAAAATTTAAGTCACTTAAGATTAGAAGCTGCTTTATCTCATTTGATGACCCACTTTATGTAAAGGCTCGAGATACTGTTGCTTCCTACAAACCTAACAGTAAGACGGGATCTATCATTGTCCGCCTTGAAGGTTCTCACTTAAAGAGCTTTGCAGGATCACGTTTCAGCACACCTGAGTTTGACCCACATTATTTTGTAGATCACTCTAATGTAGGAAGAGCAATTGGCACTAAAAATTATCTTCAATGACTGAGACACTAACAGTCTATATGTATCCAGAATGAGATTTTCATTCTGCAGCGGAGTGTGCGCTGAAATGAAACTTCCTGACAGATTAAGACTGTGTGCCGGACTGATACTCGAACTCGGGACCTTTGCCTTTCACAGGCAAGTGCTCTACCAACTGAGCTACCCAAGCACGACTCGCGCCCCGTCCTCACAGCTTTACTTCTGCCAGTACCTCGTCACCTACCTTCCAAACTTTACAGAAGTTCTCCTGCGAAACCTTGCAGAACTAGCACTCCTGAAAGAAAGGATACTGCGGAGACATGGCTTAGCCACAGCCTGGGGGGATGTTTCCAGAATGAGATTTTCACTCTGCAGTGGAGTGTGCGCTGATATGAAACTTCTTGACAGATTAAAACCGTGTGCTGGACCGAGACTCGAACTCAGGACCTTTGCCTTTTGCGGGCAAATGCTCTGCCAACTGAGCTACCCAAGCACAACTCACGCCCCGTCCTCACAGCTTTACTTCAGCCAGTACCTCGTCTCCTACCATCCAAACTTTACAGAAGCTCTCCTGCGCAGTTTCGCAGGAGAGCTTCTGTAAAATTTGGATGGTAGGAGACAAGGTACTGACAGAAGTAAAGCTGTAAGTACGGTGCGTGAGTCGTGCTTGGGTAGCTCAGTTGGTAGAGCACTTGCCCGCGAAAGGCAAAGGTCCCGAGTTTGAGCCTCAGTCCGGCACACAGTTTTAATCTGTCAGGAAGTCTCAGTCTAGATGTAGATGTGTCGTCGTTTACACCAATGGGTGGAAGATTTCCCAAAAATCTGAAGAAGTTGCTAATGTTGAAGGTACAGCATGACTGTGGGTTCAGTACTTCAAAATTGTAGCCACTGTTAAGAAATTTGTGGGAGCTGAGAGGAGTGCAGATTGGCAATTGCATACGCAATATATTAAGGATATGCCTCCCTATTTTTATGCCAGGGCCATCTTTATACAAAAGCATATCACTTATACTCAAAAGAGATCAATGAACTGAAAACCAAATTTACTCTACAAGAATATGAGCCTTTTGTTGTTAGGGATGGTTTACAATCCGTACGCCAGAAATTTTTTGGTCTGACATTACAAATGAACAAGCCTTACTGCAATTGATACCAATGATCAAGTTGGGCAATTCTGTGGTGTTTCATTTGCAGCTACTGAACAACACGTGGAGCTAGAAAAGCAAGAATACAAAGAGATGAAGGAGACCTCAAAAGATTTTATACTACTGTCCCCCCCCCCCCCCCCCCCCCCCCCACACACACACACACACACACACATGGTCCTTTTCCTATTTATGAGCATGTTATGTCCATCAGCACTGGGACAGTAGTGATGAAAAGATCAACTGCCACAAATCTGATGAACTTCACAATTTATGCATTTCAACGATTACTAGCAGCAGCTTTTACTGTTTGAAATTTCGAAGAAGTTGAGTCGTACCTCTAAAGTGTACATCATATAAAATCACACTGTACAACAAGGTCATTCCTATCAACCCCGAAATGATTTTTCAGAGAATCGCTTTCCACACAAAGTCCAATGAAGAGCTTCAGCACTATTAGCACTCTATCCATATTTGACAAGATAATTATGCAGAAAACACAAGAAGCTATGTTTTACAAGTTTTTTGATGTCTTTCAACGCCCAGCTGACTTCAAAATAGCAGAATTCATTGTAGATGGAGTATTTCTGTCGCACAGAGTGGCATGGGAGGCAAAAGAACTAATTTCTTCCTTAATTACAAAATATGCAGATTATATTAAGTGCTTGTACAGTTGAAAGGTCACGACTGTCTTTGATGGATACCCTGATGTGTTACGTGACAAGAGCACGGAATCAGCTGAGCGGCTGCATAGACTCACCAAAAGAACTACACCAACTGTCACATTTAATGAAACATCATCATTAACGATTGAAAAAGTTTTGTTTCTGTTGAAAAACAAAATAAGAAGACATTTCTTTACTGACTGTGCAATTTGAAGGTGAGCACTTCAATATTACACAAGATGGTGAGGATGCTGGATACTGTAATTGTAGCTACTGCTGCTGATACTGCTCAGCACTCTGGCTGTGAATCTCCTGTGATTCTGACTGTTTCAGACCCATTGTTCTCGCAACAATTTTTTTTTTTTTTTTTTATTGAAATCAGGCAAAGGCCGACATAGCAACATAGTCAACAGCCTCCTAAATTTCAAGCTGTCTCAAGTATCAAAAGACAACATTCTGTTCCTACATGACTTCAATGGCTGTGACATGACTTCATTATTTTTTGACAAAGGGAAACTGAAACACCTCGAAGCATTGGAGATAAAAAACAATTTACCAAAAATAAAAAATTAAGAAAAAGATTGTACATGGCTTAACATTAATCTTGTACTCTAATTGAAGATATGAGGGTCAATCCAAAAGAAATGCACATTATTTTCTTTAATCCATCTTTTATACTACATGTTTGAAAGTTTTACAGTGTGTAGATACATCCTTTAGGAACAATATTTTCATTTCTCCACATAATTTCCATCCCTCTCAACTGCCTTACTCATCTTGGAACCAGCACCTGTATAAAATTCTGGACCAACCTGTTGGAGCCAGTTTGGCAGCGTGCACAAGGGAGTCATCATCTTCAAACCTTGTTCTACGAAGAGAGTCTTTCAGTTTCGCAATGAGATGATAGTCACATGGAGCCACGTCAGGACTGTAAGGCGGGTGTTTCAGTGTTGTCCATCCGAGTTTTTTGATCGTTTCCTTGGTTTTTTGACGGACATGCGGCCATGCATCAACATCCTAAGAACCCACCTGTCACAAACCTTTTTTAACGCCAACACTTCCAGTATTCTGCAAACACTTCCTTCCCCTATCCCCACGTAGCTTGACAATTCGTTCACTGTGATGCGTCTGTCAGCAGTCACCAATTCGTTAACTCTCTGCACATTGTCTGGAGTGTGTGCCGTACGAGGCCTGCTGCTGCGAGGACAATCATCAATATTGCTGTGCTCGCTTTCATCACATAACCTGCTTGCCCACCAACTAATTGTACTGCGATCGACAGCAGCATCTCCATACAACTTTTCCAACCTCTTGTGGATGTTTCCCACAGTCTCGTTTTCACAGCACAGGAATTCTATGACAGCACATTGCTTCTGACGAACGTCAAGTGTAGCAGCCATCTTGAAGACATGCTGTGACAGCACCACTCAAGGGAACAGGTTGAACTAAGTTTGAAAACAAGCAGGAAGGATGTATCTACACACTGTAAAACTTTCACACATGCAGAATGAAAACTGTATTTTTACAAAAATAGTGTGCATTTCTTTTGGAGCGACCCTCATATTTCATTTAATTGTATTACTTAAACACTACTTTACATACATGTAATCATATGTAATTCAATTTATTGTTAACTGAGTTAAGTTTCTTTATTCCCAATAAAACAATAGTAACCTAATAAAATTTGATAGATAAAAAAATCTACTCACCAAGCGGTGGCAAGAGAAAACCATTTAAAAGTTTTGTGCAAGTTTTTGGAGCCAGTGGCTCCTTCTTCTGGCAAAAGGGTTGAAAGGGGAGAAAGGGATAAAGAAAAAAGACTGGCGAGGCTTAGGAAATGGGGAGAGCGATGGAGAAGTCATCCAGAATACTTGGTTAGGGGAGATTTACTGGATGGGATGAGAAGGAAAGACTGATAATTGGGGGAAGATAGGGTAATAATCAAAACAGAGATTACTGACCA
Organism: Schistocerca serialis cubense; assembly: GCF_023864345.2. Lineage (NCBI taxonomy): Eukaryota > Metazoa > Arthropoda > Insecta > Orthoptera > Acrididae > Schistocerca > Schistocerca serialis. Next base: position 144,274,058 of record NC_064642.1, on the reverse strand, counting down.
GACATCATGCACGAATAAGCAATAGTAGTGCATTATAAGTGGTAGACATGTGAAGTGAGGAGTGGTAAATAATAACAGGTCAGAAAACAGAAGATACAGAAACTACAGGGAATGAATACAGGAATAGTTACTGAAAGGAAAGGTTGAAATCGATGAAATTAAAATAAATTAAGGATAACTGGGTGGTGAGAACCAAGGACATGTTGTAAATTCAGGTCCCACCAGCATAGCTCTGACATACTGGTGTCAGGAGGGAGGACACAGGTGGCACGTGTGGTAAAACAGGCATTGAAGTCACAACTACCATAAATAAATTGGCACGACCGAGGTTGTAAACTGGGAATGCACAATGTCCTACTGCACAGCATGCTCTACAACATGATAGAGGTGACCTCGGTGCCTGTTTTACCACAAGTGCCATCTGGATTCTCCCCCAACACCAATTTCTCGGAGCTTTCATTGTGGGAACTGACATTACAACATGTCCTTGGTTCTTGCCATCCAGCTACCCATAATTTAAGTTAATTTCTTCAGTCTCAACCCCTCCTTTCAGTAACTATTCCTTAATTCACTCCCTTTTAGTTTCCTATCTTCTATTTTTTGACCTCTCTATTATTTGCCATGTTCCACTTCACATGCCTACCATGCATAATGCACTTTGCTTTCTGCTCTTATTAACTCATACATGATGTTTGGTCAGTAATCTCTGTGTTACTTAGTACCCTATCTTCCACCTTTAAACTCCCATGTTTTCAAACCTTGTACAGTGCAGTACTCAACAATCACTCGTTCCTTCTCATCCTGTCCGGTAAATCTCTCCTCACCAGGGGTTCTGGATGATTTCTCCATAGTTCTTCCTATTTCCCAAGCCTTGCCAGTCCTTTTGCTTCATCCCCACCCCTTCCTTTCCCTAAAACCTTTCTGCCAAAACAAGGAGACACTTGTTCTGAAAGCTTGCACATTTCTTTAACTTGTACATGTGTTTTCTCCTGCCCCGCTTGGTGAATAAATATTTCATCTACCCACTTCTATTTTCAATGAAAACAATCAATTATTGACAAAATTGTTTAATTGGATAGATAAACCATCTACCCACAAAGCGGCGGCAGAACACACACATAAAAGATGGTTGTAATTGGCAAGCTTTCGGAGCCAGTGGCTCCTTCTTCAAGCAGAAACCTAACACATTTCTTCTCATTAATACCCTTGTAGACAAATGTCTTGTCCTTTTCATATTATTTTTCTAATTCATAGTTTTCAAAACCTGTAGGATAGGGATTATGTAACAGCAACAAGAAAAGGCAAATACTGGAAGAAATCACAGAGTGAAAAGCAGAAAAAAAAGTTATTTACAGAACTGGTGCAGTGCCCAGCTATGTATTTCCTTCTCATCAACTGAACAATGGTGATATTTACCTACCAATTATGTTTTTTTTGTCACTTTTTGAAAACAAAATTTGACAATCTAAAATTTTTCTCCTGTAAGATTTTATTTCCAACTGACCAATTCTCAGATGATGCTTGTTGCTCGTGTTTAAGTGATTACAGTGTTTTCTGAAAAGTTGACTATTGACTGATGTAGCTTATATAGTAGTTACAGTACTCAGTCAATGCCAGAATTTAATGGTCTACATTCTTGATCGCCTTGGCTTTTTCAATTAAATGCTTAGTTTCAAAGGAATTTGAAGGATGGTGTGGGATACCCACACAAGAAAAGTTCAATAATTTGGTGTTTACCTTTTCATCATGGCTGAATTCCTAGGGGCAAACTCAGGTTATTCATATCAGAAACCTACATTAATTATTAAAACAGTTACAGGATTTCCACAAATTTTTGGAAGACAGAATTCTTATTTTCTTGGCCAGTGGTGGATTTTTTAATTTTGTTTCAGAAAATAAATGAGATCCAAACAATAAACACTTTGTGTAAACCGGATGTCAGTCACGCACAATGTGATGTAAGCATTTGGAATGAAGTTATCTCTCAGAATTGTGGTCCTTAGGAAAAATTTGTGAAGGACTGCTGATCAACTTAAGTAGCATGCAGAAGAAGAAGAAAAGATGGAAACCATGGCAGAACTGATCGCAATACGAAACAAAGGAACTGTATAAATGATGATCCTGAAAGTGTACTTCAGGAATATTTCAATGGATTTACTTTAGATTTTATTGTTAGCAATCAAAAACCTGTGGTGCTAAAAAGGAATCAGGATGATATGTAATGAACTAAAAAAACTATCTGGCCTCTCTCTGCATTTTTATTCCCCCGGGACATATAGATTTGTATCCCAGTATTCTTCACGGTTGGGTATCTTCTGTAAATTGTAAATCTGATTATCTAAAAAAGGTTTCCAACTATCTAAAACAGAATACCAGAGACAAACAATATCTTACAGAATTAACAAAGGAAAACAGAATGAAAGTTCTATTAAAAACGTTACACACTGGGAAGTGTAAAACAAAATCTGGTGAAAGGAAATTTAAAATCGTATGAAATCTTACCAATAAAACGAGGGAAAAATGTTTCTTACTTTTCTGGCCACTCCTATATATTTATAAATGTAGATTCAGAAACCTCCCCACCACTGACACATGTGACCCACCTTATGAATCAAACTTAGGAAGCAGAAACCAATCCATGCAGCAGTGAATGCATACCCCCCCCCCCCCCCCAAGTCCCTTCGCCACCCATTCTCTTCGGGGCAGGCCGAAGCACCACACCACAATTTGGCGCAAACAACTAGCCTAGTGTGAATACCCATGGCACTTGTCCCAGAACAAGAATATTACGGAACATAATACCGCAGAATCTTTAGCGAAGCCTCAGCACCTCTCCCCCACTTCTTCAGCAGGCCAGGGACATGCCTGGGGCAGGTCTTAACATAAGATGGTGATTCTCAATTCCCCACTTAGCCACAGTATACAAGATACCACATTTAGCAAGTAATGACATTTCCTCACTGCTCCATTGAAGACACAAGCAGAGGGTACAATGTGCGTGCTCTCTGGTAGTTCTGCACTTAAATATGTGGTCATGTACACTTACTTGCCTGTTATCTCTTAAAGTCTTCAGACAGCACCATTAGAGAGTGTTTCACTATTGTTTTTATACGGTTTTCTCTTTTCAGTATTCACTCTGGACTGATCTTGTACACTTACAACAACCTTGCTGTGGTTTGGATTCTATTTCAGGGCAGCCATTCACTATATGAATTTAATTCATTACCAGCCATGTTTCATCAGCCACTAGTGCTGAACAATATTGAACTTCTACTGCACAGGAATATCAACAATGTAGGAAAAGACAGATTGTTACATACCATAAAGAAGGACACATTAAGTTGCAGACAGGCAGTATTAAAAGATATTTACACAGAGCTTTTGACCACAGCCTTCATCAGCAAATGAGAAACAGGAAACGTTCTGGCCCGAGCTGCCAGAGTTGGTAGTCACATGTGTGTGAGGTGTGCTTGCTTGTGCGTATAATGGTGAAGGTTATCTGTTTCACTTTTGCTGATGAAGGCTGTGGCCAAAAGCTTTGTGTGTGTGTCTTGTTAACTGTGCCTGTCTGCAACTTAATGTGTCTTCTTTACAGTAAGTGATAATCTATCTTTTCTTGCTTTATTAACTTCCTACTATCTAAGCCAGGCAGGGTGTAAAGTGGTGACAAGTTCTTTCTGCTTTCTGCTAGATACATTTCAGTGACATAAGCCAATGAAATTCTTGAGAGCCTAAGCATCAAGTTTTTGTCTCTGTTTTGGATTACATTCAGCAACACAATCCAATGCAATTCTTGACAGCTTATGCATAAAGTTTTTGTCTGAAACGACCTGCATTAATTAAAACTAATAGAGGAAAGACAGAATCAGGGTTCTACTAAAAGCATCAAACATTGAGAACTGTAAAACAAAAGTAGTTGAAAAGGAATTTAAAATCTGATTAGATTAGATTAGATTAGATTAATACTAGTTCCATGGATCATGAATACGATATTTCGTAATGATGTGGAACGAGTCGAATTTTCCATGACATAATTAGGATAATTTAACAACATACTTAAGTTAATATAACAACTTTATTTTTTTGTGTTTTTTTGTTTTTCTTTATTTTTTATTTTATTTATTTTTTTTCTTAATTTATATCTAAAAATTCCTCTATGGAGTAGAAGGAGTTGTCATTCAGAAATTCTTTTAATTTCTTCTTAAATACTTGTTGGTTATCTGTCAGACTTTTGATACTATTTGGTAAGTGACCAAAGACTTTAGTGCCAGTATAATTCACCCCTTTCTGTGCCAAAGTTAGATTTAATCTTGAATAGTGAAGATCGTCCTTTCTCCTAGTATTGTAGTTATGCACACTGCTATTACTTTTGAATTGGGTTTGGTTGTTAATAACAAATTTCATAAGAGAGTATATATACTGAGAAGCTACTGTGAATATCCCTAGATCCTTAAATAAATGTCTGCAGGATGATCTTGGGTGGACTCCAGCTATTATTCTGATTACACGCTTTTGTGCAATAAATACTTTATTCCTCAGTGATGAATTACCCCAAAATATGATGCCATATGCAAGCAATGAGTGAAAATAGGCGTAGTAAGCTAATTTACTAAGATGTTTATCACCAAAATTTGCAATGACCCTTATTGCATAAGTAGCTGAAATCAAACGTTTCAGCAGATCATCAATGTGTTTCTTCCAATTTCATCTCTCATCAATGGACAGACCTAAAAATTTGGAATATTCTACCTTAGCTATATGCTTCTGATTAAGGTCTATATTTATTAATGGCGTCATACCATTCACTGTACGGAACTGTATGTACTGTGTCTTATCAAAATTCAGAGAGAGTCCGTTTACAAGGAACCACTTAGTAATTTTCTGAAAGACAGTATTGACAATTTCATCAGTTAATTCTTGTTTCTCAGGTGTGATTACTATACTTGTATCATCAGCGAAGAGAACTAACTTTGCCTCTTCATGAATATAGAATGGCAAGTCATTAATATATAATAAGAACAACAGAGGACCCAAGACTGACCCTTGTGGAACCCCATTCTTGATAGTTCCCCAGTTTGAGGAATGTGCTGATCTTTGCATGTTACGAGAACTACTTATTTCAACTTTCTGCACTCTTCCAGTTAGGTACGAATTAAACCATTTGTGCACTGTCCCACTCATGCCACAATACTTGAGCTTGTCTAGCAGAATTTCATGATTTACACAATCAAAAGCCTTTGAGAGATCACAAAAAATCCCAATGGGTGGTGTTCGGTTATTCAGATCATTCAAAATTTGACTGGTGAAAGCATATATGGCATTTTCTGTTGAAAAACCTTTCTGGAAACCAAACTGACATTTTGTTAGTACTTCATTTTTACAGATATGTGAAGCTACTCTTGAATACATTACTTTCTCAAAAATTTTGGATAAAGCTGTTAGAAGGGAGATTGGACGGTAATTGTTGACATCAGATCTATCCCCCTTTTTATGCAAAGGTATAACAATAGCATATTTCAGTCTATCAGGGAAAATGCCCTGTTCCAGAGAGCTATTACACAGGTGGCCGAGAATCTTACTTATCTGTTGAGAACAAGCTTTTAGTATTTTGCTGGAAATGCTTACAACCAAAAAAAAAGGAAAAATTTCTTACTTTTCTGACCAATCCAGTATAGTAGTAAAAGCAGACTCAGAATCAAATTTGTGCCCTTCTGAACCAATTTTTAGATATGGAATTAGCTTCAAATAACGTGAGAAGCATTCTATTATGAATTCATCTGACAGCAGACAACTGTCAAATGCAGAACTATGTTCCATGCGTGTTTCTATTAGTTTCTGAAAATAAAATAATAAAAAGATATTCAGCATCATAGAATACTTCAACTGATTAAATCTGAAAAAAAAACCCATTGTAACTACGTATCTCACCTTCACTCTTTCTAAATAGTTCCAGATCTCCACAATGAGGTTATAATGTTTTGCCAAAATTTTAGCATTGTTTGGAGGGTAACAAAATATTGCATTTAATACACGAAAGCCCAGAAGTGGATTTGGTTCACGGGCATCCTTAATTTTTACTTTTCTTCGTTCTGCTTTCTGAAAGGTAAAAGGAACACTTATCAGTTATGTACAACTTTTGACAAATGCTCAATTTAACAATACAAAAATCAATAAAGAATCAATGAACAAAAGTTTACGTGCAACAAACTATACTTTTGTTTTCTTTCCCTTCCTTTAATCCCCAAAATTAAAATTCTATCTGAAATTGTAGCATACTAGTTCCCCTGATCTAATAGTCACTGTTGGCAGCCAGACACTGAGTGGATACAACAGAGCTCTTACGATGATGGTGGTTTCCAAAGACAAGAAGTTTAGGTGAATTTTCATGTTTATTACACCAGGTGGACAACTATTAATACGGTCATTATCAGCCATTTGACATCCACTGCTGGATACAGAATTTTCCATTCATTTTGTTATTCACTTATGCAGATCCACATCGCTCCAGCACAATTTATAAAGAATTTACTCACCTACCATTAAACTGTCATCTTGGTCTTTTCTTATCTTTTGGAGTCCATACAAGAACTTCCTTGGACCACCTCCCATCTATTTGCTGAACTTCTTGGCCCATCTTCCATCCATTTGCCTAAGGCCCTTGCAATGTCTCTTGCAGCGGTCTCTCCGCGATATTTTCAGAAATTTTATAAATTATATAACCCAGTACATATCTCGAAATATCTCTTCTTATCTTACCGATTCCCAAACTTTAATATACGATGATTATCAATGCAAAGTAGTTTCAAGCCCTATTATTCCTTGGAGCATCCATTTACTTCAAGCAATAGCTTCTCTGCTATCCATGTTTTCTCTTATGAAAAGAATGAAGGAGATCTTGCCGATTAGCCGTGAAAGGAGGAGGATGTATATGTATGTATTGTTGAGCGAGTCGCCATCTTGATGAGATTCTGTATGAGAAGGAATTTAATACATGAACTAAACTAAAGTAAGTGTGTTCAGGTATTATTTAACTGATTATTATTGACAGTGTCTGCTTACTACGCTGTGTTGCATGGGATCAGTGGGGAACGTCTGATTTACACTGGACGAACCTGCCGTTTTGTATGCTCAAGATATCCAGTTTATTACTTCCAAAAAATAGGCTAACACGGTCTTACTGGCAGATCTCCGGTCTTCCCCATGTGATCACCGAAAGTTAATAATTATTACAAATGTTTTCAGGAGATTGACTGACAATTTTCGTCGCACCGAGACTTCGAAATTGCTTCACTGCCTTATGGAATTTAAGTTAAGCTCAATTTAATCAGGATAGAACAGTTTTGAACTGTGTGGATGTGATAGGCCTGCTTTGTGAATGAAAATTTCCTTAATATACGCATGTTTTTGCTATCCTGATCGGTGAAGCTAAATCAGGCCGGTGTGAGAGAGGTTTTTTTAAAATTTTAGATCCCACAAAAAAATATTAAACCCTGTCCCACCCACCTGCACTTCTCTTTAATTACAGCTGTAATTACATCTCCTACAAAGCCCTGTTCCCTGTCCCCCCCCCCCCCCCCCCCCTCCTAGTATCTGCTGTCATGATCTCTCCGCCACCTTCCTAGGAACCCTCTTTTTATGAATAGTCTTCGATTATAAGTTCATGTCTCACTGTCATTTATTCAAACCTGGCAATACACAGTGACTGCAGACTTTACATTTCATATGCATTAGAGGTTTAGTTTTGGAAATCTTATTTAGATTACTAAAGATTGGAAAAGTAAGAAGGAACGCTGCACCTTGGCTAACTTAAGAACTAAAACAACTCCTGAACCTCAGAGATACCTGGCATACAAACTCAGCCAACACAAAAAAAATCATGCTACTCACAAGTAGAAGCAGAACAGTCAGCCAAGACGTGAGAAATGCAAAACTCTGACAACAGAAATAGACTAGCTATCTTATGGAAAAATGTGCATGGTCTTGGCATAGGCAACATAAAAGCTGCAAATGATCCCATGGTTCCAGCCAAAGAAATGAACCAATACATCACATCACCCACAAAGACAACTGAACCACAAAGTGAAACAGAGACTCATTGATTAGTTCATAGGGGGTAAATGACTGTAGCCACAATAAATTCTATATAAAGCATGTTACTTGCAATACTGTCAGAAAAGCCATCAGATCAGCATCTACCAGATACAATGGCATCACAGTCCAAATGATAAAGGTTATTGGTCCACTACTGCCCATTATAAGAGATATCTTCAACCACTCCTTAATCACAAGTGTTTTCTCTGTGGCCTGGAAACAGAGACTAGCTAAGCCACTACCTAAAAAGAACATTAACACAGCACCCTCTGATCACCAGCCTATTTGCATTCTTCCTGCACTGCCCAAGGCCTTAAAATATATATTCATAACCAGCTAACAAACAACCAACTACACGAATAACATCAAGTTTATGTAAATACCACAGCACACCATCTGCCTTAATAAAGGTAACAGATGACTTCAAGCTTGCCGTGGATGCACAAGAGGCAACTACCACACGCTTCTTGGACTTCAGTAAAGCCTTTGACGGTGTCAACTTCGACATTTTACTTGCCAAACTTAGCAACCTAAGTTTCTCACCAAGTTTAGTGCAATGGTTTCACTCATACCTGATGTATTGCCAGCAATACATCATGGCCAGCACCATAAGGTCACAATTGAAGCAGGGAGTATCAGGTGTCCCCCAAGATTCGGTATTAGCTACTACACTCTTTTCACTGTACATCAATGATGTGTCATCAGTTTTATCCTACTGCAAATACCATATGTCTGCTGATGACTTCCAGTTGTATCAAAGGGCAAAACCAAGAAACCCAAAGACAGCTATGAGAATCTCAATACCAATCACTGGGCACTATCAACATGAGTGCAGGATATAATATTAAAGGTCAAACCATTCAAAACCTAAGCAGTACTGGCTGGTCATTCTAGGCTCATTAGCCCAAAATATCAAGAAATACTCCATCTTTAACGCTAAATGGGATAAATATCAACTTCTCTCCTTCAACAAAGAGTCTAGATGTAATAACAGGTGAAAATCTAAATTGGACTGACCTGAAAAAGAAACTTGTAGAAACACTTATACTTCCAATTACTGATTACAGCGATGTTTTCATGCAAGCCCTTTCTCATCACAGTTCACGCCGCCTGGAAATGGTTATTAATGCCTGCATTTGTTATATCTGTGATATTTGACTCTTCGATCACATTTCACTATTATATGCACAGTTATCCTGGCTGCAAGCAGACAAATGCAGAGATATCCATACCCTCTGTCTTTTCTACTGTCTTATGAACGAACACTGTCCTTCATATCTCTCCTCCACCTTAACATTCTTGTCTGAACAATATGGCAGAAATACCCATTCTCATCAGAGCAAAATCCTTTCTGTTCCACTTCATTGTTCAGTCACTTTCTCGACGCCCTTCACAGTACCAGGAACCTGGCTCTGGAAAAAATCTTCTGCATTACATTAAAGAACTGAATGATGTCTCTATCTTCACCAAAAGCAGTTAATAACATATCTACAGATGCAACAGTAAGGATTACCACTGTCCCTGTATGCACTAGTTACTCTTGTACATCTTTCTTTCCAACAAGATCTTCCTGATTTTGCAGTACTCTTAGTTGGTGGAGCATTCTTAAATTTCCTTTCCCCAAAACTCACTGCATCAGAGAAAAAATTCTCCTGGTCTGGTGTAAGAGAGGGCTTGATGCTCATAATCAGATCAGGTTAAATAAATAAAATAACGTCAGGTCATATTTACTCTTCTGTTTTTTTATTGCCTATTTAGGCGTAGCCTTCAACTGGGCGGGAAGCGGGGGGCTAGTTGTTCTGAGGTTTTTAGTAATTTTATTTTTATTTATTTATTTTATCTATTTATTTTTTAATGATTTGCTTTTACATATTTTAGTCTTATTGCTTTTTAAGACTAAAATACCAGACCAATCTGTAATTCAAATACCTTGCTCTATAGTATTATGGTCTTTTTTTAAATTGTTATGTGCTTATTGATAATTTTAGTGAATATCTTTTGCAGAGAGGTGACTGATAAATCAATAATCTATTTTTGTCTTTTTTTCTCCCATCAAAAAGTAGTCAAGCAGAATACTTGCAACTTTGTTCCAATTTTAGGGATCTGTCTTCCTCCACTGATATTCCATAAACAATTTTGCAATTTATTGTAGTATTACTTTTCTTTGCACTTAACCATTTCTACTAAAATACCATCATCTCACATAGCCTTTACTTTCTTCATACATCCATCAACTTTATACACCTCATCTGACATTGCTTAGGGAGGTCATTACTTTACTTCCTAACGATTTGTGTTCCTGTTTAATCTCTTTAACTACACAAACATTTAAAGAAGTTTTGGTACTGTCAAATAATTTTCTGCCCTCCTACTGATGAACTGTGTTGTCTAACTCACATAAACTTCCCAAAGACATTTACAAATAGTTTTGTTCAATTTGGAGCAATCCATTATGTTCCAATTATACACTATTTGGAACCCTCATAAGAAATCATAATTAATACAGTGTATACGCGGACAAGGAAAAATAATTCCCAGATTTTTCCTGGATATCCTGGTTAAAAAATATACTTTTTCCCAGATGAAAATACACTTTTTCTGTGCTAAGTGACAGTAGGTTTTCCATAGATTTTCCCTCAGAACTGTAAAACTTACCAATCCCTTATACACGGACGTAGAACTCTCTGCCACTTTAGGGGGGAAAAAAGGAGTAAGTTTTGAAAAAACCTTTGATGTGCAGCAACACATTTGCTGCATATTTTTGTATTACGAAAGTATAAATTCAAATTCCACCAAACACAGCACATTAGTTTCCGTAGCGTGGAAATCAAGATTGCAATGTCATTTCGTAAGTCAGTCATATCTGCCACGTGATCTCACCAGCTGATGACAGCAGATATACAGAGCATAGGATGCATGTTGTTGTGCGCCAATAGCAGCAAGATTGCTGTTAAGTAGCGTGAACATACAAAGAGAAAAAGTTAATGGTTTAGATTGATATACATAGTGTAGCTACACGAAAAGCTAAGCTCTCACATATAAAATTGGTCCCGAAAATTAATAAGCTACAAGAAAAGCTGAGATTTCACACGTAATATTGATATTTTTCTGCATGTGTTGTACTTTGTGATACTTCACACAAATGTGTCATTAAATTTAAAATAATGACATAAATGTCTCATCTTCTGGGCTCGAAATTCCTCTAAGTGGCTAGTCCTTAAAGTGTTAAGTTTTAAACGAGAGTCTAACGCTCTGCGATTTAAGAAATTCATCTCACATTCTCACACGTAACATAATTTATCTTGCGTAAAAGGAAATTTACTTTGAAAGTAACACTTTTCAAACCACTATTCACAATATTTTCCCAAGATTGTTACAAATAGAATCGTTTTATTAGCTGCCAGAGTGTGCCAGAAAATAGGCATCATTGCGTATGTGCAGCTGCAGTAATGTAAGAAGCCCGCATGTTCATATGTATAAAGCACTAAGAGATCTCACATTACACCATAAAAGAAACATGATATCAGAGGATACTCCAAGAGCATCAAAATTTTGTAAACCTTACTCAAACACATAATTCAGCTTGAAGCACACATTGGTTTGTCGAGGTTCACAATCAAGTAGGCCCCACCTGATACTAAGCTTTTCAGTGTGGTTTTTGGGATGTAAATTTTCTTGGAGTACCAGTACTGTACTCTCTCATGTTTGCTTCTTTATTATGCCATAATGCTGTACATGGCAGAAGGAGAAAACATTCACTTGAAATTCTGTGAACAATTGGAACTAGCCAATACTGTGGAACAAAATACTTCATTTCCAATAAATTGATTGCCTCACCGAAAAAGATTAATAAAGCCAAATTTCTTTAGAAAACTGACAAAAATAACTTCATTGTTCTGCAAGGCGATTAATGCGTGACTGACAAAAATGTGGAAATGAAATAAAATAAAATCAGAAAACTGAAATTAATAATATATTTTTGCCTTCTGTAAATATGTGAATGTATTTTAATTCACTTGATAGCTCCTGGCCACAGCAATCCGTTTAATTTTCATTTGATGTGGGAGCTGTAAATGAAGAGGAAACAGTGAAATCACTTAATGTTAACAAGGTCACGTGGAGACTACCCTCCCCCCCCCCCCCTTTCCCCACTACAATTCAGACACTCTGCGCATGCGCGAATCTGGCAGCTAGGGCACACAAGAAAAATTTTTTCTCGTTAGCACCTGGCTACTTGCTACTACTACCTGTACAGTTAACAGCCACACTTCAAGTAGCCGGCAGCGGGAGAAGGTACTACTCATACGCGAGTCAACTGTGCATGCGCATTAGCCCATTGGCAACAGCTCAAACGAACCTAATGTAAACACGTAGGCCTCACATAGCAAGCAGTTCATTGTCACGAAGTATTGTATAGCTTTCGCCCTAAGGCCATGGACATATTTTTGCTGTTCGCAGACGCTAGTGCATGCACAGTATTTTGTTGTTGTAAATGGCGCATTTCCTTTGCAACTAAAGATTTTTTCCCCCCTCTCGTTTATGTTTTATTGCTGCAATATTATTCTCCTGTAGCAGGATATAGTAACATTCTTTGCTAGAGTATCAGTTCTTACCAGTCAAAACTACAAAAATTTAACTGAAAACTAAAACAATGAAAAATCCCCGGAAATCCAAAAATTCCCGGGTTTTTCCGGTTGAAAAAATTCCCAGCTTTTTCCTGGATTTCCCGCTTGTCCTGGGTAATATACACCCTGCAATAGTTGCTTCACTTCATTTGTACGGCTTGGTAGGGTAGTGGAACACTGTCATTAAGGACATTAACAGCTGGCACAATGGATGTCTTGTGGAAGCCACAAAATAATTATAGTTTTTGTTAGATATTTGGCAACTTATTTGTTAACCTGTGATCGTAAGAAACCTATCCTGAATATGAAATTACAGGACCCTACCAATAAAGCTTGTCAGTTCGCTCCCTACGCGGCGCACATGTTAGGACAAGGACCGAAATAATATCCAGCTACAGGATAATGGGGGAGGATCTTACAAAGTGAAAACGAATGGTATCTTTCATGCATGGAGAATAATTACAGCGTGTATACATGGACAAGGAAAAAAAATTCCCGGATTTTTCCCGTCCACTTTCTCCAGGATGAAAATACACTTTTTCCATGTTAAGTGACAGTATACTCTTCCTCGGCACTGTAAAAGTCATCAATCCTTTGAATGTTTATGGTTTTAGAAAAAAACGTAGATGTGCAGCAACATGTACGCTGCATATTTTCGTATTACGAAGGTACAGATTTGAATTCCACCAAATAACGCATGTCATTTTCCGAAGCATTGAAATTGAGATTGCGATACGCTTTTGTAAGTGTCATAGCTCATTCACGTGATCTCGCCAGCTGATGACAGCAATAGGACACGTGATGTAGTCAGCCAATAGCAAGATCATTCTTAAGTAGCGCGAATGCACAAATAAGAAAAGTTAATGGCTTAAATTAATATACTTAGCATTAATATACTTAGCATATAACATTGGTCTCGAAGATTAATAAGTTGGAAGAGAAGCTAAGCTTCCACATATAATGTTGATCTTTTTCGCGCGTGTTGCACTTTAAGATACACACACAAATGTGCCAGTAAAATTTTTAATAACGACGCAAATGTCTCATCTTCTGGGGTCGAAATACCTCTAAATGGTCGTCCTCAACGAGTTGATATTTAAATGAGAGTCAAACTCTTTGTGATTTAAGAAATTCATCGTACATTCACCCACATAATTCATCTTGCGTAAAAGGATGTTTCCTTTGACTGTAACGCTTTTCAAACCATCATTCGCAATATTTTCCCGCGACCTGTTAGAAATAGATTCGTTTCAGCAGTTGCAAGAAAGCACCAGATAACTGGCATCACCATGCTTGTGCAGCTACGATGACGCAGGAAGCCCACACGTTCGTACACGTAACACATTAAAAGATCTTACATTATGTCATAAAAGAAACAAGACATCAAAGGATACTTCAAGAGTGTTGGGATTTCGCGAACCGTACTAAAGTGCATAATTCGGCTTAAAATGCACATCCATATGTAAATTTTCTTGGAGTACCAGTACTCATGTTTGGTTCTTTATTACAGCATAATGCCATACGTGCACTTGAAATGCAGCGAACAGTTGAAACTAGCCAATAGTGTGAAATTAAACACTTTGTTTCAAATAAATTGACTGCCTCAGTAGAAAGGATTAATAAAAGCCAAATCTCTTTAGCAAACCAGCAAAAATAACTTCATTGTTCTGTAAGGCGATTAATGCTTGACTGTCAAAGGTGGAAATAAAATCTGAAACTATTAACATATTTTAGCCTGCCGTAATTATGCAAACGTATTTTAATTCATTTGATAGCTCCCGGCCATAAAAATCCGTTTTGTTATCATTTAATATGAGAGCAATAAACGAAGAGGAAACAACAAAATCACTGAACGTAAACACAGGTCACATGGAGACCCACCTCCCCACCACAACTCGGACTCCTCTGTGCGTCAGCCCCGGATCTACAATATTTCCGAACCGGGGCAATATTAAGTAGTGGCGCCCAGCCACACTTCTGTAACCAGAAGCGAGAATTCCCAGGTTTTTCCTTGTTTTCTCCCGGATGGAAAAATTCCCGAGTTTTTCCCGGATCTCCCAGTTGTCCCGGTTCATGTACACCCTGAATTAAAGCACACACACCAATTATTTCAATCTTTATTTCCCTCCTTTTTTTTTAACTACATATATTACAAATAGGTCTTTCTGCCAATTTAGAAACAGTCACCATGATGCCTCTGTCGTTCCACACCATGTCATTATTATTGATTTCACAAGATGTAAAATTTAAAATCTAATGACTATTTCTGCTTTAACTCAGTTTGCATAACTTATTTCTTCCACTTGTATGAACTTTTTCAGTCTCATTGACAAATGTTAGGTTGTCATTCTACTGACTGCCATTACTTCTGAGGCACAGCAGAACAAATCAACACTGCATCAACATTAAGAATGTATATCAATAAGATGTTTCCTCCATCAAGATAACATTCTAAAATGATTAAGGCAATTTGGCAGTTTGTAAGTAACTCAGTTTCCTCAAAGTTTTTGGGTCATACAAACTGTTGCACATTCCTTAGTAATGATACATAAAATATACAGAAATGATTCACTAGTGCTGTTAAGTCCAAGCTTATCTGTCTCCATGAACCCAGTAGTTAATCTATAGATCAGGCTCCATCCATTCAGTTGAAATTTCCACAAATGGATAGTTCATAAGTAAGATAATATAGGCAGTTTTATCATACAAGACTTTTTTATGTGAATATTAACTGTCAATTTAAGAGCTGGAAAAATGAAAATGGTTAGCAAAATGTATAAAAACAGACATCAAGATCAAGAAAACTTAAGCATCAAAAAGGGCATACATGAAAAGCTAACAATTAAAAAAGAGGGAGAAAAATTCTGAAAGTTCTTTAGTAACAGATTCACACCTATAAATAAAAATGAAAACAAACAAACAAACAAACAAACACACACACACACACACACACACACACACACACACAAAATTACTGTGATCTGCACTGACATTAACACAGTAATTATATAGCCTCATACTAGAACATAACATACCGGTTCACCATAACGAGTGGAGTTTAAATCTTCAGCTCTCAGTGCTTCATCGATCCAATTTTTGGCCATTTCAAGCAGTTCATCACCACGGTTCCAAGAGCAGAGCAGTGATACCAATTTCAACACTTCCTCATCTGAACTATCAGCTGATAAAGCCTTCAACTGAGACAAACAGGTGCTGTCCAAGTGAAAGACAGGACGAATTGACTTCCTGACAGATTGTGGCATCAAACTGCACAGGTACAAGACTGAGTCATATGTGCGAGTTCCCTAAACATGGAAGAGATAATTAGTTTTAGTCATTCTCAACAATAATAAAAATTAAAACAGAAACATAGTTTCTATTTGTATGACAATGAAGCACAAACAAATGGCACTACGGTGGCAACCTCATTTACATTCAATTACAGTTTTTCTCACTCCACGCATTTATTTATTTATTTGTAATACTACATGTATGTATTTTGTGTGTGTGTGTGTGTGTGTGTGTGTGTGTGTGTGTGTGTGTGTGCGCGCATGTGGTATGATGATGAGAGTAGGGAGAGGGTGAAACACAGTGCTGGTACACAGCCTACTTCTCGCAAATAGCACCAAAGTGGCTGCCAAGCTTAACGTCCCCATCCAACATATGGATCATGTCAACAATGTCACATGCCCTCTCTTCATCAGACACTGCAAAGAGGTTTGGTATTTAAACCAGGTCACTGGCGCAAAGTCTGGCAGTCAGGAACATTACAACACCACCTCTCCTCCCCTCGCTGGCAAAATACCGGCACTGACAATTTTTTCCACCACTAGGATTCAAACCAGTTTATCTCCGGGCTGAACGCCACTGCACAAGTGTGTAGTGGCGACCCTGGTCACGGTCTCACTGGTTGTATTATTATGACCCACCTTCCATTTTGGAGATCAAAATAACTCCCACATTTTGAAAGTGTGATATATGTATAACAGAGCTAAAAAAGATAAGCTTGGCAAATAATATGTATGCTGCCATATTGGCCTACATTTTTTCATACAGGACCATATAATACGCTATTAGCTACATAAGTAAACACACAAAGCCTCTTCATCAATTAAATAGTGGATATATGCACAATGAGATCACAAAACTCTTCAGATTCCAATAAATGTTCCTATTACGAATGATACATATAACTAAGTTTATTTTTTTAAAGCTTTTCCAAGTTTTCACTACTTCACGTAATTTAAAATACAGGTAACAATAAACAGACACACTGTAAAAAACACGTGCTTTCATGTGTCCTTCCAAGTAGTTGTTTCCATTTTATCTATACACACACTATCACTCTATTGTGACAAAAAAACCTCAGAGATAACATAGGGGTGTCACAAGAGTGATCTCAATACTTGTACAATTTTTTCCTCATTACTCTGTTGCAGTCCAGAGAAACCAGCTGTGGCTGTTCAGATACAAATTTCGGAGTGATTGCTGATGTGCTGATGTCAACTGACAGTCAAAAGTTAATAGATAAAAGTAAAAGTGACTGACAGAATACTTACGAGAAGCAAGTCTGTTGCACAGATAAATGTATGAAGGGGGAGGGGGGGGAAGGAGGAGGAGGAGGAGGAAGAAATGAAGGAGGGGACACAACATAAAACAGAAATCACACAGAACTACAAAACAGCAACCAGTATGAGCATATTATTAATATTTACTGCAACATATTGCAAATGATATTATAGAAAATTTAGTTGCAAAATGTGACCAACAATTGGTGTTATCTGCAACATAAATGACGTTCTTAATTCTTCCAGCCACTGGAAAAAAACTGTCAATTCAGCTATAAAGTAACTATCTCCTTCACATGTCATCCACAGCTATCACTCAAATTTAAAACTGTAAATGAGAAGCTGTCTTTCAAAATGCTGGTGGTGTTTTGATTCCTCCCAACAAGATTTCATGATTTGGGATAACAAACATTTTGTGACACTTCAGAAATTAATTAAAAGAAACAAACATCAACACACCTTGAAATAACGAAGAAAATCTGGGATGCACATCTTACACATAGTATACATCTTCTGCCACTGCTCCTTGTATTCAGCCTCCTGTTTTCTATGATCATGTATTGTAAGTAAGGTGGACACTATATCAATGAAAATTTCAGTAACCAATGGGTTTTCAAGAGATGTTTTGAAGTAGAGCTCTGTTTCTCCATCTGCAGCTTCAGTATTCAATGGTCCACTTGTTTCTGGAAATAATATATGAAGTATATGACAACAGGCTTCCTACTTAAAAACACTGTATATGATTGGCTTCTTGAAAAGTAATAGAACTTCATTTAATAACATGTCTTTTCAATTTTTGTTTTTTCATTTAAGGTAAATTTTGTTAAACAGCGTTACTCTACTTTGTGTACTTCCACCTTATTTGTTTGTTTGTCTGTGTGTGTGTGTGTGTGTGTGTGTGTGTGTGTGTGTGTGTGTGTGTGTGTGTCTGTCACGATGTAACATAAATAAACTTCTCATCGTTTTTATATTTATTTAACAATGTATTGGCTTCAAGCCAGTATACTCGAGAGTTGCTTGTTTACCTCTTGCATAGGTACATTGCTGTTACTTTTTCTCACAGAATTATTACCTGAGGCATTACTTTTTGGGTATATGCCTACCATTCAGTCTCTAGAGTCAAACAACTGTACAGGTTCTAGTCAACAAGTGTAGAACACTTTTGTCTCGACTGTTGTTGTTGTGGTCTTCAGTCCTGAGACTGGTTTGATGCAGCTCTCCACGCTACTCTATCCTGTGCAAGCTTCTTCATCTCCCAGTACTTACCGAAACCTACATCCTTCTGAATCTGCTTAGTGCATTCATCTCTTGGTCTCCCTCTACGATTTTTACCCTCCAAGCTGTCCTCCAATACTAAATTGGTGATCCCTTGATGCCTCAGAATATGTCCTACCAACCAATCATTTCTTCTAGTCAAGTTGTGCCACAAACTTCTCTTCTCCCCAATCCTATTCAATACCTCCTCATTAGTTATGTGATCTACCCACCTAATCTTCAACATTCTTCTGTAGCACCACATTTCGAAAGCTTCTATTCTCTTCTTGTCCAAACTATTTATTGTCCATGTTTCACTTCCATACATGGCTACACTCCACACAAATACTTTCAGAAACAATTTCCTGACACTTAAATCAATACTCGATGTTA
Source organism: Schistocerca serialis cubense (assembly GCF_023864345.2). Lineage (NCBI taxonomy): Eukaryota > Metazoa > Arthropoda > Insecta > Orthoptera > Acrididae > Schistocerca > Schistocerca serialis. Next base: position 144,255,127 of record NC_064642.1, on the reverse strand, counting down.
ACAAATTTCTCTTCTTCAGAAACGCTTTCCTTGCCATTGCCAGTCTACATTTTATATCCTCTCTACTTCGACCATCATCAGTTATTTTGCTCCCCAAATAGCAAAACTCCTTTACTACTTTAAGTGTGTCATTTCCTAATCTAATTCCCTCAGCATCACCCAACTTAATCTGACTACATTCCATTATCCTTGTTTTGCTTTTGTTGATGTTCATCTTATATCCTCCTTTCAAGACACTATCCATTCGGTTCAACTGCCCTTGCAAGTCCTTTGCTGTCTCCATCAGAATTACAATGTCATCGGCAAACCTCAAAGTTTTTATTTCTTCTCCCTGGATTTTAATACCTACTCCAAATTTTTCTTTTCTTTCCTTTACTGCTTGCTCAATATACAGATTGAATCACATCGGGGAGAGGCTACAACCCTGTCTCACTCCTTTCCCAACCACTGCTTCCCTTTCATGCCCCTCGAGTCTTATAACTGCCATCTGGTTTCTGTACAAATTGTAAATAGCCTTTCGCTCCCTGTATTTTACCCCTGCCACCTTCAGAATTTGAAAGAGAGTATTCCAGTCAACATTGTCAAAAGCTTTCTCTAAGTCTACAATGCTAGAAACGTAGGTTTGCCTTTCCTTAATCTAGCTTCTAAGATAAGTCGTAGGGTCAGTATTGCCTCACATGTTCCAATATTTCTACGGAATCCAAACTGATCTTTCCCGAGGTCGGCTTCTACTAGTTTTTCCATTCGTCTGTAAAGAATTCATGTTAGTATTTTGCAGCTCTGACTTATTAAACTGATAGTTCGATAATTTTCACATCTGTCAACATCTGCTTTCTTTGGGATTGGAATTATTATACTCTTCTTGAAGTCTGAGGATATTTCACCTCTGTCATACATCTTGCTCACCAGATGGTAGAGTTTTGTCAGGACTAGCTCTCCCAAGGCTGTCAGTAGTTCTAATGGAATGTTGTCTACTCCCGGGGCCTTGTTTCGACTCAGGTCTTTCAGTGCTCTGTCAAACTCTTCATGCCATTTCATCTCCATCTACATCCTCTTCTATTTCCATAATATTGTCCTCAAGTACATCGCCCTTGTATAGACCCTCTATATCCATCTTTCTGCTATCAATGGATTAATCTGACCATAGTATAAACTGTACCTTCCATGGGTCCATCTAACCTTACCTCTCTCTCCTACCTACATTATATGGTGCAGGTCATTACTCCCACAGATTCACCAGACCAAAATATACATCATTCCTCCTATGGATCTGCCGACCCTTTTCCTCTCCTACACTTCATGCACTATTTGGGTCTGCCTCATCTTAGCTTCATCAGTTCCTACAGCAATTTTACTATCTTTCCTCACTCTAAAAGATCAGTTTCTCCCGTAATTAATTTCTGCTGACATTACCCGATTGCTCTCTATCTAAATATCTTACTTATCTCTGGCACACCTCCCATGAGACCCACATTCACAACTTGTTGTCCCAAACTATATTCATAGTGCCCCTGCCCATTATACTCATTACTCGCAGCTTTGCTGTCGATTCCCATAAGAGTTCGGGCACCGTTTGTGCATCCGCACAGAAGAAGATGTTCAAATGGCCGGTGAGCCTTATATATATATATATATATATATATATATATATATATTTTAAAAAAACAAAGATGAGGTGACTTACCGAACAAAAGCGCTGGCAGGTCGATAGACACACAAACAAACACAAACATACACACAAAATTCAAGCTTTCGCAACAAACTGTTGCCTCATCAGGAGAGAGGGAAGGAGAGGGGAAGACGAAAGGAAGTGGGTTTTAAAGGAGAGGGTAAGGAGTCATTCCAATCCCGGGAGCGGAAAGACTTACCTTAGGGGGAAAAAAGGACAGGTATAACCTCGCACACAGTTTGTTGCGAAAGCTTGAATTTTGTGTGTATGTTTGTGTTTGTTTGTGTGTCTATCAACGTGCCAGCACTTTCGTTTGGTAAGTCACATCATCTTTGTTTTTAGATATATTTTTCCCACCTGGAATGTTTCCCGGAGTGCAGAGGCAAAGATGTTGTTGAATGACAGGTGAGGTATGAGTGGCGGAAACTTGAAATTAGCGGAGATTGAGGCCTGGTGGATAACGGGAAGAGAGGATACCAACAATTAAAGGGAACAGCCATGGGTACCAGGATAGCCCCCTCGTACGCCAACCTATTCATGGGTCGCTTAGAGGAAGCCTTCTTGGTTACCCAAGCCTGCCAACCCAAAGTTTGGCACAGATTTATTGATGACATCTTCATGATCTGGACTCAGTGAAGAAGAACTCCAAAATTTCCTCTCCAACCTCAACTCCTTTGGTTCCATCAGATTCACCTGGTCCTACTCCAAATCCCATGCCACTTTCCTTGATGTTGACCTCCACCTGTCCAATGGCCAGCTTCACACGTCCGTCCACATCAAACCCACCAACAAGCAACAGTACCTCCATTATGACAGCTGCCACCCATTCCACATCAAACGGTCCCTTCCCTACAGCCTAGGTCATCGTGGCAAACGAATCTGCTCCAGCCCGGAATCCCTGAACCATTACACCAACAACCTGACAACAGCTTTCGCATCCCGCAACTACCCTCCCGACCTGGTACAGAAGCAAATAACCAGACCCACTTCCTCATCCTCTCAAATCCAGAACCTCCCACAGAAGAAACACAAAAGTGCCCCACTCGTGACAGGATACTTTCCGGGACTGGATCAGACTCTGAATGTGGCTCTCCAGCAGGGATACGACTTCCTCACATCCTGCCTTGAAATGAGATCCATCCTTCATGAAATCCTCCCCACTCCATCAAGAGTGTCTTTCCGCCGACCACCTAACCTTCGTAACCTCTTAGTTCATCCCTATGAAATCCCCAAACCACCTTCCCTACCCTCTCGCTCCTACCCTTGTAACCACCCCCGGTGTAAA